>NC_089690.1:1856538-2165961 GCF_031753505.1 Anomalospiza imberbis | reverse complement strand
CTTTCACGCTCTGGAAGCAGAATTTACAGACTTCCTTTATCTGGGGTTTTTGTCCATCCCAAAGTCTCAATTTGTTCTCCCCTGATTGTTTTCTAACTCTTCCAATTATCTCAGGGGGGCATCAATTTGTTTTCAAAGTCAGGCATTAATTTAAAACAACACTTTGAGCAATCCTGCTTGTTTCTTTCTGAAGGTCTTTTTAATGGCACAAGCATCTGCATAGCCCATCAATCTTCCCTCCTGGATATCTGGAGAGCCATCTCTGGCCTTACAGAAAGGCTGCTCCAGGAGTATTTATTAATTCCAAAGGATTCAGATAGCTCATTATGCCTTACCTGGAGAGCCTCATGCTGGCTGGGGACACATGGGGAAAGTTTTGCTGCAATTGTCTCCAACTTGTCTTTTTTTTTTCCCTCAAAAATTACCCCAGAAAGCCACAGATTTAAGGGAAATAATTGTAAATAATGCTGATTAACTGATCATTTTAGTGGGCCCGAGGTGTCTGGGGAGGGAATATAAGAGCTGGGCTTTCCATTAGGGATAAGGAGAATAATTTCTTTGTATTTGTAGCCTGTGAAATCCTACAGTGCTTATTTCAGATATTAATTGGGATTATCCAGGCAATTCTCCATACTGGCCCTAACTGTTTGTAACTGAGTTTGTTCCTGAGCAGAGATTTGCTGGGACGAGTGAAAAAATAGGATCAACAGCTTTTAACCCTCTCCAAGGGATGGACTTGTTTGCTCTCCTCCCATTCCATTCTCTGTGCCCAGAAATAATCCAATATTTCCATACCTTTTCTATCCTTTTTTACTAAAATTTGAGAATTGAGACTTAAAATCAGCAGGAAATCAGCACCCTGAACAACCCAAAGTTTTCCAGATGCTTCCAGGGAGACTCTTCTGTTTCCCTGAAAATATCCACTGTATTTTTCTTGAATTAATCTTTTCAAGAACCACAGCTTCCTAAAGAAAAATGTCACTGAATGCTCAGGATATTTTGGATCTGCAATGAATCTCTCCAGAAATTACAGACAACTCCTTAAAATTATTGTGGAAAAGGAGCCCCAGAGCTTGCAGAGTCTACCTCAACCACACCATCTCCTCAAGCCCTAAATGAAACAGCTCATTACTAACTCAATAATTAACTACAGTATTTTCTAAGACTTTCCCCTTATAGCATTAAGGAAATTAAACAGAACAAGAAAGAGGAGAATCGTTTCCACCATCCCCTTATTAAAGTTCCTACTGCAACACTCCAGGTGTTATTAAAATACAATAAAAATGCAAAAGGTCAGATGTAAGAAGGAAATATGGAAGGATTGCACTTGAAAAACCAAAATATTAAGCAGCTGATGCAGGACATGAGTCAGAACCCTGAATGAATTTAAATTGTGTATTGGGATGGCAATACCCCCATTTTTTAATCTTAATTGAGCCTCAGGATTATTATTTAAATTTGGGGTATTTTTCTTTACGATGAAAGTAATGAAACACCCTATTTTCCATGGTAATTATGCAGAGTATTACCAGAAACCAGGAAATCAAAGGGACATTTCCTGCTTGGTTTCTCATATTGGTTGCTCTGTTTCAGGTCAATAACTGAGCTCCAAACTGAAAATGAACATTCAAAATCTGTTTACAATCGTATTTTAATTAAGGAAAGCACCTTACAGGTGATTAAATGTAGTTACACACAATTTGTAGTTCCAAGGAAATCCTCACTCACCAAAAATCAGTGAGCTTTGTATGTTTTATAAAAGGTTCCAGATTCCTTTTTAAGTGAGGTCCAAAGTAAAACCCCAACTTTGTGGCCTTCCCACTAAGGTCACTTTCCCTCAAAGCAGAATTCCTGTGTTAATAAGGCACCAGATTTAGGATAGAAGGATTAATGTTGTGTTTCCCGTGGGATAGGCTGGATTGTAGAACCACAACATTTTAAAATGGCACACTTAAGTAATAGGTGAAATATAAACAAGATGCTTAAATTAGCACCACTTTAAAAAGCAATAATTATACTCATTAACATAATATAAAGTGTTATTTTTTTAATTATTTCTATTTTATAATATAATTTAGCACAAAAATAATATATGATTCATATTATTTTTATATATTGATATAATTTATATTTGTAACTTTTGTTATGTATAAAATATAATTCTATATAATAAATTTTACATCATTTATTTCTATTTTATAATATACATCTTATTTTAAACATTTATTTTAAAAAATAAGTATATTTGAGCAGTAATAAATATACACATGCCAATAAATATACACATTAACCAAGTTTATCATGGAATACTCCAAAAGTGCTGGAAAATTATCACAACTTACCCTCCTGGACCAGGCCAAAAGCTGGCATTTCTCTCAGTGAAATTTTTCACTTTTCACATCTCTGCCACTTTTTAACCCTAAAACACCAGCTGAGAGCTGGGGCTGCAAGCACAAAACCCTTCCTTGCCTTAACCTCAAACTCCACCTCATCCCAAAAACCACTAATGAGACTTCCCTTTAATTTCTGTCTGCATTAAAGAAATTTAATTAGGCCTCAATTGCAGGCAGGTGAAAATGCAGAGCCTTTCCTGCCTTGCGTTAAACCCCAGTTTTGTTGCATTAATGGTGAGTGATCACTGAGTTGCATTTATTGGCTAAATCAGCCCAGGGACATTAGCACCAGATTAATTTCAGCTAATTTGGGGACTAATTCTGCTCCCCATTTCAGGGTGGTGACTGCAGGAGAGCAGCACAATTTCCCTGGATTTGTCTGGGAATCCTGCTCTTGTTCCTGGGATGTGAAGTGCCACCACTCAGGTGCTTCCTCAGCACCTGGGAAATGCTGAGCAAGTTAAAGGGGCTCAAACTTCCTTAGATATCTGAGTTGTTTTCCTGTTTCAGGGAAATATTCTCATTTCTGATGATGAATTTAAACCAGTCTCAGAAAAATCATTAATTAAATTTGCAGGGGGGATAAGCATGGTGAGGTTAATCAGAGAATTTGTCCTGATCATTTGAAAAGCTGCCTTTTTTTTGTTTTCTTCTTTACAACCATTACAATTTCAAAGAAAATTATTGCAGCTTCATGGGGGAGAAATCTTTCCAGTGGGAGATCTTCAAAACCAGATTTAAATTGAATCTCGGGAAGGAGTTGAGGAGGGGCGGGGATGGAATTCCCAGAGCAGCTGAGGCTGTCCCTGGATCCCTGGAAGTGCCCAAGGCCAGGCTGGACAGGGCTTGGAGCAGCCTGGGACAGTGGGAGTTGTCCCGGCCATGGCAGGAGGTGGGACTGGATGAGCTTTAAGGTCCCTTCCAACCCAAATAATTCCATAAAATGTAGAAATATCAGAGGAAGTATGAACCTGCCCTTGTAGAAACCAACATAATAAGAAATCTTATTATTATTTTGATTTATCTGAGCACCTGGATGGCTCCTGACCCAAAATACTTCTTGGAACAAAATAAAATACAGCTTCCCATGGCATTAAGAAAAAACATCACAAAGATAAGAAGAGAAAAAGTTTTTTTTTTCTTGTTGAAATGCAGATGTAATTTTACATTTTCTCATAACTGAAGCCTGAGAGTCCATTTCCTAGGAATATTTTTTATTCCATTAAAGCTCTCCCTATGCCTGCACACACTGATGCATGAAAGCAGTGGTTTGGGATGTTATTACATTCCAACAGCTGCTTGCTACTTTTCATTAAAAAGGGACAGACGGTGGAAATAACATTTTTAGGGAGAAAAAACCCAAACCTGGAGAATATTTTGATAACTGTGGTTATCAGGTATTTTACCTGTGGAAGTGAAAGGGGTTTTGACAAAGCAGCACAGGGGAATTGTGAGGGCATCGCCACGGGATGACGTGTTGGGAAATTTAATCTTTGTCGGGGCTGGAGGGTTGGGAAAAATGTCAAACTCAAAGGCTCCAATTTTGCAAGGTATTGAGAATGACCTAAAATTAGGGACTGGGAGGTTTGCAGTTTCCCAGGCACATCGTGTGCCAAAGAAGATGCCACAGTCAGCAAAAATATGCTCAAACTGCAACGAGAGTCTGAATGGAACCATTGCAGGAGGAATTACACCCACACCACCCTCCAGCTTCAGGTAAACTCAAGGATTTCAACACCCCTGGAAGTGTCCAAGGCCAGGTTGGAAGGTTTGGAGCAACCTGGGATAGTGGAAGGTGTCCCTGGCCATGGAACTGGATGAGTTTTGAGGTCCCTCACACCCTAAACCCTTCTGGTTTCCATCATTCCATGGTTCTTCCATGATTTCATGATTCCGTGATCCTTGTACTCCCCCATGCCTGATCCCATTGAAATTGTAACATCAGATATCTCAGCACAACATCCCTCTCCCAACCTGGATTTAGTATTTTTAAGGGACATCACTGCAATCCACACACCTGAAGTTAAATATTCTTTTTATTTACATTGTGGATTTGAGGGTAGAATGGTAAAGTTAGAAAGAGAAGCCTGGACTGAGTCCAGGGCTGTATTTTCCTGTTACCAGTAAGAGCTCCTTACTCCTCATCCATAATTCCAGCAGGAGGGATAATGTAGGAAGCACAAGAAAAATCCTGCAAAGTTTCTCTCTGTGAGGAGAATCCGTTTTCCCTCCTCTCACACAGAAAATGTTTATTCCACAGAAGGCTGAAGGTATTTGTTAAGCAGGAAAACCTCCTGCTCATCCCAATAACTGGAGTGACGGAAAATGTGGTGTCAGGAAGAAAATTTGCTGGTGCTCTCCTAATGACACAAAAATGCTTCCTCATCAGTATGTTCACTCTGTTAAAAGCCAGTTTCCAGCTCTGATTGTTCCTTTGGGCTCCCCAGAGACTGGGATGCTGCTCCCTCCATTCCAGTTCGGATCCTGCTGTCTGCAGAGGAAATTCCAGGTTGTTCTGCAGGCAGGGAAGGTGGCAGTGGGAAGGAGCTCTACCCTTGGTCCCCACACCCTCATACACCTTCATTTTCCTGGGAAGGAGCACAAAGGGAATGATCATTTTCTAAATCAGACTTGAAAGGGCGGGGGGGTGGGGGATAAACAAGTCCAAATCTGGAATTTTTTCCGTGAGAGGAAGGAAAGTTGTAAAAGATACTGAATTACCAGAGCATCTGAGGATAGAGAGTAATAGCTAAACTGAGAGCCCAGCCCCAGCTTGGTGCCCATTCCCTGACCCCCAGCATGGATTGTGCTGCCTGACTGGGACACTGGAATAACTCATGACATTTTTATCCATGTGCTCCCTGCATGAATTTGGAGCATTGTGGAGGAAACCTCTTGTCCATGACAAACGCAGGGAGCTGGGCTGGCTGAGGGCTGGCCATGGAAATAAATGTATTTTTACCCTGCTGTTGGCTCGGGCTCAGGCTCTGCCATCTGGAGCAGCAAATATTTCATGTGAAGAGGGCTCTTGACCAGGCTTGGATCATCGAGGATTAGACTGGAAAGTTTTGGCAGCAAATCTCCATGAGGCTGCTCCCAGGAATGACTTCAGCAGGCCTGGGGAGCAGGGATGGGGACCCAGCACCCCTGGGACTCCCAATCTGCCAGGGAGACCTGTGGCCAGAGAGAGGGAAAAGTGCTGATTTTCCAGCTAAATTTGGGGGGTTTTAAATCGAGGCTGTAATTGAAAGAACAGCTCTTTATATTCCTGATAATATCAGTGGCACCCAGCTCAGGGCTGGAATAAAAGAGCTGCAGTTTACCCAGGGAGAACCCTGCTCAGCATTCCCTGCTGCCAGAAATTCCCATTGTCTCATTCCCAAAGCAGGAGCTTTGCCTCCCTCAAACAAAAGGAATCCTGAATAGGGACAGAAATAACCCAGCACAATCCCAGGCTCTCCCTCATTCCCCTCTCCCTGAGGCCATGGGGCACAGCCTGCCCTGTTCCTGGGAATTCCAGCAGATATCCCACCTGTGTCCCAGGTTTCCCAACCACCATGACCTCCATCTCCATGGGAACACCAAGGGGGACAATCTGGGACCTCAGTTTGGACCAGAATTGTTGTTATTTGGGGTTACATAATAATATAATATTATTATTATTGAAGTGTCCAAGGCCAGGTTGGAAGGGCTTGGAGCAACCTGGGATAGTGAAAAGTTCCTGCCCATGGAACTGGAATTTTTTAAGGTCCTTTCCTGTTGCAGTAAGGTAGAAAAAATATAAAGAAAAGCCTTATAAAATTAGGCCTGCTCCGGCTGGCCTGTCATTTCTTCTAAGTTGAGCTAGCCCTCTGCAAGTTCCCATGTGAAAGCAATCCTGGTGTGAGCAGTTCATTAACATAACGATCTATTCCTGGGTAAAAAAAACAACCAGCTCCTGTATAAACTGTTTTTACACCGTTAGAAAAATGAAACCTATCCCTCACAAACAACTTTTCAGCTCGTACACATCGGGGTTTGAGTGACCAATGAATACAGAATAACAACTTGTTAATAACTAATAAAGTAATTGGCAAGAAAGCTGCTGAGCAACTGGAGTCACCCACGAGGTCTGTAAAACTGGATAAAAATGTGAATAAAGAATGGGCTTTTTCCACCATGAAGAAAATGGAGTCCATGTGATTTATTCCCATAGTTTCCAACCCAAACTATTCCATGGTTCCATACAATGACACTTTCCAATGAGTATAAAGTTGGTGAGGAGAAGAGGATGAAAAGCTGGAGAGGGAAATGATGGCAGGGTTTGCCTTTCCCTGTGTCAGCAGCTGCAGTGTGAACAAATCCCAAGGGAATTAAACAAAAAGGAAAAGGAAAATTGCTAGCAATAAGATCATAACCTGGAAACATCTCCGAGCTGAGAACAATCCATACAAATGTTGGGTTTAATCAAGCAGCCAGAGCTCCCTCTCTTTATGGAAATCTTCCCCAAACGGGGGCTGTGTCGTCCCTGCTGCTCCAGTACTCCCAAGAAAAAATCCAGTGGTGATATCTCATCCTTATCCACGTGTCACACAAGCAGAGGTGCAATTAGTGTTTGCTTCCCAAACTGGGGTGGGATTTCCTTGGAAGGTGCAGATGAGAACAGGATTCAGTTACCCTCTGGGAATGAAGGAGACATGAAAAACCATTAAAAAATAACTCCCTGATTCCCTCAGGATTTGTCTTTCTTTTCTTAAAGTCGTTCTAAGACTTAAAAAATTCCATATTCTATAAAAGGTAATTCCATGAGTCTTTATCTTGTTGTTTTGAGTCATTCTCTTTCAAAATACCATTTCTTTTAAAGCCAAATATTCTGGTTTCAATTCAAGGGCCCATTTAAAAAATTGGACTTTTTATTCCTTTTCAAATATGAAAGAGAGAAGGAGAAAAGGAAAAGGAAGTTTTCCACCCCTTTTCCCCAATTCCCTAAATTTTATTGCTGCAAATGAATGTTTAGGTCTTACACTGAATATCAAGGTAGGATTTCATGCAGAATTAATGGGATTTATGGTCAACTTTCTGCCTTCAGGAAAAAAATTCCCAATTCTTTGTCTATTTTTTACTTCTCATTCATTTTAATTTTGCCATCCTGGAATTATAAAATGGGTGCTGAGATTTGTAACAATTTTAGGAATGAATTAATAGACTTGGGATTTGAATTTTTGTGGGGGTGCTGATGATTGAATAAATATATATATATATATATATATATATATATATATATATAACATATTACATAACATAAATACATATAAATATATAAAATACATTACATAATATAATAATATATTACATGAGATATATATAAGTATATATAGAAACTGTCTTGCATAATATATATAATTATAATTTCACATTGGATTTTTACCCTGACAAGAAGTGCTTTTGTTCCTTTTTTTTTTTCATTTTTCTCCCTTTCTCCTCATTTTTTTCCTCTTTTCTTTCGCTTTTGTCCAGGACATTAATTAGGATAAGGACAATCACTGTTTTCCCCTATGGTGAGAACATTAAGGATCTTTACCATGTCTCCCCCTCTCTCACAACCCAGCAGAAAATCCTTCTATCATTGACAAGGCCTAATAAAATTACAGAATTCTTTTCATAATTGTTGGGAAGTTACAGCCCAATCAAATTTCCAGAACAGCAATTTTGCTGAGGAGCAACAATTGCACAGCAATTTTGGAACTGGAATTTCCTTTTTTTTTTTTTTTCCATTTCCCATCGTTTCCTGTCTTTTTATTATAATGGGTGAGCATGACATAACTCAATGCTGATGTGAAAGCACCATCATCCACTTTTCCTCTTTTATTGGGAGTTAAATTTTTGTTTGAGTTCAAATTCTTACTTTATTATTCAAATCCTGCCACTTTAAATGGGAAGAGGTGAGTATTTCCCTTTTTTGTCCTACATTTTGCAGGAAATTCGGGGGTTTTCCCATGTTAACTTCCCAGAGTTTTGCCTTGTTTATTTTCAAGTAGAGAGATTCTAAATTTACCCTAAAAAATATTCTGGAGCTGCATTTCCCCTTCCAAGCAGTTTCAGTTCTCAGCTCACACAAATTCTGTAGTTTTATATTAAATCCTTCAACTCAGACAAGATGAGCCCTTGTTTTTGGATGGTTTCTCCTGCTTTTTCAAAAATAAATATAAATAAAGTGCTGCTGTTGAGTCCTTGGGGTCTAAGTGCCATCTTGTGTTCACACACAGCATTTCAGGAATTTTTCCCCCTCACAAATTCCTCAAAACCGCAGCTCCTGCTCACCATGGAAATGCTTGGCGAGGTGTTTGTATCGTTCAACACTGAATTATTGGCAAAATGAAACACCAGCAAAGCCATTTCATAATAAATAAATCTGGAGATTTATAAATATGAGCTGTTTACACAATTAATTTTGGGGGTTTACTGTAAAATCCACTTCCAGTTCCTCCAGTGGGATGCAGGTCTGGCTGTGCGGTCATCCTCCTCATCCCTCTCCCAACAGGATGAATCTCACGAGAATTAGAGTTGCTCAAATTCTTTATTTTACCAGAAATTTTATTTTTTATTATAGCAGAAATCAAGAGTTGGAAATTGTGGTTTTGCAGAAAAATGATGGGGTTTTAACACCAAACTGCTCAGGAATTAAATTTGGATTTCCTGGAAAGGCACAGCTGAGAAAAATTTAAGAAGGCAGAAAAGCTGAAGGGCTGATCTTGAGAGATTTATAAACTTTAAAGGAAAAACGTTTCAATATTTAACAAGGGAGCTACATTTTAGAAGGAAATAAATAGAAAACTAAATCAAAGTTGTGACCAAATGGAATATCTGGGAGTCAGGATGTGCCCCATGTCCTGCCATTCAGCTGTTGATGCAAAGTCACCTCTCAATTTACCACGACTTCCATGGAGGAGGAACAAGATCAGAATATTCCAGACTGAAAAAAAGTCCAGTTTGATTGATACATTCAGCCCTAATTGAAAGCAAACCACCACAGGTGGATTGTATGCTATGGTTCTACAAAATTCTGTGTCAAGATGAGCAGTAACAGGTTTATAATAAATAATTTCCAGAAATAAAAGAATTAAATTGAACTTGAAACCTAAATCTCTGAAAATAATCCACATAGGATGTGCTCTGCTCAGCTGGAATTTCTCTGCTGTTTCTCCCTTCTCTCCACTCTGTTTTCTCTCATTTTGTCTGTATTTAAAGATTATATCCCTAATTTTATTAAGTGACTTCCTAAACCCTGGCCCATCAGCAAGGCAAGAACCACCTGGAATGCCCAAATTCCTGTTAAATCTCCACTTCCCCAGTGGCTTCCAGGAGGTCTGGGCAGTCACATTCCACCCCAGACACTGCAGGATTCATGGAGAGCTCTCCCACTTCCTTCTCCCTTCACCTGAGTGGAATAAGACTGAAACCAAGGGAAGATTTACAATAGAAATGAAGATGAAACTGTAAATTGTTTTCTCCCAGACTTCATTGAGCATGCAAGGCACTGAGGAATAATCATTGGAATTATGTCTGCTCAGGTTCCAAACACAAGCAGAGAGAGATACCACACATTTTCCCAAAAAAAAAAAAAAAAAAAAAAAAAAAAAAAAAAAAAAAAAAAAAAAAAAAAAAAAAAGTAGCTGGAGTGTTTGCTTTGATTCCATTTAATCTTTTACCTCTGCAGAAAAGATGTTTTCTCTCCATTTATATACCCAGAACAATAATAAACCTTCTTATCTGAGGAGAAAAAAAAACATTAGAAATGTCTCACAATTAATCCTTAATCCTTTTAAGAGTCCTTCTAAGGCAAATGGAATCTCTGGGGATTAAAGGAGCACTTGTTACTCTCTCTGCAGGGTCACCAGGAGGCGTTGGGTTAATGACAATTTATCAGCCAGGAATGCACACTCCCAGAGGGATGGTTCCTTCCAGGATCCAAATGATACGATGAGGAAGATGGAAAAGGGCTGGAGAGATGCTGCAAGGGGGAAAGGCTTCAAACTGAAAGGAAATTTCGGTTAATATGGAAGAAATTCCTCCCTGTGAGGGTGGGGAGGGGCTGGGATGGGATTCCCAGAGCAGCTGTGGCTGCCCCTGGATCCCTGGCAGTGTCCAGGGCCAGGCTGGACACTGGGGCTTGGAGCAGCTGGGACAGAGCAAGGTGTCCCCATGGCAGGAAATGAGGTGATCTTTAACTTCCCTCCCAACCCAAACCATCCTGTGATTCCATTTTTCCATTTACATGACTCTGTTCATTTCTGCAGTGTTCACATGGGAATATTCCCAATGGAAAGAAAACCAGGACAAGTCAGAAAACCCACGAAGACCATGAGCAGCTTTGCTGAGTGCTCCAGCACTGGTTCAGGGCTGCCTTGGAGCAGCACTTTGGGTTCATTTGCAGCGATACCAACCCCATCCCTCCACGTGCCGAGCAGGTGCCCCAGAGTCTCAGGCTGAAAGGTGGAACTGGGGGTGTGTGTTCTGTCCCCATCTGTCAGAGCTGGGGCAGTTCTCTGCTGTTCATGGGGCACTTTTCTTTATCTCTCCCACAGCCAATCCTCTCTCCAGGAAATATCTCCTGCTAATGGGCTATTAATTATTAATTATCTTCTGTTCATGGCCAGTGAGTGTCCCTGCATAGCTGAGAAAATTCCATCATCCATGGGGAGATGCTCCGCCCAGGGGAGGAGCCAAGCATTCCTACCTGGATACAATCTGACTCCTGGAGCACCACAGCAGCCTTTGCCCACTGCATTCCCAGAGGAGCAGCTTTCTTCCCCACTGCATTCCCAGAGGAGCAGCTTTCTTCCCCACTGCATTCCCAGAGGAGCAGCTTTCTTCCCCACTGCATTCCCAGAGGAAGCCCAGGCCCATCCACACCAGCCCTGGAGCTTCAGAGGAAAACTCCAGCCTTGTGCAGGATCCCTGCTCCAGCAGAAGCACAGCTGGCACTGCAGGAGGGCTGAGCCACCATGGGATGGGACTGCTGCCACCACCCTGACCCACAGTGGGTGAGGGCATGTTCTGACTCTGCCAGTGCTGTTTTGTACTACTGCATTTGTATTTTAATTTTCCTAATAAAGAACTTTATTGCTATTCCCATATCTTTGCCTGAGAGCCCCTTAATTTCAAAATTATAACAATTCAGAGGGAGGGGGTTTACATTTTCCATTTCAAAGAAGGCTCCTTCCTTCCATAGCAGACACTTGTTTTTTTCAAACCAAAACACCCAGATTTGTTCCCTTCCCTTTTCCTACTCAATCCTGCCAAAATGCAGCTCCACGTTCCCTGCCCTGAGCTTCAGTGACAGACTGACAGGTGCTGTCAGTGAGGGGCCAGTGGGACAGACTTGGCTTTTCATGGAATTTAGGAAGGCAAAACGGCAAGACAAGGCAGCAGCACGTGCAGCTCCAGGAGGCCTTTGGCAAAGCAGCCTTGAAAATGCACAATTCCAAAATGTTTTATTAGGGAATAAAGAGCATTGTCTAAAGAGCTGGTTTTACTTTTCTGTCACAGACCTGAGTATTCCCACTGCTTGGGAAATGGGTGCTTCCAAACATTCAGCTTGTGGTTCGTGTGAGGTTTGGGGTTTATTGAGAGTTTGTGGTTTATTGTGAGGTTTGGAGTTTATTGTGAGTTTGTGGTTTATCATGAGGTTTGGAGTTTATTGTGAGTTTGTGGTTTATTGTGCTCAGCAATCTGAACCCTACAACCTCCTGCAGGTTAAAATGGGGTAAAAAAATAATTTATCCACTTTAGCACAAAGCTGTGGCTTAGCACCTACTGCCACTTCATTAAAGTGTTTGTTTGCATGCAGAAAATGCTGTTTAAAAGATAGTAACTCCTTCCACAAGCTCAGAGAAACATTGTGGGGTTGGATTGGAAGGGACCTCAAAGCCCATTCAGTGCCACCTCTGCCATGGCAGGGACACCTCCCACTGTCCCAGGTTGCTCCAAGCCCTGTCCAGCCTGGCCTGGGACACTTCCAGGGATCCAGGGGCAGCCACAACTGCTCTGGGAATCCTACTCCAGTCCCTCCCCACCCTCACAGGGAGGAATTCCTTCCTTTTTCTCTTCCAGCCCCGTCCTCTGCCAGTTTGAAGCCATTCCCTGTGTCCTGTCACTCCATCCCTCATCCAAAGTCCCTCTGTATCAGCCAAGCTGTAAAACACCAATGCTGGGACCCTCCCTGGCTGAATCCTGCTGGGATTCAGTGCTCCTGAGCTGGGAGGAGCTAATCCTTAAATATTATCCAGCTTTCCTCCCTGCAGGCCTTTATCCCAGGCTGCTGAACCAAGCAGATCAGTTTATCAGCTCAGTTATTATCAAAAGCAATAAACAATGCTGTTTGCACTGTAAATAAAAGAGAAAAGCAGCAGATAACAAAAATCTCCTGCTTGAAAATAAGAGAAAACTGAGTTACAACTGTTCCTGCACAGTCCTAATCCTCTCAGGACTAATGAAGCCCCAGCCATTCCATGTCCCTGCAGGAACAGCCCAAAAGTGCCAATGTCCAGCAGAGATTCCCATGCCTGGAGCTCAGCCACATTCAAGACATCGTGGCACAAGCATTTAACAGCATGTTTTCCCATTATCTGTTGCTTTTTGTGTCTTTTTTCCATAAAATTCACATTTAAACTCCAGCCATCAGCTGCTTCTCTCTGAGGGGTGACCAGGAATCAGCGGCCTCGTGAAGGGAACCTGTTTCCTGGGAAATCAGCATATTCTCTGAGAGGGAAAATGGATGAAAATAAGAAATCCTCACAAGTGATGGCAAATAAAATCCTTGTTATTCCTCATACATTGCAGTTCTTGTTCAGTCTGTCCTGGATGAAAATTTAAACTTGACCTTTGTGTTGCTGCCAAGGTTGGCGAGTGCTGCTCCTGCAGCTCAGACTTGCCTGGGGCCTGGTTTACCTCCCACAGCAAAATATTTCATATAAAGAGTCTCAAAACTTCAAGAAAAGGTGGGCAGATTGAAAAATTTGGGCCAGTTCTCCATAATTTTCATTTTTCCCTGCTCTTCCATCCATCTGGTGGGAATCCTTTGTTTGCAGTGGTGGAAATGTGGGTTTGGGAGATGTTTCCCAAGGATTCTGCTCCAAACCAGCCCTGTCTTCCATCACCCTCCAGAATTTATCCCTCTGGATGTGTTATCCTCATCATTTTTTGTCAAAAACACAGAAAATTGGGTTACATCCCACTCTTCAAAGCAGTTTCCAATGGGTTACATCAGCCAGTCCATACCTGAGTTTGAAAGTGAATTTCTGGAGCCAAAGCAGGACAGAAAAACATTCCCATGCTGAGCTGCATGCAGGAAAAACACAGCCCAAGGAACTTTAATAAAGAGCTGCGCTCCAAAACCATTATTTTTATATTTAACTAGGGCTTCATAATGTCATTAAAAATTTAGGTCAAGCACACGATGTCCAAAGGTTCTCAAGGAACACAAGGATAAAATTATCTGCCAGGAATTGATGTCCACTTTTGGGCAGCAGCAGGTAGCAGTTAATTGAAAAGTGCCTTATCTCTAATTATTCTGCTCCATCCTCCTTAGCAGCCCCATTAGAGTGAATACACAAGAAACAGCCTTAAGTACTCTCGAGCCTGAGGTAAAAAAGAATATTTGGGAATGGTGATACTCTTATTTTAATCCATGTTTTCCAGAGACTGCTCTGCAAAGCCCTTTTTTTAGGCTGTATCCATGATGTTTTCTGAGGCAGGCCTGCACATTCCACGATGTTGCTCCCACAGATATAAAATTTAATTTGACTTTAGCTTGGTTTTGTTTTTGTTTTGGGTGGGGTTTTTTGGGGGTTTTTTTGGGGTTTTTTTTTGGGGGGGGTTTTGTTGTTTTTTTTTTTTCCTCTACTTTTTCTGAGTTAGAACATTTCTATATTCCCTGCAAATAAAAATGGGTTTATGGCTGGAGGTGTTGCAGCTCATTGCTGTAACTCCGAGATGCTCCACGGCCTCTAAAAGTGCAAAGCCATTCTCAGCCTTTCTGTGAATTCCTTTGGAGATTTCTGAGGCTGTTCTGATGCAGCAGCAGCAGCAGCAGCAGCAGATGGCCCTTGGCTACAGGAATTATTCCAACCCAGAGTTTCCCATTTCACTATTGCAAAGTTCGTGTCAGAACCCAGGACATCCCTCTGGCTGACCCTGGCAGGGGGCTCAGGGACCTTGGCACGAAGTCAAAAACACCTGCGGCTTTGATTTTAGCCCGTAGGAAAAGCTGCCAACTCTGTATGAGGAATTGCAAGCCACAAGGGTTTGAGTAGTGTGGTAGTTGGATTAACACAGGGTGAAAAAGTGGAATTTTGGTGTTTTTAGAATGGGGTTCAAGGGGTACCATGTGGAGGGATTTGGGCGTGTCCTGACCTTCTCCTTCTCCTTGCCCTCCATGTCTCACTGTGATGGTGACACTTTTCTGTTGGTTTAAGGCACAGACACACTGTCCAACAGAAATGACAGATATTGGCACGTTACTGTAAATGTGGCACACGGAGTTTTGGGTATAAAATGTGAACACTGCCCTGAGGGCAGACAGAATGCCATGGCCGACCTGCTGGACAGAGCTCAGCAGGGCAGAGAGAGAATGTTCTAGATAAGGGAAAATAAACAACCTTGAGAAGCCGATCCTACGCATCCAGACTCCTCCTTTGGCTGCACGGGCTGGGAGAAAAAGGACTTTTACATTCTTGGGGTCACCTTGACACCTGGACCCAGAGAAGTTCAGGCCTAAGGAATTGCTTTTCCCCTCATTAAGAAGAGCTGCAACTTCTCTTTCACCACTCTCACTCCAAAACCAACATTTCACTTCATTCCAGCTGCTCCTTCCTTCCCAGTTCTGTTTCCAGACGAAATGCCCACAAAACCAGCAGCATTTTAATGTTCCTGTGGCTTTTCCCTGCTGGGGACAGCTGATGGCAGCTCCCCATTGCATTTGCCACACATGATCTTGAAATTCCAGACTGGTTTGGGTTGGGAGGGACTTTAGGGATCATCCAGTGCCACGCCCAGCTATGAGAATAGCTTCCACTACCCCAGGGTGCTCCAAGTCCTGTCCAACCTGGCCTTGGATACTTCCAAGGATCCAGAGGTAGCCCCAAGAGGTGTGAGAGGATGTGGGACATCAATGAGGACAATTCCCAATGAGCAGCACACAGAGGCCTTCACCCAGCAAAGCCTTCAGATAAAATTCCCAACAATTCCAGGCTCTCAAACAGTTTTTTCTGGAAAAGGGGAAAAAATACCCAAAATCACCTGTAAAACCAAAGATCAGCTCAAAAACCCCCTCCAAGGCAGCTCTGCTTTTCCCCACAGCATTTATTGGAATGTTATACCTCATCCCATAAACTGGAGAGGGAAAACTGCTTTAATTACACAGAGCACATCCCTGCTTCCTCCAGCATCCCTCGGACCTGTCCTCCAGGCAGGGCTTTCCCAGGAATTCCCCCTGAGCCCTGCCATGCTCCTCTGCCCTGTTTGGTGCCAGCTCTTAGTCTCCAGATGCATTTCCCTGGTGCTGCAGCAAAAACCTCTGCAAAGGCAGAGAGATCTGCCCTCCCCTGCTGAGGGAGAGTTCCCAGCAGGAGAGAATCCCAACCAAATTCTCTCCCAGGAGGAGAGAATCCCAATTAAATGTGGCTTTTCTTGAGGGGATTGGGTTGAGTGTACCCTTTTCTGGCTGGAGCTCAGCAAAAATTACTCTTCTCAGACTCCAAAATGAGGGCAAAAATTCCCAACAAACTTCGTCACTTGCAGAGGGAAGACAAGAACTGAAAATAAATATTTGTGTCCCAAATTCCTTCCTGTGGCAGCCATGTGGTCTGGGGGTCTCCCATGCTTAGGAATTCCACCTGGAATAAATAAAATGAAACAAATTTTTATTTTATTTATTCCAGCAGAATAAACAGATTTTTCCAGGCTATCCACCTATCTATAAAAGTGCTTATCAGGACCTCTCTTGATTCATTTCCTGATGTGGATTCAGAGCTGAGGATAAAGCAGCCCCAGCAGTTTAAAGTGAGATTACTCTGAAATTAAAACCCCACTTTAACACAGGGATCATTCTCTCAGCTCTGCCCTAAAAAACTTTGTGGCAGTGACAGAGAGGGAAAACTTGGAGGCTGGAAAACATGATCATGGAATGATGCTGAGTTAGCAAGAGCATAAAGCAAAGCACGATAACTGATTTTCCAATTGCATTTAATTTGGGGAGTTTAAGACTTAAATAAAGAGAAAATCCTGGAAACTTCTTGGAGCCAGAAGCCATTAGCAGACTCTATATTAGTTTAAAGGGATTCTGTCAAGTGCATTTTGAACCTTTTAAAATTTTTTTCCATCTAATTAATGTCCCTGCAACATTAGTTCCAGTGTCTTTAAAGCTGGAAAATGGTGTTTGCTTCCTTCTCTTCCCTGACATTGCACCTCCCCTCACAACTCCTCTGGAGACTCATTCCAGCTCTAGTTGGATTTATTTATTTCACCCCAATGATATTCCTGATTCCTGCTTTCCCACACATCCCACAGATCCTCTCCTGAGGTTTGGAACACTGGTGCCATTCAGAAATGTGAAACAACATTTTGGGGTTCTGTTTAGGCCAAATCTCTTCCAGAAATGTTGGGGAATGTATTGATAACGACAAATTTCATTAAGTAAAAAATATGGATGGATTGATTGATCCTTCTTTTCCTCTCATTAAGCTGACCAGCACTGCAGCTGGTGGGATAGAGAATTAAGGAGCAGCTTCAGGTGCCTGAGTTCCATCAGTTCCCAGGCAAAATTCCTTCATCTGGGGAAATTCTGATTTATAAAATCCAGAAGAACCTGCTGAAATTCCAACTGATGGACTCAGATGTCCAAGCAGCAAACCCAGCTACTTTTCCAGAGTTAAGGACCAAGCCTTGGAAGTTAAACCTGGATATAAATAAGTATTGCGGTAATTAGCATTCCAAATGTTCTGTGGCAATTCTGCCTGGAACATTGTGTTATCACTCTCCTGCTTTTAACACGGCTTTGGGGGAAAATAAACACCTCCAAAATGTGGAGACTAAGCTTAAATTCTTTGGTTTTGCCATGGATTTGGAGGTCCCTTCAGTACAGGATTTTGCTGCCTCCGTGAGTGAAGTACAAAATCGTGTTAACAGAAGTTTTCCTTTCCTGAGCACCTTCCCATCAGGGATGTTTCAGTTCTTGTTCCACACTGGGACACTCTGGGATCAGTGTAGGTGCCAGCTGCCAGGAAACACAGGAATAACCTGTGTTTACATCACCAAGTTGAGTTATTCAGACAGCAAAACAGCCTGGAACAGCCATGAAAAGCAGAAATTCCTTGGTGCCCTGGGTGTGCTGCTCCCTTTGGAAGGAGATGGGCCCAGTTAGATTATCCAAATATCAAGAATGATCCGGGAAAATTATAATCCTATTTAGACTTCTGATGCTTTTATGGTACTTAAAGAATCAAAAAAAAAAAATGCTGTGCACTAAGTTAGCACAATTTATCTGCCACAGATTTCATATAATTTATTTTATAACATCAATTCACACAGAAATCTCTCTCAAGCAAAATTCCTTTGAATAATTTTAAACCTCTTGATTTTTCTGGTAAACGTTTATTAACCACAGCACTTTATTTTTTAAAGCCCTCTCAATTAGAGCTTGTTTTATGTGAAACACTTGCAATATTTTTGAAGATCTTACAGAAACAGCCCCATTGCAGCCACTTTTTTCATCCATGCAGGAACCATTGGGCTCCAGATGGGCTCTGACCTAAATCCTTCAGTGGTCAAACTCCCAAGGCTTCTTCTGAGTCCTTCTCAAAGTCACTTTGTAAACACTGGTGCTTTAAATGAGCACTTTAAGGGACATTTTCCACAGGGTCACAAGTGGCCTGAGCCTTTGCTTTAAGCCAGAACTTGGCATGTGAGATATCTTCAGCAGAGAATATTTCTTCCCCAGCGAAACTCCGACTCCCTCCTTTCCCTGGTGTCCAAAATTGATGTTGGCAGTTTTGTGCTCTGAGTAAGAAGCAGAGTTTATCAGTTTAAGTGACTTCAAAAAGCTGGGATGAGCATCTTTGATAACACACAAAAATTACCAGGCTGCTCAGCACTGACAGGCTCAAATTTGCAGCCACGCAGAGAAAATTCTCAGCTCTTTCTAGTTCATATTTTATTCCTCCTCGAGCCTGGAGCCTCCAAAACCTTTCCTTAAATTCCTGTTTCACCTAAGAGCAACAATTCCCACAGCACATTCCAGGTCCTGCAGGGATTTGCAAGGAATAAAAGCCCCAAACAGCCAACCCTGAGCTGGTGCTGGTGTCAAAGCCAAGCAAGGAGCTGCTCCAAAGGTAAAAATCCCAAAAGTTATAAAATAAAAATTTAAAAATTTAAAATATAACTATAAATATATTATATATAACTATATAATATATTATATATTTTATATATAGTATATTATATAGCTATAACATATATAATATTATATATAATATATATATTATATATTTATAAATAAAATAATCCGATCTTTGGCAAAGAGAAGGCACCAAGTCCCACCTATATCTGAGGGACAGATCTGCTCCCAAGCATTTAAATTACCTTAATGATAATCTCAGTGCAAATTCACTGCTGCTGAGCTGTTCTACACCAGGCAGCGAAGACTCATTTGTTTAAAACCAATCTGCAGTTTCTTTCTGAGAGTTCCAGAAAGTTCCTAAGTTGTTGGGCTGGTAAACCTTCAAATACAAATAAAAATTCAGTAAAATTCAGCTGCATCAGCCCATGTGGGCTGTTGAGAGCCTGGCAACTCCAGGGCATCTCAAGCCTGCAAGTGCATTAAAAGTGACTGGAAAAGTTGGAAGAAAACAAACAATTTTTAAAAAACAGCTGTTTTGTCATTTTTTTTTCAGTCTTGGGTAAACACAGAAGGTGCCAAACTGCAGCAGATTGCAAATACCCAAAGCTTGGCTTTTTCTGCACCATTGCCACCCAAGCTGATCATGGGAAAGAATTAATAATTAAGGGTAATTATCTGAGTGGACACTTTTTAATATGCTGAACTCAGGCTCGTGTTGCTTATGGGAAGGGGAGGAAAGAGGCAAGGGAATTCTGGAAATGCCAAGCTCATCATCTGGAATTATTTTGACTGTGTATTTCATCTTACCTCTCATGACCACCACGTTCTTCTTGTCCATATCCCCTTTCCCTCGAGTGCCAGAGGTGACAGGAGTGGGAAAAACCCTTCATAATTCAATTTCACTGCCCTGCTTCTTTCCTTCCTCTGCCTAGAAGGAGTTTTGCTAAGGAAAAACTCAACAAAGGAATGACAAAGCTGTTAAAATACAATTTTGATTTGTGATCTTTATACTGAAAGGATTCTCTCTCTTTCCAACTTAGCTGTTAAAAAAATATGGGCTGGGAAATGCTGATTGGAAGTTCACAGCTTGGATAGAGATCATCTCAGGATAAGCCAGGGAGGATCAAGGAGTGTTTAGTGCAGGGTTTCTCACAAACTCTCAGCATTATGGAATCATGGAATGATGGAATTATTTAGGTTGAAAAAGCCCTCTAAAATCAAGTCCATTGCCCAGCACTGGCAAGGCCACCTCTGACCCATGTCCCCAAGTGCCACATCCACAGGGCTGTTAAATCCTTCCAGGGATGAGGACTCCACCCCTGCCAGGGCTGGGCACCCTTTTCCACAAGAATTTATCCTTATTTTCCAGCCTGAGGCCGTTCCCTCTCCTCCTGCCCCTGTTCTCTGGGATAAGATCCCAAATCCCCCAGGCTGTCCCCTCCTGTCAGGAGCTGTGCAGAGCCACAAGTTCCCCCTGATCCCCCTTTTCTCCAGGCTGAGCCCCTTCCCAGCTCCCTCAGGATTCTCCAGCCCCGTTCCCAACCCCATTCCCTTCCCTGGACATGCTCCAGCCTCCCCAGGTCCTTGTGGGGAACCCAAAAATGCCCCAGGGCTGGAGGATCTTCAGCAGTGCCAGCACATCCACTGATTCCTGACAGAGATCCCTCATTCCTGCCACAGATTCCTCATTCCTGACAGAGATCCCTGGATCCTGACACAGATCCCTGGATCCTGACACAGATCCCTCATTCCTGACACAGGTCACTCATTCCTGCCACAGATCACTGATTCCTGACAGAGATCCCTCATTCCTGCCACAGATCACTGATTCCTGACAGAGATCCCTCATTCCTGCCACAGATCCCTCATTCCTGACAGAGATCCCTCATTCCTGACACAGATCCCTCATTCCTGACAGAGATCCCTCATTCCTGCCACAGATCCCTCATTCCTGACAGAGATCCCTCATTCCTGCCACAGATCCCTCATTCCTGACAGAGATCCCTCATTCCTGCCACAGATCCCTCATTCCTGACAGAGATCCCTCATTCCTGCCACAGATCCCTCATTCCTGACAGAGATCCCTCATTCCTGACAGAGATCCCTCATTCCTGACACAGATCCCTCATTCCTGACAGAGATCCCTCATTCCTGACACAGATCCCTCATTCCTGACAGAGATCCCTCATTCCTGACACTATTTTTCGCACCAGGTTTTTCAGAGCTGCTGTGACTTTGTGGCTGTCACTGCCAAAACCCCAAATTCCCCTTTGCCTGAATTCCCACCCAGCTTTAGCAGCACCCACGACTTTGCCACTGCCTCTCAGGCCTCACTTTCCTCATCCTGAACCACACAACCTCATGAAAATACCCGAGTGAAAATTTGTGTGCTCCTGGCACTGCAGCTGCACCTTCATGGGCAAATCTTTCTGTGCATTCCTAAAGCATGGATGGGATGTGGGAATGTTTGAGAGCTGAGCCCTGACAAAACGCTTTCCACCCATCCACCAATCCCTTCTCTGCCTCCTCTCACTTTCCTGACCATTTTTCTCTTCATCTTTGTAGCCAATCAATTTAAATTGACACTTCTGTCTCTTGCCCAGCAGCCTGGATTTTGCTGTCTGTTAAAAGGTTTGTGCATATCAAAATAAAGTCAGTTATTATTTCAAAAGTACCTTTAAACATGTAAAACACAATAAAAATTATTATATTGCTCTAAGTCACAAAATTTAATTTACAGCTTCAGTTTAATTTACTTACATATGCAATTTATACTCTCTATTAAATAACAAATCTTTTAGATAAAGGGGAAGAAAAGCAAGAGCTGAAGGAAAAACAACTTCTGCTCTTGTTGCCTCTCTGCTTTGCTTCCTGCACAGAGAATTTCCAATATCCAAGCAATAATTCCAGACCAGATGGGACCAGTGGGGTCACCAATCCTCTTTAAGAGGCACCTTTCCCCAGGAGGGGGCAGCAGGTTTTTATTCCTGTGTCTCTGCCTAAACGTTGGATAAATGATGCGCTAAAAGCAGATGGTAAAACTCTTCCTAGATATGGTTGGGAAAATTGGACTTGCTGGGATTAGTCCCAGGGGCCTTTTCTCGGAGCGTTCCTGCACAAGGAGAAACAATTCTTTTCCTTTTGGCTGCTGTCGTGTCCTGCTGAGGGAACGCTGTGCTGGAATGATGAACTCTGTCAAGGGTGAAATGAGGGTTGCTGCTGCTTCATATCTTCAGTGCTGAGGAGTCTGGGCTCCCACGGACCTGGCAGGACTTTTCTGGCTGCAATCACAGTCCGGGCTCAACTTTTGTTCAAAGTGATGTTTTCTGGGGTCACCTGGCTGGGGGGGACCAGGGCAAGGAGCTGCTGGGGGTGAGGCCTTCGAGGTGGGGTGTCGAGCACGATGCTGTGATGCCTTAAGTTTTAGTTTCCTTATTTTCCAGATTCTGTACTGAATTATAGCAGTATGTAACTCTGAACTCCACACACAGTGCCAGCAGCTCTCCTCACAGCTCAGGCACACACAGCAATCCTTCTCCAGCCCCAGAACCAAGGACACCGCTGCAGCTTCAGCCCAAAAAGTGCAAACAGCAGGGAATGGAGGGGAGCAACCTGGGAGGGTGGGACTGCGCAACCTGGAGCTGGAATTAGACAATGAACCCAAAATGGAAATGGACCGAAACTCACAAAAGTGTGAAAACTCGTGACTCAGGGTCCATCTGGGGTGTAGCCTTGGTCAGGCTCTTGTGCTGCCCAAGGTGTGTCCTTTGAGGGCCTTTTAATAAATCCCTGCTTTATTCCTTCAACTCTGCCCAGCCTCTGTTCCAGGAGGCCTCTTTAGGCATCAGCTTCCCCCCACAATGCATTCCCTACCCTTTTTCCATAAACTGCTTTTTCTGGAGCTGAGCTTAGTTATGAACCCTCAGGCCCCACTAACTGAGTTTAGCCCCACATCTGCCCAACCCACCCATGGATTTGCCCATCAATTTTCCAGTAACAACTTTGTGTCCTCAAGTCACACAGGATGGAGCAAAGACCTAAAAAACCACAGCACAGAAGTATCCACCTCCCAAAAATTACTCTTTCAGCTTCCTGGGAATGAGAAAAATAAGGCTGCCATCCCTAAAAACCTGCTTAAGGTTTTGTCAGACTGGCCATGATCTTGACTGCCAGGAAAACAAATCCTTTCTGAGCTCGTAGCCCTCAGTTACTATCTCAGTGATTTAATTAAAAAGGAAAAGTTTCCTCCTACAGCCGGCAGGCACCTGGAAGTATTGGACAATTGGAAAGAAGAGCAAAACAGCTCAGGGATATTGTTATAAACATCTGGGTATGAAAAAAATCTTCATAAATTGTGTGGACCAAATGCTGAATTTTAAACTAGGCCCAAACCAGAAACTCATTTCCTTGAATTTAACCTGGACTGCAGAGGCTGCAATCCCCACCTCCAAAACAGCATTTTCAGCATCCCTGCGTGCAAAATGTGCTTTATGCTTAGGAAAAACAGCCCGTCCTTGTGTATCCAAAGCCAGGATTTTGGGCTCACCCAGCTCAAACTCCCCAGACTTATCAGGAGCAAACAGAACCACCTGGAGCCTCTCACAAAGGTAAACAAAATCCAACTTGTATCGAAGAGCTTTTGTCCTCTCACTGCACCAGGGGGGAAATGGAGTTGACAGCTCTCCTGGAGAATTCCAGAGAAATGTCCCGAGCCAAATTCCAGCGGGAGAGCCCTCCCTGAGCCTCTGCCCTGCTCCTTTGTCAAACAGAGACCTCTTCTCCTCACACAAATGGGAAATAAAGGGCACAGCTCCAGCTGGGATCCAGCTGAAGGAATAAACTCTTGTTTTCTCTGGAGCTGGGGAAGTTGTCTTTGTCTTGGGGTGAATTCAGAACACCAATAAAGCCTGGAGCACACTCATTACTCTTCATGAATGCTCAAAAAACACAGAGGAAAATCTGCTTTTTACCTTTGGTAGCAACAGCGTCATTTCACCAGTGATGTCTCCAAAAGCCTAATGGAAAGAGATTTTCATGGATTCAGGAAAGAGACCTTGGAAACTGCTCCATTCCTGAATTCATCCATTTCTTTGGAACCCCAAATGATAATAACAAATCATCATTATTTCGATTTGTGGGTAGGTTTTTCTAGAAAGCACTGGAAACCTTCCAGCTCCAAAGCAGATTCCTGAAGGAGAATGGAAGCAAAAACATTTCCCTCAACCAGAGCTTTTACAAAGAGATGTTTTACCAAAGAAAAAAAAAAAAAAGGCATTTCCTTAAGCATCAGCACACAAGTTTCTCTCACAATCATTTTGCACCTTTTTAAATTACAGCACTTTTAGAGAATTCATTCCTATTTTCACCTTGGATGTCCCAAGAAGCCTCTTTTGGGCTGGAATGGCTCCTACTTTTTCTACCCTGAGAAAAATACCTCAAGCTCCATTATTTTTTTTTTAATGTCATTTTTATTCAGCGCTTGACACCGGCGCCAAACCCCAGAACACTGCAGAATTTTACTTTTAAAGAGGTGTTTTTATCAAGCAGCTGTTCTCATCCTCCTGTAATATCTCATTTTCCCAGCAGTTGATTAAAATCCATCCTGTTTCACTGGGATACACCCAGTGACACTCCCCTGCTACAGAGATACACAGAGGAGATAAAAGAAAATAATATATCACTGGCAGTGCTCGGAACATTGGTAAAAGCAGATATTCAGCACCTACTTATCTTTTATGTATACAGATATCCGTG
The DNA here is from genome assembly GCF_031753505.1 of Anomalospiza imberbis. Classification (NCBI taxonomy): domain Eukaryota; kingdom Metazoa; phylum Chordata; class Aves; order Passeriformes; family Viduidae; genus Anomalospiza; species Anomalospiza imberbis. Next base: position 2,141,439 of record NC_089690.1, on the reverse strand, counting down.
GTGACAAATAGCCTATTATGGTCTGTGATTGACTGAAAATTGGGAGCAGAAGCTGGAAAAGAATCGTGAATAACTCTGAGGAGCAGTTCCTGCTGATATTTCACATTATGCACTCGCAGATTGCCCGCAGGGAAAGGGAAATAGGAAAGAAAACAATTTCGTTTGAGTGTGGCTCCAGCTAAAACTGGAGGTGCTTGTGGATTCTTCCAGCAATTAATCCAATTTACAGGATTTGGGTTTGGCACTGGATGAAATTCCAGCATCCAGGTATTTCTCCAGCAGGACCAGGAGGCCTTGACCCTACAGGGCTTATCAGAAAAGAGGGTGAGGACTGCAACAGAACTCGCTAAATAATTAAAAAGTCATAAATACATCAGAGGTTTTTGTCTCGGAGCTCAAGGACACTTGTGTCCAACACCTTCCGTCAAATCCTCACAGCTGGCGGGGAAAAATCCTTGAGCTCCTTCTTGGGTCTCTAAGTTTTCATAGAGACAGGGTAACTGAGAGGTGTTTTAAAAGATTTTACTTTATTATCAGTCTCGATGAATAGTGAGACACGAGAGATGTAAATCTTAATGCTCTTTCATCAGAAGTGAACTTATTTCTTGGTTATAATACTTTATAAATGTTTTTCAGCTTATTAGCTGAAAAATTCTTTACAAATCCATTTCCCACACTCCTCCTTGGGTTTCTGCTCACTTTCCACTTGGGCGAATTCCCATTTTATTTTTCAGGGAATGCAGCCCTCAGTGGTGTCCCTGGGAGTTTTGATGTTGACGTCTAAGGATCCAAATGTCACAATCCAGAGACAGCCTGCAGAGAAACTGAAGTTTTGGCACCCAAAATCCATTTTGGTGCAAATCCCAATCAGGCTGCGGTTTCACTGTGTGTACTGGAATGTTTTACAGCAAATTTCCAGCAGCTGTATCCCGAATCTGTCAGAGTTGGGCACCAAATCCTAAAACTCACAGTTAGATCTGGTGAATTAACCAAGGCTTCTGCAGCCATACAAATTAGCAAACCTTTTATAAAAGTTACTTTTGTCCTAATTACTTTCCACCTTCCCATCCCCAGACTTAAAGCTATAAACTCCTCTCCTCAGACAGATAAATCCATAATTATCCAACAGAGATTTCTTTGCCTTGGTTTTTTTGTGAGCATCAGCTGCCAGAGAGGAGATGCTGCTCCCATCCTGCTGATCTCATCCAAAATTGCTGTTCCTGCTACCCCAGCAGATCATCACTCTTTTCGTCCTCTTCCTTCATTCCTCCCAATCCATCACTGACTCGGGAGAGCTCTCGGAATGTTTGGGATCCATCATTTACATGGGCAAGAAATTCAGATTTAAGCTCCCTTAATAATTCTTCACCCATCAAGCCATCAGTCTCTTTAGTCCTTTCATCATTTTTGTTGCTCTGCTGGGAATGCATTCCTGCTTTTCCCAAATTTTCCAGACTGAAGTGCTCAGCTGAGAATGCAGCGTTTCACCTGCCCTCCCACAGGAGCTCAATCAGAAAACAAACTCCTCCTCTTTTACCAATTATCCAAAATCAGAATTGTTTTATTTGCCACTTTTTTAGTTCAAATTCCAGCACCTAAAGTTTGAAAATCATTGAATCAGCTTTGCAGATGTTTAGGGATTATTTTCTTCTCAGTTCTAGATTTTTTTTTTTTTTTTGCAAGAAGTTCAGGTTTGAAAAAAGCTGGAAACATCAAACTTCATTGAATTGGCTGCATTTTATCTCAAAAAAAAAAAAAAGAAAATATGACAAAAGCAATTTGATTGCCATGCAAACAAAAAAAAAAAAGAATAATGATTTGCTTTCTGATTCCTATTGAATATTTTTGCTCAGCTCCTTGAACTTCTCATTTCACCAAAACAAACGCTCCAAGGACTCCTCATTCAGGCTGTGACCAGATCCAAAGCAGTTTTCTCATGGACACAAACTGATTTAGGCTCATCTGAAGCTTTAAAAAACACTTTTGGGGGGAAGCTCTGGAGATCCCTTCTGTCTTTCTGATGCTCCTGAATCTTTCTTCTCTCCAGGCCTGGGGTTTTCCATGGGAGCACTGAATTCTGAGGTGAAAAGTCACCTTTCAAAGGCTCACAAAGGAGGTCAGGAGCAGCTCAGATGCTTTTCGAGCTGAATAAACACCAACAACCTCTGGAAACCCAACTTTCCCCAGCATCGAGTGAAGTTCCTGAAACAACACTTTGAACCCTGCGCTCATTTCAAGCTGTTAAAAATCACCTCATCCCTTCCACTCAATAATTTTCTGATTTATTACAGAAAGGTGAGAGGTCCTCCCTGCCCTCACCAATTACCTGAGCCCTGGGTGCGCTCTGATGTGTCTTTGCATGAATAACTTTGTTTTCAGACTTCCTCGTCCTTCTCTAACTTGAATTATTTGTCAAACAAGAGCAATTTTCCCCTCGCAGAAGGCAGCTAATTAGCGTGGCAGGCTGTCACTTTGTCACACCGTGGTGACAAACAATGCAGGAGATTAAAGAGTTGCTAATTGGCTGATACTTTTAGTAGCAATTTCAGCCTGTTAATGCAGCAAGAAAACATCTAAAAGTTGTTTTGATCAGGCTACGGAAAAAAAAAAATTCAACAAAATCAGCTTTTTCCAAGAGGAAGAGTCCCCACAGGAGAAATCCCAAAGGCAGGAAGCCCTTCCAATATGGGATTAAGGAAAATTATTGCTGTGTGTTTTGTAGGAATGTTCTGCCAGAAGAAAGTTTATTGTAAATTATTCTTGGATTTAGGGCCTTTATTAAAGACCTGCATTTCCAGATTACAGAGTCATCGGTGCTTTCTAAATGGGCATTCAACAATGAAGACTAGAGGGATTTGGGATTTTGTTGGGTGGATTTTTTAATGTTAAAAACATCGTGGAATCACAGAATTATTTGGGTTGGAAGGGACCTTAAAAATCATTTTATTCCACCCCTGCCATGGCAGGGACACCTTCCTCTGTCTCAGGTTCTCTAAGATGGCCTTGGACACTTCCAGGAATCCAGGGGCAGCCACACCTGCTCTGGGAATTCCATCCCAGCTCCTCCCCACCCTCACAGGGAGGAATTTCTTCCATATTTAACCTAAATTTCCTTTCTGCCAGTCTGAAGTGTTTCCCCCTTGCCAGTGTCTCTCCAGTTCTTCTCCATCTTCCTCAGAGTTTCCTTCAGATCCGAGGAATTCTGAACTACTCCGACGTGAAACTCTGACCAAAAAATTGCCCCAAAACAATTCAAAACTTCTCCACAGCCCCTGAGGATGAGTTAGGAAAGCCTGAGACAGGATAAAATGGCCTTTCAGTTACCAACAATTAAGCAGCACAAGACAAGATAATCAGGGTAATTAACATTTAGACAAAGGCAGGGTTATAAAAACCAACAGCATTAATTTTGTGGCACTTGGTAAACACAGAGATTGCAGTGGGTGGGAGCAGCGAGGTCAGTGCTCAGTGTTCATCCCCACACTTGCCAGACCCCTGAGGAAAATCAAACTTTATCAGCTGAAAACACAGCAGAGAATTGTTCTGAAAACCCCCGGAGCGGTCCCTTCTTCTGGGAAGGAAAACCAGAGAGACAGAAACATTTAGAAATATAAACAATACTCACAGTTTGGGGAATATTGGGATGCAAAAGTCTGGATGAGCTTCAATCCTGTTTTTCATTGCCAAGGCCTTGGTAAATCTTCATATTTCTTAAGAAATCCTGGAATGAAGCTGGTAAATAACTCCACTTGGGAAGATGTTGTCTCCTACCCTGTCCGGATCAGTTCAAATGAGTCAGAGCTGCTCTTTCACTTCAGCTGCTTTCACCTGGAATTTCCTGGTTCCTGCAAGGAAAACAAGGAAAAAAAATAAACCATGAAAAGCACCTCCATTTAATGATAAACAATACAGAGGCTGAGGCAGCCTCCCTGAAATGCAAAAATTCAGAATTTTTTAGATATCCAAAAGGGCTCAGGCAGGGATCTGCCATCCTCTGGAGAGTACTTTTAATTAGGAAAACATCCTGGCAAAAATGGGCATGGAATTGGCCAAATGTGGATGTCAAAACTAATGGAAAATCCCAAGAATACCAGTATTGCTGGGAAGCAGAGCTGGAAGCTCATTTTTATCAACAGAATCATTGATATAAAAACCCACAGGAATTAATGAAAGTTTCTTTCCTGACTTTCTGCTCCAGGTTCTCTCCTGCAGGAGCTGAACACTCCACAATGCAAGAAGAGGGAATTTGGAAATGTGGCAGATCCAGGGTCCCACCTGCCTGGCTCAGCCATTCCCTGGATAATCAGCAAGGACAGAACACCTTGGCCAGAGAAAAGGAGACATTAATGAGGTTTCTGCTGGCAAATTTTTGCTTTTTGGCACCTTCAGCTCAAGATCAAGCCACTGCTGGTTTTATTCCCCCTTCAAAAGCTCAAAACCTTCTCCTGAAGGGATCCAGGAAAAAAAAAATAGGGAATTTATGTGTTTTGGGGCATCCAAATGTTCCCACTCTATATTTTTCCTCTACTTTCCGGATTAAGCTCAACACAATCACTGACACATCATTATTACTCATTAAAGGAGGAAAAGAATCCCACAGAAGAATCATTAAAGGAGAAAAAGAATCCCACAAAAGAATCCCCCAGAACAAATTCCAGCTCCAGGCAAAGCTCCCGAATTCTTTCCAGCTCCTTCCCAATTTAAGGCACCAATTGAAACCATTCTGCTCCTTGCATCAACAAATGAAGGGTAATTATGTTGTTCCCTCAACCTTGTGCTCACAGATTGCATTGATCTTCATTATATTAATAAGTCAAATGATTCCTCCCTTTCTGCTGGCTGTGGAAGCAGGGAATTACCCAGGAATGGATAAACTGGGATGCTGGGAATTGAATAAATCCCTTTTTCCCCCCTCTTGCTTGTTTACCATTAATGGTTGTACTTCATCTGCTGCTTAACGCCATTAGTACCTAAATGGGTGATATTAATTCAGGATAATTAATTACAGAATCTCTAAGGCAAAACCACGGGAATGGCTGCAGAATTCAGACCAAATTCCAGAGGATAAATAATTCCTGCAGGCTGTGGGGTGCAGACTCAACTCCTTGCTCCACACTTTCCAGAGAAGGAAGCCATGGAAATGCAATAAAAACTGATAATTCCTGCTTGAGTGAAGCAGCTGGGAATTCTCAAGCATCCCTAATTCTTGCTAAATCCCCCTGAGAACCTGAGCTCACCCCATAACCAATCTGTCTGGAAAACAGGAGAATATTTCAGGAAGAACTCTCTGCCTGCATTTAACTCAGTGCCCTCCCGATCTGGAATTCATCACTTTTTACCCTCCTCCATTTCCCAACAATTTTCCTGGAAAGAGAGAGAGAGCAGAGAGCTCAAAAATATAACTGTGAAGAAGCAGAGGGGGAAAAAAAAGCATTTAAACTTTGATCCATCCTCGTGCAGCTATTTTAGATGCTGCATGTGCAAGAAATTCTGGACAAAATTGGCTTGTCACTTGTGCTAGGAACTGATTTTGTTTTTAAAATGTAAATGTATAAAATCCTCCTTCTTTTAAGCAAATTTAAAAAGTCATCTGTGAGCCTGCAATGTTTTAGAAACATAAGTTCTAACAAAGGAGTAATTAATCCAACAGTATATGAGTCCTATATGAACAAAAATCTTGCTTTATGCATAGTTTTATTTCTTTTGTGTTCAAATCTCATTTTTAGGGTGGTTGAATAACCAGGAAAAAAGTGGGGAAAAATAACTGGTGGTTAAATAACCAGGAAAAAAGTGGGGAAAAAGAACTTACAGAGAACAAAGCAGGTTTTGTCAGTATTCTACCCATGATAATCCAGTGTAATCTGCTGGAAATTTAACCTCTTATTAATAGGAAGGAGAAATATGAGAAGAGTCTAAGAGAGCTGCTAATGGGGTTAATTTAGCACAGATTTTAATTACACCAACCCAGCCATTCCGAGCTGTTCTGCTGAGATCTGAGCAGAGTTTATCTCCCAAGGCACAAGCTAAAGTGTAAAAAATGAGAAATAAAACAATGTGCCATCTTCTTAAATGACAAACAAGACAATTTCAAGACATATTAAACATTAAATAATGAATCTTGCAGAATATTAAATCCTTCAAGCCCCATTTGAGATCTTCAGCTGAGCCAACCACCTACCCTGGGAATGTCCCTCATGGAGGAAAGTTGGATCAATCCTTGAGACCTTTAAATCTCAGCCATTAACTCTTTCTCAATGCCATTTTTCCCAGTACAATAATGAAGTTTGATGGGGTTTTGTTGGTTTGTTTTTTTTTCCAAATATTTCTAAGTAGCTTTACTAGAATAAATCACAGTTTTGTTTTCAGAAGCAGCAAATGAGATCCATTTATTTTCCCAGATTCCACATCAGGCAGGATCAGGCACCCCCCTCAGAGGGAGGGACACAGCCAAACCCATTCTTCTGAATCTGTTTCCCTATTTTATTTTTAAAGGGAAATTTTAACCTTTTGGTTAACCAGAGCTATCACACTTTTCTATTTGATTTTTCACATAATTTGTAGGAGCTGCTGAGACACTTGGGTCAAGCCAGCAGCTCTGCAGCCATGGACCTTGAGCATGAGTTGTGATGAATAATTCATTCTCAGAGACTTCTGCCTTTGCATCCCAGCCTGGAAAAGCCTGAAGGAACCTGGAAAAGCCTAAAGGAAAAGCCAGAAGGAACCTGGAAAAACCTAAAGGAAGCTAGAAAAGCATGAAGGAACCCAGAAAAACCTGAAAGAACCTGAAGGAACATGGAAAAGACTGAAGGAACCTAAAAAAATCAGAAGGAAGCTGGAAAAGCCAGAAGGAACCTGGAAAATACTGAAGGAAAAGCTTGAAGGAACACAGAAAAACCTGAAGGAACCTGGAAAAGCCAGAAGGAACCTGGAAAAGCCAGAAGGAAGCTGGAAAAGCCAGAAGGAACCTGGAAAAACCTGAAGGAAGCACAAATTCTGCATCCCAAGAGAAAAGGAGGCTCAGAAGGGAATTTATTTCTCTCTGCAATCACCTGAAGGAAGGTTGGGGTCAGTTTTTCTTCAGGAATCACCGATAGGACAAGAAGAAATGACATCAAGTTGTGCCAGGGGAGGTTTAGGTTGGATGTGATGGAAAGTTTCTCCACAGAAAGGGTTGTCCAACCCTGGCACAGCTTCCCAGGGCAGGGGAGGAGTCCCCATCCCTGCAGGGATTTGAAAGCCCTGCAGTTGTGGCACTTCAGGGATCCCAGAGATCCATTCCTACCTAGAGAATTCTGTGACTCCACAAAAAAATACAAACCACTTTGCTCTCCCAAATTTCAAGGAAAAACGATGGTACTGCATCCCAGCTTGGCTTCCACCAGAGTGCCTGTCCTTGCAGGCTAAACAATCCAAAATCCTTGGGAGTGTGTGGTAAATAAACTGCTGGGGGCTGCCGCGGTGGGGATGGGAGCAGGGATATTCATAGAGCATCAAGCTGTCATTCCCACAAAATGATGTTTTTTTAAACTAGAGATGCTTCAGAAAGTGCCTTAAAACACGGCAGTCTTTCAGACAATTTTCCCATGTTATAACATCCCAAAGGAGAAGGGATGAGGGCTGTACTTGAGTGCAAAAGGACAAAAAAAGGGCATTTGGAAAATCTGCAGTGATGTAATTACCAGTGCGACAATTGCTGTTTGTAAAAGCCTGGAAACAAAGGAATAGGAAACAAAGGAATGGGGAATTCAGGAGCTCCATGAATGTTTACTGAATTTAAACCTCCCCTTTTAACTCGGAGCACTCCCAGCTTTGATTCAATTGCTTTCAAGTTATATTCATTTAAACAATCCTCAAACCAAAGTAGGATTGAACATCATGAAGCACTGGTGAAACTGGAGTCTGGCGAGTGGCAATTCTTCTTATGAGAGAATCATGGATTGGTTTGGGATGGAAGGGACCTGAAATCCCATCCCAGCCCACCCCTGCCATGGCAGGGACACCTCCCACTGTCCCAGGCTGCTCCAAGCCCCTTCCAACCTGGTCTTGGGCACTGCCAGGGATCCAGGGGCAGCCACAGCTGCTCTGGGAATTCCATTGCAACCCCTCCCACCCTCACAGCCAGGAATTCCTTCCCAAATCCCATCTAACCCTGCTCTCTGTCCATTTGAAGCCATTCCCTGTGTCCTGTCCCTCCATCCCTTCTCCAAAGTCTCTCTCCATCTTTCCTGCAGCTCCTCCAGGCCACAGAGAGGTCACCCCAAAGCTTCTCCTCTCCAGGCTGGACAACCCCAGCTCTGCCAGCCTTTCCTCCCAGCAGAGCTGCTCCACCCCTCAGATCATCCTGGTACCTCCTCTGGAGATTTCTTCAAATATTTCCACGAAAAACTCCAAAAAGTCCCATTTTCTCATGGACACCACGTTGTGGTTGGCACCTGCGTGTCCTTACCCTCAGCAGGCCACAGACGCTCCTGAACACCTCTGGTAAGCCCAAATCCCATTTTCCAGGGAGGGAATAAATTCCTATTCAGCCTTAAAATCTGTCCTCTATTCTCCCAATCCCCATCAGATTTATGGGATTATTTCACCTGAAGCTCACCATGCAAATATTTCATTCAACTCCAATGAAACCGAAAAAAAAGAAGGAAGTGTTGTTCTTATTTCAGCCCCAGTGCCAAATTTATTGCTTTATTACTGATTGAAAGTATCAATTTTAATACTCAATTACTGGTGATATAACTGGGATTTATTATCTGTGGGTAGGACTTCAGCACCATTTTAAAATTTATGCTTGTGCCTGGAAAATCTTCATCATTTCCTAATTAACATGCAGGATATTAAACAAATTTAAGCTTTTCAAGCTAATATTTTATGAAAGAGCAAGAGGAAAGAGTGTCCCACAAAATAGGAATTAATTATTTAAATTCTTTAAAATTACACCATTCATTTTAAGTAAAATAAATCTGGAAGATTCGATGAGAAATCAGAGAATACTCTGGACGAATTGTTTTAATAGAAGGTAAAAGCAATTAAAACCATCTTTTAGCATTATTATTTCATATCAATTTACTTGCAGCTTGTACTAATTACTCCAGTCAGTGCATCCAGTAATGCAACAATATTATCAGAAAAATCATTATAAATATTCCCTTATTTTAAAGTTTTATCGATTCATTTTACCTCTTGTCTCCCCTACAATGATTTTTTACATTTCTAAATTTAAAGTATTTTTAAATGCCATTAGTGCCTCATGAAAAAAAAATAATAATAATGATGGGAAAGCAAGGAGATTTCAAGAAAAACAACAAGAAATGTCCCGAGGGCTGTCTGGTCAGTGCTGCTGCCTCTTTATCTCATTCCAGCAAGGAACAAACCCCTGGCACTGTGATTTTCCACACATTTTCTCTGTGTGTTCCTTGCAGCTCAAGCCTCATCCCCTGGCCCGGAGCAATCCTGGCTGTGACTGATACAGGAATAGCCAGAATGGGAGACAAACTCCTGGAAAAAGCCAAATATTCCATGGAGAAGTGTGGGAATAAATCACATGGACTCCATCTTCTCCATGGTGGAAAAAGCCATGAATAAAATCTTTATTCACATTTTTATCCAGTTTTGCAGGCCTCGTGGGTGACTCCAATTGGTCAGTGATTTTCTCGCCAATTACTTTATTTGTAACGAGTTGTTATTCTGTATTCATTGGCACTCAAACCCCAGGGTGTACGAGCTGAAAAGTTGTTTGTGAGAGATAGTTTTCATTTTTCTAACGGTGTAAAAACAGTTTATACAGGTGCTGGTTTTTTTTACCCAGGGATAGATCGTTATGTTAACGAACTGCTCACACCAGGATTGCTTTCACTTGGGAACCTGCAAAGGGCCACCTTGACAAGGCCAGGCACTGATTCCAGGAGAGCAGGCTTGATTTTATGAAGCCTTTTTTATAATTTTTCTACCTTACAGCAACAGAAAAGGATCCCACACGGTTTGTTTTCTCTACAAAACCCTTCTGGAGGTGTCCTGAGGGCTTCAAAGGATGTTCTGCTGCATCCACAGCCACTCCCTTCAGGGTTCTCACACCTTTCCCTCTTCCCTTTCCTCCCTGAACAGCCAAAATTTAAGGTGAAAATACAGAAATTGTTTGAGCTCATAAATGTGCAGAAAGTTTCCCAACACTCAAAATCAAACATTTTAAATTGAAATTATTATCTATTCTCTGGGACACTCTTTTCTCTTGCTCCTTCATGAAATTTTAGCTTTAAAAGATTAAATTTGTTTCAGATCCTGCGTGTTAATTAGAAAACTATGAAGATTGTCCATGGCTTTCCTCCCCCCACTTTTAAGAGCTCTTACTGGAACTGACCTCACACGTCACTGAACATTAATTCATTTAAAATTTTGGCAATAATAGATCCATTTCCCAAAGTCTGGGAGTTAATAGTTTTTATTTTAGTGGAGCCAGGCATACAATGCAGCTGGGAGCAGTTAATCCAATTGTCTTCCCCTCCAAGGTTTGATATTCCCAAAATATTTTGGGAGATGTGGAATAATTGAGCTGTGAGCTGCACACACAACCACCAACCTCATCCCATCACACTTCCCTTCCCAGAAAACCACAAAATCTCCTGGTAGGACTCAGCAAAAGATCAGAATCTGAGGCTTTTTGGGATATTTACCCCAAATGTTGGTTAAGGAGCTGATCCCTCCAAACTAAAATACTTCAGTCCAACACAAAAGTTGCCTTCATTATTTTCACCACCCCCAAAAAAGGCTGTTTCCACGTTTGGGGAACTGCTCAGGAAAAATGGGAGCAGGACATTTTGCACACCAGGAATGTGCCACATTTTCAAGCTGAAACATCAAGTTGAATTTACTTGGCAACTCCTATAAACAAAATAATTTCACATCAGGAATAAAACGTTACAGCAGAACAAAATAAAACCGGAGCTTGACCCAATTTCACATTCCCTCGGTGAAGTTTAGAGGGTAAAAAAACAAAGAAACTTCTTTTAAGCCAAAAAAATAATGTAGAAAGTTAACGGGAAAGATTTAAATTAAAGTGGAATTAAATGGAAGATTTGGAACTACGCAAAAAAGCAGCTCAGCTTTTCAGGGTAATGGTGAAACATTGTCCCTCCAGGTGCTCTTAAAGGAATAAAGGCAGTAATGGAGCCATGAATCACCCACTCAAACATCCCAGCTCCAGAGCAGAGACAGTGGGGATGGAAGAGCAGCCAAATCCCAAAAACCCAATCATGCCCTGGCTTTACATTCATTCAATTTTTGTGGTTTATTATTTATTCAATTTAGGGGTGGGAACAGAGGTAACATTTCATGAAAGAAACCACTTGAAGACATTTTGCTGTCTATACTGTGCCCCCCAAAAGGCAAAATCCTGGGAGGAGAGGAGGAGAGAAGGAGAGAAGGGGAAAGGAAGGGAAAGGAGAGGCGAGGAAGGGAAAGGAGAGGCGAGGAAGGGAAAGGAGAGGTGAGGAAGGGAAAGGAGAGGCGAGGAAAGAAAGGAAAGGGAAAGGGAAAGGGAAAGGGAAAGGGAAAGGGAAAGGGAAAGGGAAAGGGAAAGGGAAAGGGAAAGGAAAAGGGAAAGGGAAAGGAAAAGGGAAAGGAAAAGGGAAAGGGAAAGGGAAGAAAGGAGAAAGGGGAAAGGAGGAAAATACCATCATAAACAAATTCATTGGACAGAGCTACCAAAGTGGGCCCTAAAAACAAATATTCTTCAAAGTTTAACTGAAATCTATTCAGAAGAGGAAAAACCTACCAGAGCAGGTGCACAAAACCTTGTAAGGCAAACACAGCCTTGGTTTCTTTGCTGTTCTTTGGAGGTCAAAATGTGAAAAGCTGAGTAAGCAGAACAAAAAATAGTTAGTGAAATGCAGGAGGAAATGTGGTCAGCAGCTCACTAAAGCAGCATTATTCACCTGGACTTTGTCTATTTAGCTCAGTTAAATTCATGATCCATAAAACAGAGAGCAATAAAATCCATTTTTTTGTTGTTGCTGCAGTGTTGAATTAAAGTATCGCTAATGCTTGAGAAAACATTGCTCTCACTCAGCCAGTGTTGTGGGTTTTTTAATCAGGAAGCTGAGCAATTGCAGGTTGTTATTTCCCCTTGACAAGTTTCAACCCAAGCCTCTTTCAATGCCCTGGTACCTTAAAGACTCCCGTGAGTGCAAGAGGCCGAGCTCCAGCACCAAGACAGAGCTCCAAACTATTACACAAAGAATTTGCAGGGTTTTAGCAAAGTTTTTTGGGTTGCAGCCCAAAAATGGGGCTGCCAATGATGAAGGCAATCCCTGCACCATTCCTGCCCTCCAGGACTGGGACATGGGCACGTCCCTCCTGGGGAAACGCCAAGCTGAGTGTGGTGTGTGGGGAGGAGAAGCAGCAGAATGGGGATCCTGGTGTCCCCCTGTACTCTCCTGCTCCCGTGGGACATGGACCAGGGCTGGCCTTGGCTGGGCTAATGGTTGGACTCAACCTTAGAGGGCTTTTCTTACCCAAACAACTCCATGGGTGCTGTTCCTCAGCCTCTCCAAGGTTCTTCAACCTCTCTGAGCTTGGCTCTGCAGTGAGGTTTTGAGTTGTTTTCCAAGACATTCTGTGCTGACATTTCTGGTGTTATTTCTCCCATGCTCCCCCATTAGCCAGAAAACTGCTGGAGATTCCCAGTGGGAAACTTCACCTGTGCCTCTGGAGCAGCTGGCTGAGGAGATCCCACTGTGGCCAGATGAAGGGCTTTAAACTCTGAGTGGATTTATGGTGGCTATTGGTGTGAAATTCCTCCCTGGGAGGGTGGGGAGGGGCTGGGATGGAGTTCCCAGAGCAGCTGTGGCTGCTCCTGGATCCCTGGAAGTATCCAAGGCCAGGCTGGACAGGGCTTGGAGCAGCCTGGGACAGTGGGAGGTATCCCTGCCCATGGCAGGGGTGGAATGGGATGAGCTTTAAGGTCCCTTCCTGCCCAAAATAATTCTGTGATTCCACAATCCTTTTAACATGCAAAAAACACACCCAAAAAAAAAAAATCCCAAAATCTCTCTAATCTTCCTTGCTCAATGCCCCTTTAAAAAGCAGCAATCACTCTGTGATCTGGAAATGCAGATCTTTAATAAAGGCCCAATTCCTCCCAATAAATATCCTTTAAATGTGGTTTTGGCCTCCTGCCTTTCCATCTCAAAAGCTGCATCCTGTGGCTCAGTTTGAACCCCCGGGCCTCATTTCTGCATTAACTCGAGTGATTCTCTGAGCTGACTTCAGCCTTTCCTGAGAACCCCCTGTGGAGCCCAAATGGAAGGAAACTCCTTATCCCTGAGAGCTGAATTGCAAATGAGGATGATTTAGGCACAGTCAGGGCATGTGAAGTGGGTTTGAACTACAGGTGTCTGACAAGAGTTCTTTTTCTTTTCCTCCCACAGCTTCAAAGTCAAAATTCATCCATTTGGTCCCCCAGTAAAATTGACCTGACTTTCTCAGTCCTGGAGCTTTGGGAAGGGCTCGCATTTGCAGGCTGGGAAGGGTTTCCAAAGCAAATATCTGGGAAAAAATATAAATAAAAATCAGTTTTTACTCAGCCTCTCCAACAGAACTATGTTATAGCAACAATTTCACCACGTACAGGAGCAGTTTGGTGCTGATGAGATTTTGCTGTTTGCTCTCCATGTTTTTTTATTGGAAATTCCCTCTCTGGAGTCATTCCAATCCCACCTGGATGTGCTCCTGTGTAAGATGCTCTGGATGCAGATGGGTTGGAGCAGACGATCTCCAGAGGCCAATTCCAACTCAAAATCTTCTGTGATTCCATGGCTGGAATTGGATTGGACCATCATTCCTTGCTCCCAGATCCATCAGCTGCCAGCCTGGAATGAAACCTTTAAGGTCCCTTTCCCACCCAAACCAGTCTGGAATCCCACAAAAACTCATTATCTAGTTAATAAGATAAACAGGAAATTTTCAGAGCACAACCTCTGCCAAAATATATTATCCCTTAAGTTGCAGCTGGATTTAGAAACTTGATGTTTGCCATCAGAATCTTGATGGATTCTACTAGTGGAAGAAACTTTGCATCCACCAAATGAGAAACTTTAGTGGCACAGAGGGTTCCATAAATCTTACACTGGTCACTTGTTGCCCTGATTTTTAAAAGTGTGAAATTTTCTTTTATAGTTCTTTTGAAAGTTTTTAAAGTTCTCATAAAACTTCTTTAGCCTTCTAATAATGTTTACATATTTGAGAGTCAGAGTTCCCACACAATTTCATGTACAAATAGAATAGTTTACATATTTCTCTGTGGGTGGAGAGAAATGATTCATTGATCTTTGGACCAGTGTGGTTGGAGAGGTGGTAATTCCATCCTCCCATCCACAGTCACCTTTGGAATTCTATAAATACCAGATGTTCAAATAAAACTGGGTCTTTTTCTCTTTGGAACTTACCAAGCTTCTGCGTGCTCATTTTTTGTCCAACAGCGACAGTCACTAGCTAGGAACAGTCTGTTAGTTTTAATGCCTACATTACACCCTGTACTGAAAACCACAGTAAAGCAGGCAAAAATATCATTAAAATAAATACTTCCAGAATTAATAAAAAATGTCTCAGCCACTTCAGAATCCCAATGAGGACAAATGACCTGCAAGTGTCATCTGCTGGCTGATAAAAGCAATTGAGCCAAAGTCAACCGAGCAAAGTGAGATGTAATTTAGTTTTAGCATTTTTAGCATTCCTAGACTATCACAGCAGCAAGGAAAACACACAAATAAGGCTGTCATATCTCAAAAGCCAAAGAAATTACTTAATGAGTACTTAAAAGACACCTTGAGATCATTTTTAAACGATTTCTTAGCGTTAAATCCACTTAAATGGAAATGAAACAGCAAAGCCATGAAAATGGATAAAATTCAAACTATTTAATGCAGATATATCAAAATTAATCTAAAACTTACCCTAAATATCTTGAACAATAAACAAAAAATTCACTCTGGAAATTCTCTGAATCAGATTAATTCTGAGATTTCCACCTTTTAGTATAAGGAAAGTGAATTTCAGTCATTTCAGGCAAGCTTCCCTTTCCCAAAATCCCAAAGGAACCCGATATTTCCCATAAATTTCAAAACCCTCCTCCTTTTAACCAAAACATTTGAGTATTTTACTACAGCTCAGCACAGGAGCCATCACTGGGTGGATTCCCTGTTAGGATCATATTTTAAATAACATTCTGTTCAGAGGCATTCAGACAGAGAATCCCTGAGGAGCTCATCCACAGATCCCAGGAATGTTGGATTTGGGCTGGGTCAGCTCATCCCAGCAGGAACCACTTCAGGTGCTCAGCCCATCCTTATCCAGAGCTCCCTGAGTGCTGGCACTTCAATATTTTGCAGAAAAATGTTACATTAGATGAGAGCTGCAAGAGCTGTGGAATCATTTCCTTTTTTTTTTTTTTTTTAATTTCTTTTTTTTATTTTCCTCCGTGAATATTGAAGGAAATGTTAAATAACCAAGGAACCCTATGGGCAGTGGAGCCCTGCCCTGACAGATGAACCCATCAAGGGGGAAGTTTGTTTTAATGAACAAGAAGAGATTTTCAGGATGATTTTTAGGATAATTCAGGTATTTAAGAGGCAGCACCTCTGGTGTAGTGTTTTCCAAAATTGTGTTCCAACAGGGTTTGGAAATCAGACAGTCAGAGCTCTTTTTTTTTCTGCACACAAACACTTCAGGAAGAGGTATTTGATGTTTCCCAGCTCCCATTTAGCTCCAGCATATGTTCAGGTATTCCCTGTTGTGTTTTTACAGGCACAAACAGTAAACTACCCAAAGCCCCGAGGAGCAGAGGAACAGCCTGTGGGTTGTGTTTCATCCCAGAAATCACAGGGAACACAAATCAGTGAAGTCATCTGTGCCATTTATCCCCCTAATTGGGCTTCCCAAAAGGAAGCATTTTCCCTTTCCTCTTTTTAAGCTCCCAGAGCACCTCCTGGGCTTGGATGCAGACACATCATCCCTTAAAGAGGAATAATAAACCCCATAAATCAGACCTGCACTAAAATGTCAGGAATAAAACCCTGGTGCAAACCTGATCATTAATGGTCCATCCTTTCAGGCTGAGGTGCCAACATCCATATTCCCATTCCCAAATTCCCATTTGGGTATGCAAAATAAACCACACTTTTGCAAATCTCTTTGGATCTTTCCCTGGCTCTTTGAGTGCAGCCTAAGTCCTTGATGGTGTTGTGCAGACTTGGCTCAGAATCCCAAAAAAACATCAAGAGCTCTTGGAATCACTACCCTGAGCATCTGTCAAAGGGAAGAAAAAGCCTTTGCCATGATCTGCCAAAATTGGCCAGTCCAGCCTCTCTCAGGTTCCTTCAGCAGCAGATGATCACAGGACACTGCTGCAGAATTATTTCATGGTAGCTCAGAGGCAGCACTGGAACATTTTGTAAAGTATAAAGATTTTTATTTAATATTTTCTTTTTTTTTTATTATTTTTTCCAATGCAGAACCAGGCCCACAAAGGTCTGTAAGTTTGATTAAGCACCACTGCTTTTACAATAAAGCTTTAATAGGCCCCATACCCCAATTCTGACAAGGCAGACTTGGATTATTTGGAGTTGAGTGGTTTCTTTGTTCTCTCTTAGTAAGAGATGTCACAGCCATCACAGCCTGGCTTGCATTAAACAGGAGAAAAATGTGCACTTTTTATTCAGCTATTTAGAAAGATTTTTGATGGATGGAGGATTGGGAATGAAACAGAAAGAGCAGTAAAATAAAAATAAGGGATAAGTCAGTAATTAAGACAGACACAAAAGAGGATTTCTTTAGAGAAGTTGTTGCAAATGTACTTTTACACCAACTATAAAGTCATTTTAAAATGACCAGGAGGAGGGATCTGAAAATACAATTGCATAAATTCCTTTTTCTCAATAATTAAGAAACCTGTTCTGGTGAAATAGGATCCTGTTCTTCTCTCATTTTAAACAAAATAAATAATTCCAAAGGATATCCAGAAGAAGCAAATTCACCCAAGGAGATGACAGTGAGTAATCAGAGGAGGATGAGCAGGGCTGAACATGTCATCAAACAAAAAGCTGCCAATTTGGGAGGCATGGCCTCAAAACTCTGGGACTCCAGGCACTCACAACCACTGCAAAATGAAACTTTGTTCAATGGAAATTTGTAGAATTTAAACTAATAAAACTGGGGTTTAACACTGTGCTACAGCCTAGGAGCCAAGGAGGAGACCATGGCCCTCAGAACAAAATTAAAACAAAACTGAAAAATGGTCATGGAAGTTAACAACGGCCTCAGGAAAAAAATGTCATCGCTGAAAATGCCATTTTCCACCCAATATTCAGGAAGTCACCTCATGGTGCACGGGAGCTGTATCAGATGCAGCCCAAGAGGCTGCAATCACAACTCTTTTTGCATGGAATAAGTTTCTCCTTTGATATTTTTGAGGAGCACTGATAAAGCACTTCAAAGAGCCACAGGCAGTCATGCTTACCCTCCCTCCTCAACACCAGCAGTATTCCAAGAGCTGGAGAAGGGCAGGAAATTCCATTTTTCTTTTTTAATTTTTTTTTTTTTCTTTTTAGCTGTCACTTCTATTTCTATCTCTGCCTGGGATTAAGGAAGTTTCTCCTTCTTCTTAGAAAAATGAAATTAGCATTATTTATTCTGGAATAAAACTGCAGAATCAACAACCAACATCCTCCCAGGGAATATTACAGAGAGAATGCATTTCCCAGAGGGATTACCAACAAAAAAAGCTGGGATCAATATTGACAGAGCCAAATTATCCAGATGCATGCAGAGACTCATTTTAAAACTTTATAAATATAATTCCTCATTACCAAATGTCTGCTGTGGATGGGCATCTTTCTAACTTCATAAAGAAAGGAATTTGAACGTGGCTCCTCCAAGCTTTAAAATTTTCTTTTCAAGGATATTGTGGAAGATTTAGCAAATTCTTTTGAAATTTGATTTTGTGTTTCTGAACGTATCAACAATCTTCATGGACTGGGAAATCAAAAAAGTCAAATTTAATCTAGCAACACTTATTTAAAAAACAACACATTCAAATCTCAAAGTCAGTAACAAAAATCACAGCAGTTTAACTTTTGTCACAATCAGGCCTCTCAACTAGAGAGAAGTTTATGTTCCAGGATAATCTTAATTTAAGGATTTTCCTACCACTTTTTCCCTCACAAACTACTTAAATAATACTGTGGAATTTATGGGTTGTTGATAGCACTTCTATTTACCTGAGGATGGTGACGCTTTCCAATTTAAAAAGTAAATTAACTACAGAGGAACAAACCAAGTTTGGACCTAAATTAACTGAATTTTGTTCCCCAGTTTTTTTTTGCTCCCATTTAATTATAGCTAGATTGTATCATTACTAAATTAAAGCCCAGCCAAATTACTTCTCCAATTCTTGCTCCAGGAATTAATATTCTTTGCCTTCCAGGAGCACTAAAGTAAAGAAAGTGCTTGAAATTAAAGCTTTTTTAAAGTGGCCTTTACCTACTTCTAATTAAAACCATCCATCACTGCAATATCTTTTGGGTTTTCTTGTGTTTGGGGCTTTTTTTTTTTTTTTTTTTTTTTTTGGTTATTTTTCTAATAAACATTCCAGACTAAGCCTCATCTACTTAATATTTAGCAAGTCAGGGTCTTGTTTTCCTGGGATGAACCCTGAATATTTCCTAAATCAGGGCTGATCCCAGATCCTGGAAGAAAAGACTCTGAAATCTTGACCCACACCTCAGCACCTCAGTTTCCAGAGCTAGCTTTGCTTCCTCACAGTTCAGTGTTTTCAGTGCAAATGGCTTTAAAATTAATTTTTAATTGAATTTAGTTTTGCATTTTAACTTTCATGCCCTTTAAAAGCCGAGTCTGTGTTGCACAAAATGCTTCAGCAGCCATTTCCTGAAGGGAAAAGTAGTTTAAAACTGAGATTAAGCCTGGTGAAACAGCACTGGGACACCTTGACAGGCCCCTCTCCATTATCTGCTCCCTTCGGGAATGAATTCCTTGGAGGAAAAGTGGGAAGAAAAAAGAAAAGAGAAAAAAGAGGAAAAAAAGAGGAAAAAAAGAGGAAAAAAAAGAGAAAAAAGAGAAAAAAGAGAAAAAAGAGAAAAGAGAGAAAAGAGAGAAAAGAGAGGAAAGGGGAAAGGGAAAGGGAAAGGGAAAGGGAAAGGGAAAGGGAAAGGGAAAGGAAGAAAAGAAAAAGGAAAAGAAACAGATAATTACAAGCTAGAAAAAGCAAGAGTGGAAACATTTCTCACCTCTCCCAACTTTCCAGATATCCCTTCATCAAAAGTTCATGCTTCTCCTGGCTTTGAGGGAGATGAAAGCTACTCAGGATTTTGGCAATGTCCTTTTTTTTTAACATTCCTTCTTTTCAATTCCTTTTCCCTAGCTCAGCCATTAGCAAGGAACACGATGGTTTGGAGGCAGAGGTTCCACGGTTTCAGCTGGGAAGAGCCTTTTAGGACAGGTATGGGAGGGTGCTGGTAGGGACTCTTTGAGGACCTGATTCCAGGAGTTTACCAACATTCCCATTCTTTCTCCAACAAGGGAATTGCCAGCTCAGGGCCAGCAGGCAGAAATTGAATTTGTTTATTAAAAAGTGGTGAAACCACATCAAGGTTCACCTCCTTTCCTATAAAAGGCATTTTTCTCAAATGCTGTCCCAAAATATCTGCTCTGAGTTCCCTGGTTTTCCCCTCATGGTTTCCTTGATGAAGGAAGATGACCCAAATTATTAGAAGAATTATAGAAGTTCCTGCAGTCCTTTTTCCCCTTTTAATGCCCAACCACAAACCACTCCCAAAGGAAGCTGCTCCTTGCTGAGCCCTGGACTTGCCCACCAAGTGTGGTATCACCATCAGCCCCTTCCAGAGCTGCTCCCACCTCTGCATCGACTGGAGAGGCTTTGATGGAAGCGCAGAAACCAGAAGCACTTCAAAGTTCACTGTCAGAGATGCAAAGTGGAAAAGAAATGAGGAAAAATGTGTCATTATTGCAGTGGCTAAATAAAACAACGGGCTCACGTGAGGAGAAATATTTGGGATTGCCACTTTTAGTGGGGTGTTGCATCTTTATAGAATCACGGCATGGTTTGGGCGGGAAGGGACATGAAATCCCTTCCAGTGCCACCCCTGCCATGGCAGGGACACCTCTCACTGTCCCAGGTGCTCCAAGCCCCAGTGTCCAGCCTGGCCTTGGGCACTGCCAGGGATCCAGGGGCAGCCACAGCTGCTCTGGGAATCCCATCCCAGCCCCTCCCCACCCTCCCAGGGAGGGATTCCCTCCATAATACAGGTATAATCATAATTATATGTGTAATTACAACACCCTAAACAGACCCAACCCACCACAGAGTGTAACAATATGCAAATTTCATACCAGGCCAGGCAGAGAGAATAAGAACTGCAAGGGAGAGAAACCAAATTCCACCAGGCTGGACCCTCCCAACTCCACTTCTGCTCTCCAACACCTGCAGCATTTCCACAAGAATGTGGGGGTGACTGGTGAGAAATATGGATTTAACTGCAAACGTAAATCCCACAGTTTGCGTCTGTGTTAAAACAGTCTTGATGGCTCAACCCAGTGGGTTAAAATGCCAATAAAACCCGTTGGAAGAGTGCCCACACGGGCTGAGTGCCACTGCTGTGCCACACTGCGTGCAGGGAGAGCTCCAAAGGCAGGGAAGCCCTCCATGGAAACCCTGAATTGAAAACAAACAATATTACTCACCAAATTCTCATCTGTTTGGGAAGCTGCAGCCATTAATTGCTTCTGTGGCTCTGTGGGTTTAGGTTTTTAAACACAGCACCGGAGTGCTTAAAGATCCTCCTGATTAAATAATTCAAAATGTTTGCACTATATAACGTGTTTGAAGGGGAGAGAAAATTCTGCTAAACACTTTGAATTCACGGGCAAGCACCTCATTAACATGCCCTGAAATCAAATATTTATTACCTTCTCCACTGTAATGAGCTCATTTAAGACAAATGTGAGAAAACCCCGTCCTGTATTAAAGTTGGCAATGTTTTATTTATGGGCACTCTAATATTCACTTTAGGCCACACCAAAATATAAACACGCAATTAATATTTCATTAATGAGAAAACAAAATCTATTTCTCCAGCTTGGGAGAGGACAAAGCAGGTTTTGTGTGCTGTGATGCTGCACCCACGTTGCTCTGAGGTGGAAACGGTCGATAATCAAAAATTAAAATTATCTTTTTCCTTCCCTGAAAGGAACACTGGGTGTTCCAGTGCCTGAACACCCCTGGGGGAAGAAGCTTTCCCTGATATCCAACCTAAACCTCCCCTGGCACAGCTCCAGCCATTCCAGAGGAGAATTCAGTGTCTGTCCCTGCTGTTCCCCTCACGAGGAAGCTGCAGACCCCAGCGAGTTTCCCCTCAGTCTCCTCTTCTCCAGCTGAACATTCCAAGTGCCCTCAGGTGCTCCTCAACCTGCTTCCCCTCAAGACCCTTGTCCATCTTCATCGACCTCCTCTGGACACTCTCTAACAGTTGAATCTCTTTCTTCCATTGCAGTGCCCAAAACTGCTCACGAGATTCCAGGTGAGCTCACCCCAGTGCCCCCCCATCCACAGCTCTCCTCCAGACTCAAGCCTGGGCTCACTTTTCCCACACGGAGAAATCGGAGTGGGTTTAGGGCAGAGGTCTGAGCTGCAGGGTTGGCAATATTTCCCAAACTGGGCAGCAGGTGAGCTGAAAGTTATTCCCAAAGGCAGCACTGCTCACACATCCCAAATTCCTGCATTTTTCCTACACTTATTTTTTCTTCCAGCAGCAGTATCAGTAACTCCTCGCTCTGTACGCTGGCCAGATAAACACTCACCACCACTTATCTACCCAGAATTGCTGGGTAATGCATTCATGAGCAAGAAACCTCATGTAAATGCAAATTTTTCACCCTCTCATCCCAAAGATGCTGCCAGCAGCAGAGTTTGGGGTCAAGGAGCCTCTTCCCGTTATTCCACCAGTCTTGGTAGGTGCATATCAAACAGAGAGAATAAAAACCTCTCAGCTGCTGGGGTCTGATCCAAGCCCCTCTGGAACAAGCTGTGATCCTCGAGCTGAATTCAACCAGCTCCTGTTGGCCCTCACGGCATCAACTAAACCCCGAGTGCCCTCGGAATCACTGCACAAGGAGCAGTGCCAAGCCTGGAGGCGCCCCCTCCATCCCAGGCTGCTGGCACCCCTGGAACAGCAAAAGCTCTGGTGTGTGAGGATTGGTGAAGGAATTTTGAAGGCATTAGAGACACTTAGAGTTCTGAGTTTGTGGCAGGCACATTCTTCTCTCTCTCAGGATTTTTTCATAGAGGAGCACAGAGGAAAGAAAGAGAAAACAATTTCTATTCCTGCTCCTTGTTTTTCCCATGTGGAATGTGCCTGGAGAATTGTTTACCTGGGGTGATTGCTTGGTTGGATTCTGGTGAGGATTGTTTGAGCTGGTGGCCAATCCAACCCACCTGTGGCTGCACTCAGAGAGGGTCAGGAGTTGGGAGTGAGTTAGATACGGCAGTTAGAACAAGTAGGTTTGTAGTTTAGTATCTCCTTTAAACAGTATATTCATGTGTTATAGGATAGTTAAAATAAAGAAACCATTCAGCTTCTGAGCTGGAGTCACACATCAGCATTTCTTCCCACTGGGTTCACCTGCATTTACAACACTGAGTTGATTTAGATGATGTGATTTATTTTTCTTATTTTTTTATATAGGTAGGAATCACATCTTCACGGTTCAGAAGGTCTTAAGATTTTTAGTTATAAGATTTTTTAAGGATTAATTAACTAATTAAATAGTTTTAATAAGGATATTTATTTATGTTTTTGGCATAATCTTTAAATATTTTGTTCAAGTGTCTCTCATTGCTGGTTTTTTTTTTTTTTTTTTTTTGGGTCTAATCTCAGGGCTGCTCTTTTCCATCACAAGTGGAATCAATATTGGAAGATTTGCCACGGATAGGGACAACTTCCACTGTCCCAGGCTGCTCCAAGCCTTGTCCAGCCTGGCCTTGGACACTTCCAGGGATCCAGGGGCAGCCACAGCTGCTCTGGGAACTCCATCCCAGCCCCTCCCCACCCTCCCAGGGAGGAATTTCATCCCAATAGCCACCATAAATCCACTCAGAGTTTAAAGCCCTTCATCTGGCCACAGTGGGATCTCCTCAACCAGCTGCTCCAGAGGCAGCTCCAGTGGCACAGGTGAAGTTTCCCACTGGGAATCTCCAGCAGTTTTCTGGCTAATGGGGGAGCATGGGAGAAATAACACCAGAAATGTCAGCACAGAATGTCTTGGAAAACAACTCAAAACCTCACTGCAGAGCCAAGCTCAGAGAGGCTGAAGAACCTTGGAGAGGCTGAGGAACAGCACCCATGGAGTTGTTTGGGTAAGAAAAGCCCTCTAAGGTTGAGTCCAACCATTAGCCCAGCCAAGGCCAGCCCTGGTCCATGTCCCATGGGAGCAGGAGAGTACAGGGGGACACCAGGATCCCCATCCTGCTGCTTCTCCTCCCCACACACCACACTCAGCTTGGCGTTTCCCCAGGAGGGACGTGCCCATGTCCCAGTCCTGGAGGGCAGGAATGGTGCAGGGATTGCCTTCATCATTGGCAGCCCCATTTTTGGGCTGCAACCCAAAAAACTTTGCTTAAAACCCTGCAAATTCTTTGTCTATTCCTTCCCAATATCTCAGTCGACTCTTCCCTCTCTCCATGGCAACCTCTTCCCCCTGTATGGAAAACTGAGTACCCCTTGCACACGAGCAGGAATCTTGCTGTGATTCCCAGATTTCTCAAGAAATTGTTGCATCTTCCATTCCTAAAATGTGAATCTGTTCTTTGACCCAACCAGGACACAGCTTTTCAGCAGCACAAAAACCTGCAGCACCATTAAAGCAAAATATCACAATCCTGCCTATCACTCACTTGGTGTAGATGCAGGTAAAGGGGGTAAAAATATGGGAAAAGCATTCTATAGATATTTTGGACAGGATAAAAGGCTCTTGGCTTTGGAAATAAATGTCTGTACTTCACCTCAATGCTTCTTTCTGATAAATGTTCCAGCTTTCCCTCCACAGCATTCAGGGTAAGGCCATTATCCCCTGACAGCGTCCCATTTCATTGGCATTACCTTAGCAGGGACAATCTGATGCATTTGAAAAAACCAAAATGCATCATTTTTCCATGAACATGACAAAGACATGACAAAAGCACCACCCCCAGTGCAGCCCAGGGTGCAGTTTAACAATTCCAGTGTACGAGTCTCACAAAACAGGGTGTAATTAGCTGCAATATTTTTGATGAGGTTCTTGCATACAAACAAGCGCTGCCACAGTTCTTTGAAATGGATTTTTTCCCCTCAGGTTCCTCAAATCAAACCAATGGCTTTACACCCATTATATTAACATAATGGTTTTTAATCACAATTATGCATAATCACAGAGTTTCTATTGCCTGGAAAAACATTTAGCACAGGTCTGCATCAGTTTTTGGCAAGAGAGGAAGGAAATGCATTTAGTGAAGCAAATGCAGCTAAAAATGCATTTTTATGCATGAATCAGTCCAACAGGATGCATGGTTTGGTGATCAGGCATGGTTTTAAGCTGGAGAAAAGAAAAAAAAAAAACCACAACATTTAAAACCCAATGAAAAATATATTGTCCTTCAGGGTACATTTGACCATGGAACAATCTTCCAGAGGAAAGCTGGCAATTCAAGCTCTAAGGTCCTGAGAAAATCCTGGGAAAGCTCTCTCTGAGCAAGTTCTAAGCAAGGTATTTATTATTATGATTACCCCTTTATATCCTAACGCCAAGCCGTTGTTCCAAATAGAAAAAAAGTTCCCTTTTGACCTAAAAATATGAGGAGGGTGGGGAGGAAGATAAAAATTCCATAAAGTCCTCTAGACCCTCAGATGTTGCCACAGATTTTTATTAAAAGTTCATAAATAGGAAAAAATATTAAATCCTTAAACTAATTAGAGAAGTGCCCTGCAGTTCATCTCCATCTCAACACCCCCCATGCTGCCTCTTTCATCTTCTCCTAATTCTCCTCTCAAGCTCTCAAGGTCTTTCTTCAAAAGCTGATGGGATCTGTTCACTTCTTTGAGCTCAGTTTTGTTCAGGAAGGTGTGAATTAAAATCAAAAGCCTCCAGGTGGGCAGGTTGCACGTTGCCACACCTGCTGGAGCTGCTGGAATAACCCTCAAATTCACTTCTGAGTCTGCATGCAAATCCACCTGGAGCCATCAGACCCCCAAATCCACCAGGTACACAAGTCCAGCACAGAGGAGAATTCCTCTAATTCTGGAGGTTTTTGGAAGGCAAAATCCCTCTTTTCTGGCCACAGCAAACATCCCCCTCTTGAGAAGGCTGAAGGTCACAACCCAAGGGTGCCGAGTGAAGAACAGCCACAATCCCAAATCCATCTGGTCCCTGCCATGGAAAGAATCTCTGATTCCTGCCCCACCAAAAATCATCACCAGAACCAAAGCAGGGCAGGCTCCAAGTCCAAAAGCACCACCCACGCTGGTTTTCCTCGGGAAAGAGTGAGGAATAGAACAGCAAAGACTGGGATTGGGAATAGCCCAAGCCCATAAAGGACTGGGCACTGCAGAGCATCCAAACCCCACACACGAGGCGTGCAAAGAGCTGACAAAGGACCCTGCAGCCCAAACTGAGCATGAAAAACACCTTGAATCCCTTAAAAATCCCCTTTTATTTCCCTTAGAAACCTTCCTGAGATCCGCACAGCGACATCTTCCAGCCTTTAAAAAGGGACCACCATCTGCGGGTCTTCTGCTGAGCAATATTTACTTATGTAAGAGGCACAGCCACATTCAAATTTAATCAGAGTGAGAGCAAATCAAGCAACAAACCAAATAAAGTCTGCAGCTTCTGTGGAAATAGCACACCCTGCCCATTTTTGACTGTAGCAATGTAAAGAGTTATTTCAAGTTAATTCCATTTGCTCTTCTGAGACTGCAAATCACAAACTCTCTCCCCATTTTTGTACTTTATCATCGTTTTGCTGCTCTTAAAATGACAGCAGTAATCCTTGCAATGTAATTAGTTACTGTTCCGAAAGAGCAGCCATAAAAACGTTGCTTTGCAAGAATTTCAATCAGAACACCAAAATAATATGAAATATTTGAGAAGAGTCACTTTGGATGTCAGACCTCTTTCAGAAATTGCTTTGAAAAATTCTGTTTGCTCACACAGATTCAATAAAATCTTTCTGTTTATCATTTTAGCATAATGCCTGTGAAAGAAAAGTGGAATTTAACATTCAACCACCACAAAGGAGAACCCAACCAGCTCCTTTCTTCAAGGAGGAGTTTAGGTCTCACACCAAAATATTTTTAATCCAAGCAAAATAAAGCCAATTCTTCCTTTGGGATCTTTCCCTGATCCAATCCCTTTAAAAAATTCTGTTTATCAATCTCTCACCATCACTGTCCAGAGCAGCTGTGGCTGCCCCTGGATCCCTGGAAGTGTCCAAGGCCAGGCTGGACACTGGGGCTTGGAGCAGCCTGGGATGGTGGAGGTGGAACTCGATGAGCTTTAGGGTCCCTTCCAACCCAAAGCATTCTATGATTTCCCAAACATTTTGCTGGATTATTCCTCGCTGGAGGTGTGGCTATCAGGCATCCCAGTACTAACTCCTGGATTCTAAACACATCTGGAATTACTGCCCACATCTGGAAGGGAACTGACCACACTTTATGGGATAAAGATGAGTCTTCCCACCCCGCTTCTATCCTGAAGGCACATTCCCATTTTCTGGTCCCTCATAGGAATCCCTGGAAGAAGCAACCCAAAGGATATTGCCAGATGTGACTGGCAATCAACTCTCATCTTTAAAACATAAAATTCTAAAGTCTGCAAAATCTGGGTTCATTCTAACTGAAATAAAAAGGTTTTATTTTCTACATTCTGGTGCATGATCGCAGAATGTGGGTTCAGAAATTCAACATTTATTGACAAAAGAGCAAATTTTACCTTTAGCCACAATTTAAGAGCAGGGGAAACCAAACTGAGCCTCTGAGAAAAATAATTTCTTTTATTGCTGAATTTTCACTTTGTCCCTGGGTTTCTTTTTCCCTGAATCCCTGTTTTCCTTCCCTTGGAAACAGCTCCCACATTCCCATTTGGAGCAGGCAGAGATGCTCATTGCTAACACCCTCTCTCCCAAATTTCCAGCTTTTAGTAGAGATGCAACCATCAGAATCTCTGTCCCCATTGCCACTGGAAAGTGACATTAACAACAAAATTGTGCTTCAAAAGCACTTCAAACCTTGGCCATATGTTTATAACTTTGGTTTTGCAAAATCTCCTCGAGTAGCACAAAAAAAAAGATGCAGAATTTCAGAGCTGTTTCAGCTGGAAATGTGTCTCAGCAATCAGAACCTGCTTACACACAGCTCTGATTTTGTGTTTATTTAGACAAAAACCTGATTTTCTCATTAGCACTGGGAGAAGTGTAGAGCAAACTGGATGCTGCCTAGCCAGTATTTTGATTATTGCAAGTTTACAGGATTAATTTGGGAATTTTTTCCCTCAGGAAAGGCTCTTGAAGAAATGAAACCTCCAGCTTGCCACAAGCTTCATCACAATGCCTTCATAATAGAAAGCTCCTTTTATTGCTCCGCTTAATGAAATGCATCTATGAAATATATAATTCCACCAAACTTGTATTAGGTATTAATTAGCTAGTGGACAAAATTCAAAGAAAAAAATAAAGAACACTTGAAGAAATGAATAATAATCCCTAATCCAAAAGGCTTCAGTAAAATAAGACCCACAGAGATTTTAAATTCAGTGCTAATTCAAATATTATCACAGCACATTTCTGTTGACATAAATTCAACATAGTAGTTGATATTTTTCTTACTAGAAGTGGCCAAATCATCATTTCCAGAGAAGCATCTGGATGCTGGGAGTATTTAAAAAAGGGTGGAGGCAGACTGAGGTGGATAACGGATGCAAACAGGACACAACATTTAAAATAATCAAGCAAATTTCTTCTTTCTCCACTCTGGTGGAAGAATTTGCTATTTATTATGCTATATTATTTATTTAAACTCCTTGCTATTTATTTTCTGCTTCCTCTACTAAAACCCTTTTTTGCCAGGCTACAAATGAATTTTAACAGTCACTTTTCTGTAACACTCAAGCCTTTCTAGAAGACTTTAAAAAGCTTTTTTTGGTGTCAAACTCCATCAGAACATTTTGTCTTCATCACTGGACAGGAGATTAACCAGATCAGGATTGCTCAAGAAAATCAAGAGCACTTGGAGAGAGAAGTGCTCGTTGTCCACCTACATCCCAGACACCAGAATTCGGGAAGCTGAGACATTTAGAACGCACTCAGCAGCATCTTCCATGACCAGAAACAGAAAATTTTTGTGGAGGAAAAGTTTATCAGCTCAAAGTGATGCCACAACTGCAAGGGCTCTGGGTCACATTCAGGAGATGCAGAGAAATAAAAAATAAATTCCCACCAAATCCATCAGCTGAGAGAGGAGTGGATTCTCTGATGTCATTTCAGAACCTAACATACTTCGAAATTAAGATTTGAGCATTGGAAGGAAACCTTCCCCCCTTTGAGCTGGTCCTTGCAGGGTTATTAAATGGATTATCACAGGTGACATTAAAGTGCTAAACTCAATTAGAGCAGATCATTCTCCATTCTCAATTCTCCACATCTCAAAAAGATGTGGAGAATTAATCATGTGGATTAATAACCTTGGAGAAGCAGGAACCTCCAAAAGGTGACAGAATTCTGAAATAAATGGAATTGGAAAAATTAAATTTCATTCTAAAAAAAAAAAAAAAAGAAATCTAAATTTATTTCAAAACATCCACCAAGCCATCTGTTTTCTCCTTGAAGATCAGAGTTTGAAAGGGGAAAAGCAGCTTTATTTGGAGTAACAACTCCACAAAATCCCATTTGTGTCTAGGGAACGGTGGGGATGCAGCAGAGCACAGCACAACCAGGCACAGGAGGGAAAAGAGAAACCAGAGAACTGCACCACAGTCGCTGTCCTTCACCTTTCATCATGTCCAATTTTCCTTCCTCTGCTTTGAAATTTGACATCTGAAGCGGCACCAGCTCAGAGGTGGCAGTGCCTTGTCAGGCCACACGTCGCTTGTCTTCCCTCCCCTCACACAAACCTCATCAAGGCACAGCTTAAAATCTAAATATTAGTGCTTATTATTTAAATTTCCTATCATTAAACTTAATAGTATATCATTATTATTATTGCCTATTATTTATTACTGATTTCTCCTTGCAGATTGCTATTATTTTTATTTCCTCGTGGCAAGGAGAGGCTGGACGTGGTTTGGCTCTTGGTTTTGAGCAGCCATCACCTGCCTGCTGATATTTAGGGCTGACAGAACCCCTTCCCATGTGTCACCAGGGGTTATCCTGGGCAGACTCATCAATCATTCCTTGCCCACAGGTTCCATGGAGATTCTGGCCAGTGGATAAATGCCCTGGACACAGAGCTCCAGCATCTGTCTCGGTGTCACGGGGTGGGGTTTCATTCCCCCAGAGGAAACTCGTTCTCCTGTAGCAAATTACACTGTAATGACAATAAATGCTGGAGCCACCTGGAACTGGGAGATGCTTTTCCTCAAGAGGATTTTTAAACTGCTTTGGAATGGAGTTTGTTGTTACGGACTTAAAAATCTGCATCGCTCGTCTTCTGAAATATGAGCAGGCAGCAGGAAGTTGGTGGGATCTTAAAAAAAAAATCAAAGGAACTTTTGTAAAATAAAAAAAAGAAAATAGAAAGGATCTTTCATTTAAAAGGGCATCACCTGTAATTCCTGCTCCCTGTAAGAAAAAACAAACAATATCCAGCTTTAAAAATAAATGTATATCAGCTCTGGGAGCTGCACAGGGCAGTGGGAGCTGAGTAAAATGGATTTGGAGCATGTGGGATAAGAAAATTATCCTTTCATTAAGGAATTAAAGATGTTATGGCTCATCCAGTGGCACAAGTGTCCCAGAGCAGCTGTGGCTGCCCCTGGATCCCTGGAAGTGTCCCAGGCCAGGCTGGACAGGGCTTGGAGCATCCTGGGACAGTGAAGGTGTCCCAGGAATGAGATCTCCAAGGTCTCTTCCAACCCACAGATCCTGTGCTTGCCTCTGGAATCTGTTGCTTGCAGGGTGGCTCTTCCCATGCCAGCAGGAGAGGTTTTCATGGCCAGAAATCCCAAAAATTCCCAACTCATGCCAGGGCACATGGAGATGAAGAGGACTCACACAGGATGTTGGGGCAAAGTGCCAGGGCTGGGTGGTCCCTGACCCTTCTCCCCATCCTGGCAAGCTCCAGGAAGATCCCACAGCTCCTCCATCCCAGCCTGAACCGTGGGATGCTCTGGTGCTTTTCCCAAATCCTGTAGGGATGGGTTTGGAAGGAAAAGCAGCATTCCCAGAGCTCTCTGTGAGAGCTGTCCCAGTGCTGGCACAGCCTCTGCCCTCCTCACTGACAACAAACTCCTGGAGCTTCCAGCCTGGCACTTCCCGGAGCTCGCTCTGCTTGGAAGGGCAGGAGAAAGCAAGGCAAGGTCAGCGCAGACAATGACATTTCTAAACTGAAAATGTAATTGCAATTTCCCTCTGAGGCTGGTAAATACGCTCTCAGCTATAAATAGGTCCTTTCCATCGCTTTTAGAAGAAGCTTAATTAATTTATCAGTGATCACAGCAAATGCAGCTTCAGAACTCTGAGACACTCTCAGCACTGTCTCCTTGAGGTGTCCAGGGCCATATCTCACCTGCCAAACTGGGAGAGGGGGAAGGCAAAGCCTCCTCTCAACCAAATCTCATTTTCCCCTGCAATTTAATAACCACAATTAGGCTGTTTAATATGCACAGGTGGCTCTGCAGGTCCCCAGGAAAGATCTTCCCAGTGCAGGCACAGGATGCATTTTTTGCTGTTGGCTGACACAGCAGCAGTAAAAGGTTGTTGGCATTCCAAGGATGCACTGGAGCCATTGGAGAAAAGATGGACACTGGACAGGCCAGTCAGAGCTCGTTATGCAGAAGTAATTTCATGGGTGAGGAAAAGCAGAAGGTGCTTTAAGAATATTCTTAGGAATGCAATGAGCCGAGGACTTTGAGTCCAGAGCAGGTGCTGCTTTCTCAGCTCCTTGGTCCTTTCCCAGGAGCTGCTTTTCCCCAGTGGGATGCAGAGCGGGGAATGTGGGAGGCTGGTGGTGCCATTCCAAAAGGGCCAGGGAAAAATGCTGTGCCTTCAAATAGGGTGAGGCTGTAAAACACCTTGGGTTGTGCTTAAAATCTCCGCCTTTTGCCATGTTTGCTCTGCAATTCCATGGAAACTGTGAGCAAAGGGGGAAAAAATTCACTTTGTCGCAAAATTCTGTGTTTTTATTAAATCCCCGTTGGCACATTTAAGCATTTTCCATTTAAAGAAACAGCACTTGTATTTAAAAATTCACTGATTATTTTGCTCGTGAATCTCTTTTGGTTTTCCATGAAACATAAAGCAATTGGGGGTACAACAAGCTGGGTGTGAAGAAGTGGTAAAATTATAAAAGGGCATTTATAAAGAATGCAGTAAACAACACTTGATTAATACCAGCTAATACACCCATTAATTGGTGAAGAGTCTCGGTGTTGTGATTAATAATTCCCTCAAATTCTTAACAGAAAGGCTGGGAAATTAATCTTAGGAAATTAATTTTAGGAAATTAATCTTAGGAAAGATTGAATGGAATAGATGAAAAATAAATGGGAAAGAAGCTTTGGAAAACTTTACCTGGGAGTAGCTGGGAGGTCACAGGAGGCCACAGGGGACAAGCCCAGACCCCAAAGGGGCTGAAGACCTCGAGAGCTTCCAGAGTGGCTGAGGCTGCCTCAACCCGAGGGTAATTCACCTTTTGGCCTTCCTCCTTTCCTCCCCTCTCCTGTTTGTTAATTATTTTGTATTTGCCAAATTCTCAGTAAAACGGGGATGGGGAAGCCCCATTGGATGTGCCCTCACTTTGAGGCACCATCAAGGCCAGTTTGATAATCAAATTTTCCATAAATCATTAGAGAAAACTGCTCAGCCACTGCCCCAGCCCTCTCCAGGTGAATAAAATCCCTGCTGAGGTGCTAAAGGATGGATTTGAGTCCAATTTGCACACCTGAGTAATGGATCCCTGTTAAGTCCTGACCAAACATTGTGTTTTCCCGTTTAAACAGCTTCTTCCCCAAAAATAAGCAGCCGGGGCAAAGTTTACCCGTAGGCACGAGGCTCCATTCACTTGAGCTCGACTTTAGCCTGGCTTTGATGGTTTAACAGGGATTTCCATGGCTCCGCGGAGCTCCTGACACAGGGAGGATTTCACCCTCTTTGCACTTCAAAGGCACAGCTCTCCCATCCCTCTTTTCCAGCACACATCCCATTGTGCTCCCAATGCTCCTCATCCCTCCAAATCCCACCGTGGAGTCTCACGGAGCTTTCATCATCAGCCCATGACCAGCAGGGATCTGGGAAGCAGCTGGAAAAGCAGGATAGCTCCAAGGGAACATCAAGGGAACGTCCTGCACAGCCTCAAGCATCATTCCCCCCTCCAGGGCTGCACCTTCCCAATTTGAGCTGTTTTAAAGGCAAAAAAAAAGAGGAAAACTTTCGAAGCTGACTCCATGCTCTCGCTGCTGGATTCACACCAACCAAAGCTTTTACCATATCCAAGACAATCAGGAATTTTGCAGCTGGTTGCACCCACTAAAGGCAGCTTTGCAATCCCAGCTTGTGAGAAATGGATTTGTAAAGAATTTTGCAAACTTGGTAGAAAGCTCACACAGTTTTGTACGTCTGTAATGGCATTGAGTTTTACATCCCTTATGTCTCACTCTTCATCAAGACTGATAATGGAATAAAACATTTAAAACGCCTCTCAGTTGCCCCATCTCTGTAAAAACTAAGAAAACCATCACCAGCTCACTGAGAATTCCAGAGCTCCTGCCTGTCCCAAAAGCTGGGCTCAGGTAGTCTCAGCCCAGGGAAAACAGCTCCTGGTTACAGCCCTGGAAATGCCAGCAGGGGAAAAAAAAAAGCATCTGCTGTCACTTGGGTGTTTTAGGCAGGAGCCAAAGTGAGGCAGGAAAAACTGGGGAAGGAAAAGGAAGGATTGGAAGGCAGGAATTGGGTGATTTTTTTAAGAGCAATAATAAATAGGAAGGGGGTAAAGTGGAAGGGGGAAAAAGAGCAAGAAATGTCAAGGGACAAGAAAGGTGCAAGAAAGGGGCGAGAAGAAGATAAAACAGATGTGCCCAGCTCTCCCCAGCACCAAGTCAGACATTCCTGAAAACAAAAACCCCATTATTTCTCTCTGAAAGAAGGAAAAAAGATCTTCTCAGTGACCCCTCATGAGGAAATCCCTGGCCACCTCTCAGCACTGCTCCCTTTGGAATTCCATGGCAGTGGCCACGGGCCATTCCGCATCAGCCAGCTCCAGGAGGAGCCACGGGCTCCAAAACCCCCTCTGGAATATCAAGGTGTCTGCATAAAATCACATCCCCACTGGACACAGAAGAAGAAACACAGTGTTAATTGATTTTCTCTAAGTTTTTGCTTTTAATCACTTATTTTGCACATATTTATACGGGCAAACAAGTGGCTGTTGCGCCAGCCAGGGAATGGCTGCATTTTCCTGGGATTTTGCTGGGTCAGGAAATAATGGATGGGTTTCCACAGCCCTAAATACAGGTGATAGATAAATACTTTGCCATCTTTCAAGAATATTTTAACAGCTTTCTCACATATCCACCGGCTGAGTGGCATATTATTTATTCAATTAGTTTCCTGACTAGCATTACATACCTCTAATATATGTTTTTTAGTCAAAGATTGAGAGCCAAAAAACCATCAGCTGTTCTAAAGACTTGCCCAGTATCTTGGAAGTTTTTCCAGACCAAGTGATGAGGTAGGGCAGGAGAATATTTGTGGTTTTTCCTCCTGCTAGGAAGAGAGCAGACAACCAAACCCAAAATAAGTCAAATAGCTCGTGGCACAAATCAATCTTAATTGCTTCCTACATTTTCTAGGAGCAAGGAGAAGAGCCTTGACCCTAGCAGGGAAAAGTGGCAGGAAAATAAAACTCCTCCTGAGAGGCAGCTGACCTTCAGCACTGCCCTTCCAACAGCTGCCCCAGCCCCAGGCAGGGACACTTCTCAGTCACAGAGGGGGAAAGAAAATGAATCTGTCAAAGCAGTGACAGTGCTCAAATTAGAGCCAGAACTGGCACGTGTTCATCTGCCCTGCACCTCTCCCTTTCAGGGCTGGAGGATTTATCAAAATGCATATTTGACCCAAGAGACAAAATACTTAAGCCTTGCCCAAAACCCCACTTTTCTAATAAAGGTTTGAGCTGGGATTTACTCTCACTTCTGTGAGAGCCTCTCCAGGGGACCTGAGCGTCCCAAGACCTTTGGGGATTTCAATTTTCCTTTCCATGAAGCAAGGCCAGTATCTCATTTCAGGAAGATGGTGCCACTTCAGCTTTCAAACTGCAGGAAAACTTCACATACAAGCTGGAGAAATCCTTTTAAAATCCATTTTGAAGTT
Organism: Anomalospiza imberbis; assembly: GCF_031753505.1. Taxonomy (NCBI): domain Eukaryota; kingdom Metazoa; phylum Chordata; class Aves; order Passeriformes; family Viduidae; genus Anomalospiza; species Anomalospiza imberbis. Next base: position 2,106,803 of record NC_089690.1, on the reverse strand, counting down.
CTGGCCCTTTGCTTTTGCCATTTAGCTCCGTTTAAAGAACATTTTCATTGAATTTAAAAGGAACAAACAGCAAAGGAGAGGTTTTGTTATCACTTTCCTCAATTTCACCGCTCACAGAGCATTTTGCCGGTCTAAAGGATGGGCAATAATTCCAAAAAAAAGTGAGAAATCCCAACAATGACAAGCCCAAACCATGAATTCTAGGTGGGGAGCTCCAGTGGAGCACCATTTCCACTGGATAAATTGTGAATTTCACAGGAACATGCAAGAACTCCCCCCCGACATTCAGCTGGAACTAAAAGTTTCTGTTCAAAGTAACCAGAAGCAGAATCCTCACAAAAAATGAGTCTCCAGCCTTGCACATCTAGCAGAGAAATTAATGCATTATTCAAAGTGTGAGGCTCAGGCTTGGCTCCATCACTCAGAGCAGCAGCACAGGAGAAAAGGGGATGCAGGAGAAAACATTTAAAGGTTTTATTGCTTCATTTAAAAGTAAAAAAATTCCAAATCTAAATAAAATATGATTCCACCAGAAAAAGAAAAAAAAAAAAGAAGAAGAAAAGAAAAAAGCAATTTCTGCCACTGGCAGGTTTTGAAATAGATCTTTCAGCTGCTTAATTCACCTTTACCTGGAGGAGTTAATTATTGGTCAGCTACTGATGCTGGTGATTATTTAGAAATCTGGGAAATATCAGTAGCAAAAAAAGAAAAAGCACTCAGACATCAGGTTCTGACCTTCTCCTTCTGTTTTCATTACGAAACCCTTCAAGCACAGACAGATTTTTCTCCTTTTCAAACAGGAATGAGACTCATTTTCATACCAGGCAGGGCTAATTCCTGAGCAAACGCCTAAAAACTTTCAGAACAAAAATGTTGATGCATAAAACCCAAATTCTTTGCACTCCTCTTTTGCATATGTTAGAATTGAATCCAACGTTAATGGATGGTTACCTGAATATGAATATCTCCAGGAAGAAACAACAAAATTCCTTTGCAGTTTCAGATCCTGAAATGCATTGGCAAAAATATAGAAAACAATTTACTTTAGTGGGCAGATATTCTGACATCTTCACGTTGAGTACCAAGTCAGAGCTGAGGTCATTATTTTTCTTTATATAAACTGCACATTTAATCAATAAAAGGCTTTTTTTAATCCAAGATTCAGTACCAGTTCTCAGAAGTCCTTTGTATCATGCAGGTATTTTTCTGTACACGGTGTCAGCAACTCCTGCAGATTCATGGGGTTTTAATTTATCCAACTGAAGAAATTTCAACATTAATTTCACTTTGACCCAAGAAAGTTTTATTCTTATCTTTGACAGTAATAGAGAAGAACTCAGAGGGCCAAAATACAAAAGGGCAAGAAGGGTGGACTCCACATGAATTTTAATCATCTCACCATTCTAGCTCATGACTTCAGGGATTATTCATAATTTTTTTAAGTTTTATGTTTGTGGACAAAGACAGATGATTCAGGTAATCAAGCTAACCCTGGCCCAGCCTTACTTAAAAAAAAAAAAAAAATTAACTTGATTCAGCCTCTAATGTTAAATGCACATTACAGGCATTTAACTCCCTGATTTTCAGATATCAAACATTTCAAATTAATAAAACAATTCAGCAAATTTGCACCCAGTTACTTGCAGCTGCAAAACTGGGGCTCTCTTTTCATTTTCGAGACCTTGAAAAGAATATCACATTTCAGATCTTCATAGCAAGAACTGAAATGCAGGCTGACAAAAATGGCTTTTTAAAGAAAGGAGAGAAGCGGGGTCTGAGCTCTCAGTAGGTTTATGTGATTGCAAGAGAGGCAATCACATAAATTACACTGCAGGATGAGGCCAACTAAGAAAGGCCATTTTTACCATGTTTTCTTCATGTTACTAAGAAAAAAATTAAGGGAAAAAATCCCCTTTTTCCTCACTAATGGAACAATATCCCAACCTGTAAAGAGGGATAATGTAATCAGTCCATACCTCCATTAAATGGTGTTTTTAGCACTAAAATATTGAGCTGGAGTCTTTAAGAAGCAAACCGCTCGTGAAGTTGTGAGCAGCTACTCAAAGCAGCCACGCAGGCTTTGCTCCCTGCTCTGCTCTCTCCCCATTTCCTTCTACTCTTTCTGTAAATGCTTTTGAGCACAGACTCCTTAACACTTTCCAGGAGAGTTTGCACTTTTGCATAAAACATGAAATTGTCAGGCACAGGGGCCTGCACAGTTCACCGCAGCCGGCAGAAGCCATCGATTCCCGCATTTATTTCCTCTCCATCCCAAATCTATTCCTCACGCTGCCTGTCACCGAGGGCTGACACGTGTCACAGCCTGCCATTATCCACCCTGCCAACTCAAATGCCACCTGAAAGAGAGGAAAATATTTAAAATACTCCTGTGCACGGCTTGTTTTGTTCGCCGCGGCCTCCTCGCGGCCCGGAGCCAACAGTGGCGAAAACAACTCCGGGAATACAAAATCACTCTTCTGTTAAAGATAAGGAAAACGGAGCTGAGGTCAACAAGCAGCAGCAGGATGATAACTCTCCACAGCTTGTTTTACACATCACTGGGTTTACTGTAGAATTTGGAGTTTGCTGCAATATATATATTTTTTTTTTCAGCAAAACTGCTTTTTTCCCCCCTAAAAAGGGGGGAGTCGGTGTTATGGTCTGGTTAGAAAATCCCGGATCCTCTGCTTTTGGCCTTAGTGCTGCCATCATGGAAAAAATTTGAATAGATTTCACCCACCCTGTCTTGGGTGGAAATAGTAAAATAATTGTATTTTTACTCTGCTTATAGCAATGCTCTAAATTGCCCCCATGGGCTCAGGTATCCTCGGGTTGCCAAAAATCTCCAGTGCCATTAACAGGAGCAGCTTGGGGCAGCACGGTGACAAAACTAGGGGGTGACAGCACCAGAAAACTGGGATTTTCCACAGAAAACTGTGGAATGTTACAGACCGGACTCGAGGTCTGAGAGAAGCAGCACATGCACATCAAGACAACACAGAGGTGCAATTCTTACCTGCCCTGTCAAGCATTAAAAATTGTAAATTAATCCCACTCTCATGTGGGAAGAGAATTCAGACTTCATATAAATGTAGGAATGATGTGGGATTATATCCTACAAAGTGATTTCCTGTGGTGTCCAATATCATTAATTAATAATAATAATCACACAAGGTGCCAAATTCAAGGGAAAGGGAAGGAAAGTCCAGAAAGTCTCTTTGAGGCACATAAGCCAGCACAGAACCCACACATTTCAAATGTGTCAGGATGAGATCCAGAATTCCAAAAATTCAGAAATCAAGGAGTTTTTCTTGTTCAAAAGATCCTGCATCCAGCAATCGTTCACCAAGCCCTCAGGAAGAGAGAACTCAAAAGAGGTGTTCTTTTACGGGGGATTTTGGGATTCTTTAGTAATAATTATTTTAATAAAATTGTACTTCCTTAATTATTTTTAAGGCTTGTACTAAAATATTGTCATCTTAGAAATGTACCTTTGGAATAACCACACAATCATGGAGAAAGGTCTTTTCTACAATTCCTCACACCTTATATTTTTTTGTAAGGGGGACAAAAACACTGTGAAATTCCTCTGTTCTCTGTAATTAAAAGAGTTCTACTTTACTCAGCGGGGAGAGAGGCTCTGGAACAGATTGCCCAGAAAGCTGAGGATGTTCCATCCCTGGAAGTGTTCCAGGCCAGGTTGGACAGGGCTTGGAGCACCCTGGGACAGTGGAAGGTGTCCCTGCCCATGCATGGGTGGCACTGGATGGGCTTTAATGTCCCTTTTAATCCAAGGGATAACATCCCTTTTAATCCATTTTTTCAAATGATTCCTACAGAGCTCATTAATGCCCCCAGGTTTGTGTTCTCCAAGGCTCTGGAATGACGTCAGTCCTTGGTTGCAAACGTCTCACTCAACAGATAGAGGCACTTCCAGAGATTTTAGAAAATAAATTCTCATTAGTTGAAGCCCTGTCCATGAGAAGTTTGGTCTTGTCTGTTCCCAACAGCATCCAAAGGACTGGGAACAAACAGCAAACCAAAAATGATCCTTTTTCAGGTGCATTTGGGCATCGTGGGTGGCTCTGTCCCACAGTTTGGAGCCCCTTCCATTGCAGCTGAAAGTGTTGAGAAAATCCTTGCTGACCTCAGGAAGGTTTCAAAGCTGAGAAATAACCCAGAAATTCCTTTTATCAGCTTTGTTCTTCTGATCCCGCCGCTCTTTAAAGCTTTTATGTACCTATCAGCTGAAATGATGGCTGTAAGTTTTGACCTGAATTTGCTCCTTCCTTTTAGTGTACAATTAAGTTGATAATAATACGAGACTTAGTACCCAGACTTTTTAAAATTCATCATCTTTTTTCTTCCTTGATGGGTTTTTATATCTCCAACACTGTCTGGGACATAAAACTCCTGGCACAGCTACTCTGAAATGTGTTGGCTGATCAGCATCCCACAGGTATTTTTCCAGAATTTCCACACACTCTTTCTAGCTCATGTTTTATTTAAACTTCATTTAATACAGCCCCTCATTCCTTACCACTGGCTTCCATGAAAATGTTCTGTTAACACGTGGAATAGCAGGCTTGTTTGGTAAATTATTTTAAATTTCTTATACCGTAGAGCTCAGAGTAATTACACAAACGGAGTTTAAGATGTCTCCAATGCAACCAGGAATATTCTCCTGTGTGGATTGTGCTGTTTGCACAGATAGGAACTGCTGGCAGGAATCACTACACCCATGTTAACAGCAGGAAAAGTGGATTTCACACCTTTCTGAAACAAGGAATGGCTCCAGGGATTCTCTTTAGCTGCACAAACCCCTCATCAGCACAGACAGCATTTCACTGCACGGCTTTACTCAGCACAGCCCAGAGTTCTCCCCTTAATGGATTTCTTGACCGTGTGCCCCCACAGCCGTGTTCTGGGGCCACCCTCATTTCCCTCCATGGATCCCACAGATCCCATAGGCCTGGAACAGCTGCCTGAAAAGTTGTTGTTCTCCCAAAATGATTCAGCCACAAAAACAGTGAGGTCACAGAGCTCTGCCCCAGCAGGATGAAAACTCTGAACACTCCAGGGCACAGGCAGCTCTGAATCCCAGGCTGGTTTGGGATGGAAGGGACCTCAAAACCCATCCAGTTCCACCCCCTGCCCTGTGCCACAGAACACAATTTTTCCCAGCCCCTTTCTCCTCACTGCACAAGGAGCTTTTACTCCATCAGGGCTGATAAAAAATTAAATCATCATTCTCCAAAAAATTAATAATCTGATTGGATTAGTCTGAGCAGTTACTGAGGTCTCAGTGCTGCCCCTGAGTCAACAAGAATCATTTGATAAGATTCAATATGAGATGAACATGGCTTTTGCCCCAAAATGATTATTAACTATCAGAATATTTATTAGTTTATCTGCCCAGAATATGAAATCTGCCAGAGGTAAGGAATGACTGCAGGAGTCACTGTATGAATGAAAGCAACACATTTTTGGGTGGGTTTTTTTCAATTCAGTGTCAGCCACTGAATGTCACAAGTCTCCATGATGTCCCTGACTCCTGGTCTTTGCATTTGAATTGCCAAAAAATAAATAAAGAGAGTGTAAGCTCATCCAGCTCCGACAGCTCTGTATTGAGCACCCATCAGAGCTGAGCTCTGTGTGCTGTTTATTCCAGCATGTGTTTGGAATAGATTTTGTCCCTGATAAACCAGTGGCAGGACTGGCTGGAAAACAAGCGCAAGGAAAGTGAAACTTCTTTCCTCTAGTTAAACAATTCTGTGTCTCTTTGTCTTCCAGCACTGGTCTGTAACCTTGGGAAGGACAGCAACGTCCCAGCACAGCTCTCAGAGCACAGAGTCCCTCTTTAATGTGACACAGAGCTAGATCAGAGATGAAAATGAAAAGTAAAAAGGCATTGCATTATCATTCCTGCCCTGATATCCCAAACATTCCATCTTGTGATCTCAGCTGCGTGGCTCTGATATTCCCAGAATACAGATCACAGGACAGAAAAGACTGAAAAAATATGGAAAATGGCCTCAGCTTAATCTTCTAGGGCTGGTTAAAAAATGCATTCCTTTAGGAAAATTTAGAAGAAATTGGGAATAGATATTTTTTCTTCTTTCTTATCTCTCCTTACCTGTTAGGGGAGTGCAGCATCTCATCCCTGAGGATGGCGTGGTGCCAGGCAGTGCTGCTCAGCCATCCAGGGCTTGGCCTGCCCTTCAATGCCTTTACACCAGGGAAATCTCTCTCCCTCGGGCTCCCAAAATCATCACGTTTGAACTGAAAACTCCACCTCCACCCCAGCTCCATCAGGACACCCAACCCCAAGAGCTCAGAGGCCACATTCTTCTTTAAACCTGATGAAACATCCACAGAATAACCTAAAAGTAGAAAATTCATGTCCCTATATTTGTATGAATTTACTGGGAGGGTGGGGAGGCCCTGGCACAGATTCCCAGAGCAGCTGTGGCTGCCCCTGAATCCCTGGAAGCGCCCAAGGCCAGGCTGGCATTGAGGTTTGGAGCAGCCTGGGACAGAGGAAGGTGTTTGGATGGGATTTAGGGTCCTTCCAGACTCACCCTCTCTTCTTCTGGAGGTTTTGTCCAGATCTCAATGCCACACACAGCCCAAGACTAAAGCTGGCTCTGTTTTGTGGCTTTTCCTCCTTTGTCTTCCAGCACAGCCCACGGTCACCTTGCATAATCACCTCAGCACTGCTGCTCATCTGACAATTCAAACAAGGGCTCCTGAAGAGAAGCCATGAAAGAAACCCTCAAAGGAAGTCAATCATGTCCCACAAAATAACTCAGACTGCAGCTCATCCTGACCCAATCTTATCCTGCTGTGTCTGTCCATTAAGGACACTTCACTCTGCCGATGACTTCAGCTAATAAAGGAATATTTCTTATCTCTTCTCTCCTACTCAGGGTTACCTCTGTAGTTGTGTTAAGGGGCTTTTATTTCCACACATGGGGTTTGCTGTTGACCTGGCACCAGCTGGCCCAGCCAGAATTTCGAGTGTTTGATATGAAAATTACGCTTTCAAAGGCTCCTCGCAAAGGAAACCCCCAGGAAAAGGCAAGGTTGGGATGTAGGGAGCAGAACTGCTGGGGCACCATAAATCAGCCTGGAGATGAGAAAATTTGGGGTGACCTAATTGTGGCCTTCCTGAAGGAGTTACAGGAAAGATGGAGAGAGACAGCTCCCAAGGGATGGGAGGGACAGGACAGGGGGGATGGCTGCACATGGACAGAGAGCAGGGATAGATGGGATATTGGGAAGAAATTCCTCCCTGAGGATGGGCAGGCCCTGGCACAGATGCCCAGAGCAGCTGTGGCTGCCCCTGGATACCTGGCAGTGTCCAAGGCCAGGCTGGACAGGGCTTGGAGCAACCTGGGACAGTGGAAGGTGTCCTTGCCATGGCTGGGTTGGCACTGCTTAAGATCCCTTCCAACCCAAACCATTCCATGATTCCATGATTCAGTCCCTGGTCCCATTTGCTGTGTCCAGGCCAAGGATGTGATAATTGATGTGATTTTCATTCTTTAACCAAAGGTAAGATCCTGGTTGACAATCAGCTCCCAGTTCTTTCATGTAAAAAGTAGAAAAAACCCAGGTTTGATTAAAAGGGTTTATTTGGGTTTGAGAAACAGAAACTGCACAGGAAAAGTGGATCAAAGAACAGGACAGATCCCTGCAAAAGGGAATTAGGAGCCAGCCCCCAAAAATGCACACACAAATAGTTCCTACCACACAGAAATCAATTTAGGGACAACTGGGAGTTTGATTTTAGTTATAAAGCTGAATCCACTAATCTGAGAGTTTAGGAGACATGCGGGGTCCATGTTATCATCACTGGAAAATAAACAGGACAGGGATGTTCCCTGGAAGCTGCTGAACTAAGGCAAGTGTCAGGCTAAAATATCTTTTTTTGTCAGAAAGAAGTTTCAAACGTTTGTGAAAACTATTGACTTCCCAGTTTGTCTCCTTAAACTCTCCCTAAGTAACAACCCCACAGAGCACTGTCCAGAGATTGAGCATTTTGGGGGAAAATTGTGTGGAATTGGCTCTCACAGGGGTACTTTGGGATGTGGTTTGGTGGGAATTGTGGTATTTGCTCAAAGGTTGGACTTCTCTTGAAAGACTTTTCCAACCAAAATTACTCGGTGATCCCATGACTGCTGCATTTCCAGCTCCCCTGCACAATCCTGCACCTCATTTTGGAAAGGTTTTCCCTTTCCAGATCCTCAGATTTGGAATCCCCCTTCCAGATCCTCAGTCTGTCTAGTGACTGTGCTGGAAATTTGGGATTGCCAACAGAAAACTGCCATGTATTCCTATAAATAACCCTTCTGCTACCTGGGAAAAAAAAAAAAAAAAAAAAAAAAAACAAAAAAAAAAAAAAAAAAAAAACACATTCTCCAGGGAAAAAATATAAAAAGGAGTTGTAGCAGCAGCTCTGCCTCCTGCCCCAGGCTGGAGCAGGGAGTGCATATTTAACTCCAGATTATGTCGGTGTCAGACACAGGCAGCAGCAGAAATCATTTCAGGAGTTATCAGGAGAGCTCCCTGCTCTTCTTATCATCCTCAGGCTCTGCAGAAACGCCGGGGCCCCAAATGGATTCCGCGCAGAACATGCACGGGGAAAGGCAGCATCCCAAATTCCAATTTATCTCCCACATCAGGACAAAAAGGGAGGCTGCTTGTGCAGCCAGGACTGAGTTTAAAGGCTGACCAAGAATGCCATCTGCAGGCCTTTATTACATGTTTTTCCCAGCTAAATAAGTCCCAGCAGTAGAAAGAAACCTAAAGTGAGTGCTCAGCACAGTGGATGTTAATATCACTTTCATATGCTAATGGAAAGTTCATTAAAAATAAACAAATACAAAAGGAAAATCCTTGGAACTCCTTAAAAAAAATTCAAAATCAAAGCCTACAGACCCTAAAATGCTGAATTTTTTATGGAATAACCTAGAGAGGATCATTACCATTACAGCTCTGTGTTCTGCATGCATATTTTATGAAGACACTTTGTGCACAGACCTGCACAGGAGGTTAGCAGTGCATTGCATTTTGTCTGCTGCTTGATTGAACCCAATGCAATGCCCTGAGGCATTGATTAAAATCAGGAAAGAGAAAAAGCTACTCCAGTTAACCTCAGACTGCAATACTCCCAGGCTTTCCTGAAGAGGAGCTGGCAGGATTTTAGTCCTACTCACTGAATTGTCGGATGCCAACATCAAAATAGTCAAGAGTGAAATACCTTTTGGTCTGGTGATAGTGTAAATCTTCCTGTCCACGGTCAGTAAAAAACTTGGGGAAAATGTTGAGTTATGCCACTTTTAAGTAGAGCAAATGGGGAAAAAATACAAATTAAAAGAAATGAGAAATAAAAACTCCGATTGTAAGGAAGTCCCAAGTTTTCAAGCAAAGTTCTAAAGCAATTCCCCGTCAAGGAACTCTGGAGGGTGTGGCTGATGTGGGCACGCACAAAGTGCCCCAGCCTCGAGGGGATTTTAACTTCATGAAATGCAAGCTGGGACAACTGGGAGCAATAATCCAGGTGGGAATTAGTGCACGTGTGTGGTTTCAGGCATGCAGAGAAGTGCTAATGCCTCCCTTACTAAGCCTGGGTCAGAAGAACATTCCAGATATCTGCATTTAGTAGGAGGAAGATGACAAAAAAATCAGCCACACAGGGAATACTTCACTAAAACTTTTCACAGTGGTCACAATCCACAGCCCTCACCAAAATACACAGAAATAAATGTGTTTTATAACATAAAGCTTTACCAAATCACCCAATTTCTACTTGTTCTCCTCCAAAAGAGGAGGAACCAAAAACCTGCTCAGAGTTCCAGGGGTGCAGCTCATCCCTTACTGCTCCCTCTTCCCCTCTGCCTAGGAACACCAAAAATGTAAACCACAAAGTTTAAATCTCACATGGAAAAAAACCCTTCATCAACTCCTGCCCAAAACTAAGAGATGATGGGAAAGATTAGCAGGGAACCACTGCAAAGAATTAAAAAAACCACACATCTGTAACCTCATGCAGTTCATCCTGCAGGAATACACTGATTTAAGCAGGGATTTAATTTAAAATCCTGTTTTTTTCCTTTCCTCTTCCTCCCCCTACATTCTCTCTTGGGAATTATAATTATTTAAATTATTCCCAGCCAAATTACTCCAAACTCATGTTTTCTCCCTTTTATTATTTTGTACTGAATAATGCAAAAATTATATAAAAATATATATAATAAAATACAATATATATGCATCATATTATATATATACACATTATATTATATATATATTTTATACATAAATATATTTAATACAAAACAAAAATAACATTCTTGTCAAATAAACGAATTCCCTCTAATTTGTTTGGGTTTTTTTTCTTTGAGTGTGTGGGTATATTAATCCTTTGAATTGCAGGCACTGCTGTTGGTTTAATTTTGTAAATAGTGTTCTGTGATTACTCAGCGTTGTCATCCCACAAATAAAAGAAAATGGCAAAATTATTATTGGAGAACAATTTCCATACTTTTCCCCCTGGGAACTTAAAAATGACAGAAATATTTTATTACACAGGAAAAAAAATCACTTTGTTATTTTTATATATGCCATGTTTTCCAGAAAACGTGGCATGAGAACATTTCCTGCACAAAATGCTCATCCCAGATTCCACTTGGCTTCCTAAAACTCAAAAATAATATCAAATAACCAATGGTTTTTACTGGTTACCCTGAAAAATTTGTCTTCGGGATGAATGTTTAGCATTTAAAATTTGGCTGTTTTGTCTTCTCCCATCTTGATGGCAATCTCAGAGCTGTCTCCTATGAGAACATCAAGATGAAATTCTAGATTTAACATCAAAAACCCCAAAACTGAGCCTCCTTCTGAAGGGATTAACAAAGCAGGGAATTGTGGAGGGATATCTCAGCACCAGAGAAGAAACAGGGAGGAAATGCACCTCCACTCTGCCCTGAGCCAACTTCTCTGCCACCAGTCCAAAAATTCAGGAATTCCTGCTCACCCCCACATCCAGGCCCCTTTCCCCCATGGAATTTAACCAAAGCCTTTTTGCCCAGAATTAATAATTCCAAATTTTACTGCAGGAATTCCTGCTTATCCCCCAGATCCAGGCCCCTTTCCCCCATGGAATTTAGCCAAAGCCTTTTCTCCCTGAATGGATAATCCCAAATTTTATTGCAGGAATTCCTGCTCACCCCCCAGATCCAGGCCCCTTTCCCCCATGGAATTTAACCAAAGTCCTTTCTCCCAAAACGGATAATTGTGGCAAGCACATTTCCAACATCTACAACAGATAATCCCAAATTTTACGGCAGGATTTCCTATTTATCCCCCAGATCCCGGCCCCTTTCCCCCATGGAATTTAACCAAAGTCCTTTCTTTCTCCCAGAATGGATAATCCCAAATTTTATTGCAGGAATTCCTGCTCACCCCACAGATCCAGGCCACTCTCCCCCATGGAATTTAACCAAAGCCTTTTCTCCCAAAATGGATAATTCCAAATTTTATTGCAGGAATTCCAGCTCACCCCCCAGATCCAGGTCACTCTCCCCCATGGAATTTAAGCCAAGCCTTTTCTCCCAGAATGGATAATCCCAAATTTTACTGCAGGAATTCCTGCTCACCCCCCAGATCCAGGTCACTCTCCCCCATGGAATTTAACCAAAGCCTTTTCTCCCAGAATGGATAATCCCACTTCTCAGCTGCAGGAATTTACTCATGCAGATGGAGCTGTTGGACACAAGACATAAAAGCCAAAGCAGGTCACTCCAGAATGGGGAAGGCTGAGTTTTCCCAGAAAAAGGCAGCAGAGCTGAACAAGGCCCTGCAGGGGGATGCCCATGTTGACCATGAAGCTGTGGGAAACATCCACGAGGATTCCCAGGTTTGCACCACATCCCCAGTCTTCCCAACTTCAAGGCAGAGAAGACTCCAGTGCCCGAGGTGAATCTCAAGGTGCACAAAACAACTGGGATTTACTGCCAGGTCACAAATAACCTTGGGATCATTCCTAAACTTTGCCCAGAGGGTGTTTTATTCCCACTCTGCTCTCCCCCACAACAGATGGTGGCACTTTGGGGGTTTCTAGTGTCACACAAAGCTTCAGTCAGGGGGAAATCTGCATTAATGGATGTGAGGTAAGCACAGGAGCAGCACACTCACTGCAGGTGAGGTATCCCTTAACAGGACTGTGATAATTAAGAGCTGATGTGATTCTTTCCCAGTTTTTCCTGGTCTAATCCCAGCTCAAACCCTCACCCATAACCCAGGGGAGGAGGATTCTGTTCCAGCGGAGGAGCCCAAGCATTCCCTGTTTCACAGTGCTCCCTAAAGGTGACTGAATAATTCATTTGAAATAATCTGCAGGAATAAATTCACCATTTTTAGATGTATAATTAAGCAAGGAATCATCCCCTCCTCTTCTAAAGTTGACAAGTTGGGGTTTTTTTTGGGTGGTAAACACAAGTCCTGATAGTTGCCAGCACATTGCTACTTAAAAACTTAATCCATTCCTCTTTGAAGGTTAAGAAAATGCCACAGAAAACAAGATATGAGGGCTTAGGCAAAGTGGGAGGTTCCAAATCACTGGAGCTCTGTTTATTACAGGGCTGGGTTGCTCCTGCAGCAGGAAAACACATGGATTTACCTCGGAGAGCCCAGGCTGAGCCCTGACTCCATCCCCCTCCCTGCTGGGATGCTCGCTGTGGAGTGGGAGGTGTTTGTCCTGCTGGTGTTCCAAGCTCACGCCTCAGGAAGGGATTCTGCCATCTGATGTTGCAATAACTTATAAATAATATCATAGATAATGAACAATATTAGCACAGCGCTGGCATAGAGTGGGCAGGACCCTGGGGTGAGGGAGGGCAGGGAATGCTCAGCCAGGTGAAGCCCAGAGCACTGGGTGCCACCTCCAGGAATTCCTTGGACACCTCCAGGGATGGGCACCCCAAACCTCCCTGGGCAGTCTGTTCCAACGTTCATTCACCCTTTCCATGCAGAAATTCCTGCTGATTCCACCCTGAGCCTCCTCCGGCCCAGCCTGAGGCCATTCCCTCTCCTCCTGTCCCTGTTCCCTAGCACAAGATCCCAAATCCCCCCAGCTGTCCCCTCCTGTCAGGAGTTGTGCAGAGCCACAAGGTCCCTCCTGAGCCTCCTTTTCTCCAGGCTGAGCCCCTTCCCAGCTCCCTCAGCCTCTCCTGGTGCTCCATTCCCTTCCCAGCTCCATTCCCTTCCCTTCCCAGCTCCAGCCCCTCAAATGCAAAGCTCCTGCTGCAGAGGTGAACATCCCAATTACCAGAGCACAAAGAAAAGATCCAGGAGCACCAGATCCAAGATTTACAACCCTCACCCTACATTTGTGAGCTGCTCTGCAGCCCCTCTTGCCATCCTTGCAATGGGAGCATACTCCCCTCACTGCTGTCCTGAAATCAGTCAGGACATGGGGATAACAAATTCCAGTGGCATCCCAGGGGACTGGGCAGCACCAGGAGGACATTCCTCTTCTCCAAAACTTCAGATTAAGGTACCAGGGCAGGCAAGGCAGTGGTGACATGAATTCCCAAAGTTCTGCCACCTGATCCATGTTTCTGTTCAAGGGGGCATGGAGGAGACACAGATTCTGTTTAAATTTTTAACTGTACATTCAATTTATCTCCAGCTGCCCCTTTGGTCACTTGAAGAGCAGGTAGCTAGCTAATTTCTTATTTCCTGGTGTGTCTAGATAGAGAATAAAACCCTAAAGAAAAAAAAGTTTAAATGTACTCAAACAATTGCAGACTCTAAAGCAGAGATCACAGTAGAAGAGGTGAAATATTCCATTCCTCTGAGGTGTTTGACTCAATTCCTACCAAATTTCCTCTCTTTGCAGAACTCAATTCCATCCATTATCCCTCTTTTTTTGTAAAGTCTTATTTTTTGGAACACTTTCCCAAATTAGAGCTTAATATTAGCAAGATGCTCTCAGCTGCAGGCTGAGATAACTCTGTCATTTCTTGCAAAATGCACAAATTCTGAGCACGCCAGGAAGCAAAAGCAGTCAGGGTATTGTAACCCTTAGATATAAACTCAGCAGAAACTGGAGATTTACTTCACATTGAAGGATCTGAAGACCTTAAATTTCATTGGTGATGGTGGCACCATGTCAAGGGAAGGAAAGGGCTGAATATGTCAAAAAATTCAAGTTTTTAGTCCCCTAAGCAGATCCCGCACTTGGAGAGAAGGAAATAGAACAAAATCCTCATTGAGTAAGAAGCCACACTAACAAAATCCCTCAGACAACTTTCTGCTGCTCTTAATGCCTCAAGAGTGTCTCTTGTAGGAGTTATTGTATTTAAATTTTCAGACCACTTGTGGCCATCTCACCACAAAATGCAAAAAAAAAAAAAAAAAAAAAAAAAAAAAAAAAAAAAGCTTAATTACCAAATCATTTTATTAACCTGCAGTAAAACGACACAAAAAGGATGTCTGCTCTTGAGATTTTCTGTGCCAAACTAAACTTCTCCAAGTTATTTATTCTGAACTACCCCAGAAATCTGTGAGGAAGAACAACCCTATTATTTATTTTTATCCTTTCTTTGCAGAAGTTATATTTTATTTCTTATCATCCATCACTCAAACCAGTCAAAAATGTTGCTTGTTCTTTTTCATTTGACTGAAATGCACTGGAGTTATGGGAACTAATAATAATTATATCCACAGCTCCAGGTCGAGACATGCTGGGGAATAAAAAACCAAACTCCAGTTCCTGAGTCCCTGAATTAATGAAACCAAGGACTTGGGTGAGATAAATTTTCTTTCCTTCTGCAGTTGAGATGCTCAAATCTGCCCAAGTGCTCCGCGTGCCCAGATCCCTTCATTCCAGCACACATTTCCCAAATCCTACTTTGGACTGAAATTTTAAGACAAGCTCTGAAAAATCTCTTATATTATATTTAAAGAGCCATTTCTTCTGTTCCTGAAAAAACAAACAAACAAACAAACAAACAAACAAAAAAAAAAAAAAAAAACAAAAAACATGGATGGCAAGGACAGAATTGCACCTGGCCAGACACTTCACTGGTCAGCTCCTGGTGCAAAGAGGGGGATCTTCCCTGAAAACCAGACCACACCTTTCTCTACCCTTGCTCAGTGCTGGTTTTCTGGAAAAAGGGAAGTAATTGTCCATATATAAACTATGGAAAGGCAACATGATGACCCAGGATTTAGGGAAGAGCTTTCTTTACCTCCAAACTACAGAGCCATTCCAAATATCCCCTTGTCTCAGGTTGGAAATGCAGGCTGTGCCTGGGGGTGTGGGTTCTGTCCCCATCTGTCAGAGCTGGGGCAGTTCTCTGCTGTTCATGGGGCACTTTTCTTTATCTCTCCCACAGCCAATCCTCCCTCCAGGAGATATCTCCTGTTAATGGGCTATTAATTATTAATTATCTTCTGTTCATGGCCAGTGAGTGTCCCTGCATGGCTGAGAAAATTCCATCATCCATGGGGAGATGCTCCGCCCAGGGGAGGAGCCAAGCATTCCTACCTGGATACAATCTGACTCCTGGAGCACCACAACAGCCTTTGCCCACTGCATTCCCAGAGGAGCAGCTTTCTTCCCCACTGCATTCCCAGAGGAGCAGCTTTCTTCCCCACTGCATTCCCAGAGGAGCAGCTTTCTGCCCCACTGCATTCCCAGAGGAAGCCCAGGCCCATCTCCAGCAGCCCTGGAGCTTCAGAGGAAAACTGCAGCCTTGTGCAGGATCCCTGCTCCAGCAGAAGCACAGCTGGCACTGCAGGAGGGCTGAGCCACCATGGGATGGGACTGCTGCCACCCCCCTGACCCACAGGCTGCCAGGGCCTGCTCTGACTCTGCCAGTGCTGTTTTGTATTGCTGTATTTGTATTTTAATTTTATTTTTCCCTAATAAAGAACTTCCTATTCCCATATCTTTGCCTGAGAGCCCCTTAATTTCAAAATTATAAAAATTCAGAGGGAGCGGGTTTACATTTTCCATTTCAAGAGAGGCTCCTTAGCAGACACCTGGCTTTTGAAACCAAGACACCCCCCAAATGCACAGCCATGGGAAAAGTTTCACTCCAACTAACCAGGACCTGTCCTGCAGAATCCATGCCCTTCTCCAGCAGGTTTGCATGGATCATTTTGGTGGGATGAGGGCAGAAAGTGGCTGGGGGCTGATACAACCTCACCTCCTCACAGCCTTCACCCACCTACTTGTTTGGAAGTGCTCTTGTATCAAATTAATTGCCAGAAAAATTAAGCAGAGCCCAGAGTGCTTTTTCTTGGAGGGGAACTTTGATATTTAGGCTCTGCTATTAATGAGTTCTTGGAAAATTTCCCATAAGATTTCTTAGGGCAGGGATGCAAGATCTGTTCCCTTCCGAAAACACAATAGCTGCAGCTGTGTTAACATGCTCAGAGGCACATTAATGACACTCCATTATTAAACAAGTTCAAAAAAAGAGCAAACTGTGCCAAAATCCCTTGGATTTCAGACTCCTGACAGAACCCCAGCTTTCTGCTGGCTGATGGCACCAGCTCTGAACCTCCCAGCCCTTTCCCACAGCCTGATTTCCATCAGGATTTTTTTTTTTTTTTTTTTTTGGTGGGAGCCTATCATGAAGGCCCCACAACCATTTGGTTCCACAACCAACTCCTGCAACATCTTCAATCCTGCTCAGTGCAGAATCCATGCCCTGCCCTGAAAATAGTCATGAAAGGTGATGAAGATGCTGGAAAAAAACAAAGGATTACCCAAAAAAGCAGCAGGGAGGGAATGCCATGAGCTGGACAGATGAGTTTGGGAATTTTATTCTCTCCAAGGAAGGGGATGAGATCCAGAGTGGGATAATGAGATCAGACAGCACTGAGGGATACTCAGAATCTTTAATGTTATCCCTGGGAAAGTACAAAAATTCCAGCAGGACCAAAAGTCCTTTCCAAGAGCCCCCATTATCACAGAATCACTGAGGTTGGAAAAGTCTTCCAAGATCACCAAGTCCAACCATTCCCCAGCACTGCCAAGGCCACCCCCAAACCACATCCCCAAGTGCCACATCTGCACATCTTTTGATCTCTTCCAAGGACAGTGATTCCACCACTTCCCTGGACAGCCTCCTTCAAGGTTTTATTATTATTTATTTATTGTCTCAGAAATTCTGGATCACATCACATGAGAGCGATCCTGAATCATAGGAGAGCTCCATCAGTTTTAAACAGGAACATTAAACCCCAAGACTTTTAGGCTCACACTCCCACGACCTGATTTTCTACCAGAATTATCCCAATACAAAATGTCCCATCGTGGAATGAGGTAGGTTGGTAATGACCAACCATAAAACTCCGTGTGGGAAGTGGGATGCCTCATCAACACCAGGCTCACAATGAAATAAATCGAAACAAACCCCAAACCATTTTATTTATAGTGCAGGAGAACAAACTCATTGACAGATGGTCATCCCAAGCACCAGGATTTATCTCCATCTATAATGAAAAATATATGAACCTTCTGCTGCACAGCAGAAGAGAGAGGCTCCAACACCTGCTCCAAATTAGGAGGAGACTGTAAACATTCCTGGAAATTGGAATGGCCCTGTGTTTTAAGAAAGGGAGAGGTGCCATTGGCAGCTGAAGTAAATTGAGCAGTGAAAGAGAGAATTATGAGATAAGCACTGGCACAGAGCTAATAAGGAAGCTAAGTGGGCATAAAGCTAAAGCCCAGCACTCTCGAAGTCTGGATGTCGGGATGACCCCAAGAATGTAAAAGTCCTCGTTTCCCAGCCCGTGCAGCCAAAGAAGGAGTCTGGATGTGTAGGATCAGCTTCTCAAGGTTGTTTATTTTTCCTTATCTAGAACATTCTCTCTCTGCCCTGCCGAGCTCTGTCCAGCAGGTCGGCCATGGCATTCTGTCTGCCCTCAGGGCGGTGTTCACATTTTATACCAAAAAATCTGTGTGCCACATTTACAGTAACGTGCCAATATCTGTCATTTCTGTTGGACAGTGTGTCTGTACCTTAAACCAACAGAAAAGTGTCACCATCACAGCAAGACATGGAGGGCAAGGAGAAGGCCAGGACACGCCCAAATCCCTCTACCTTGTACCCCTGAACCCCATTCTAAAAAACCCCAAAATTCTAATTTTCACCCTTTGGTAATCCAACTTGTAATTCCTCATACAGAGTCGGTAATTTTTCCCACAGGCTAAAATCGAAGCCACAGGTGTTTTTGACTTTGTGCCAAGGTCTCAGAGCCCCCTGGCAGGGTCTGGAGCCTGCCAGGGCAGCCAGAGGGATGTGCTGCACTCCAACGCATCACTGCAGAAATGCTGTCAGGTTGTGCCTTGCAGACATCAATTAGCCCTGCAAATTGTGTTTCCCAGTGCACTGCCAATGTTTTCCATTCAGGCTCGGTGTTTTTTGCAGCTAAATGCATCACTGGAATGGGCAAACAAGGAGAAACATCGGGAAGATTTGGCTGAAAATGCTCATCCAAGATGCAGCAAAGGCTCCCTGAATTTGATTTTTACCTCAGGGCTGTGTGGTGTTGTGTTGTATTGGACACGAAATGAGTACACAGAAGCTTGGTAAGTTCAAAAGAGAAAAAAGTGAGTTTTATTTGAACATCTGGTATTTATAGAATTCTAGAGGTGACTGTGGATTGGAGGATGGAATTGCCACCTCTCCAACCTCACTGGTCCAAAGATCAATCAATCATTTCTCTCCACCCACAGAGAAATATGTAAACTATTCTATTTATACATGAAATTGTGTGGGAACTCTGACTCTCAAATATGTAAACATTATCAGAAGGCTAAAGAAATTTTATGAGAATTTTAAAACTTTCAAAAGAACTATAAAAGTAAACTTAACAATTTTAAAAATCAGGGCAACATGGTTGCAATTCCATCATCCTTCCAAGCCCGTTCCAGGGATGGATCCAAGCTCACGTCAGCAGCCAATAAAGTTGTCAGGGCCTTTTGTGATTCCTCCCAGAAAAGCATCTGGAGCTGCTCAGAGCTCTCCTAACAAAGTGCTGACAAAATCTGTGTGAGTCCTTGTCCAAGAGGTTTCCAAGAAAAATATATTCCAATGGCAATTGGACGAAATAGATCCACACTGCCAGCAGGCCTCTCTCACTCTTGCATAATCCAGGTTATTAAATCCATGTCCCTGCAAACTGGAACAGGGAAATCCAGGGAATTCCATGGGTTTTTGCACTTCTCTCATTACCCAAAGGGGAAAGTAAAATATTTCTTAATATATAATATAAATATATAATTATAATAGAAATATAATTATAATAGAAAAGTGTCACCATCACAGCAAGACATGGAGGACAAGGAGAAGGAGAAGGTCAGGACATGCCCAAATCCCTCCATCGTGTTCCCTTGAACCCCATTCTAAAAACCCCAAAATTCCACTTTTTCACACTGTGTTAATCCAACTCCCACACTACTCAAACCCTTGTGGTTTGTAATTCCTCATACAGAGTTGGCAGCTTTTCCCATGGGCTAAAATCGAAGCCACAGGTGTTTTTGACTTTGTGCCAAGGTCCCCGAGCCCCCTGCCAGAGTCTGGAGACAGCCAGGGCAGCCAGAGGGATGTCCAAGAGAAATCCAACCTGAGGGACAAGTGGGACATTGTTTAAAGGATCACAGGTCGTCATCAAATCACATCTGGCATCATGGCCAGTCCTGCCTCAAACCCTAATGCTCAGCTTAACCTCCTGCAATGCTTTGGGAGCACCCCCATCCAAAGCTGGAAACGGTTTGGTCCACGTGGATTCCTCTCCAGGGATAAATAAAGTTGAAAATAATTCTAAAAGTCTTCAAGGGATAAATAAAGTTAAAAATAATTCTGGAAGTCTTCAAGGCCAGGTTGGAGCAGCCTGAAACAGTGGGAGGTGTCCCCACCCATGGCAGGGCTGGAACTGGATGAGCTTTAAGGTCCCTTCCAACCCCATCTAATTCCATGGGAAGTGTTAACTTTGAATTTCAGTTTTCACCAGCTCGAGTTGAGGCCACCAATGTGACTAAAAAAAAAATCATCTCCAACACAAACCTGCAGCTCCTTGGCTGAATTCCCCAGCCTGGCTCTTCAAAGTCATTTAAAAATCCTTGGCTTTCTATTTTATGAACAAAAATTAATCTCAAAGACCTACTTTTCCAGCAGGAGCATCAATATTTTATATTCTCCCTTTTCTGGAAAGATCCCAGTCTGATTTAGATGTTGTTTAAAGAAAAGTACCTAGCCTGTATTATAAAATCTAAAATACCACCTTTGTCTCCAAGGGAACATCCCAGCTTAATCCAGAGCTCCAGAAAGAGTCTGAGAACTAAAGCTCCAACACAAGCCACCGTGGACAAAGCATTAAAATAAAGAAATTTTCCCAATTCATTAAAAAACCAGCTTGTTTTGCCACAGAGCATTCCCGGAAGGACTGGGGGAAAATTATTATTTTATTTCCATGGCATATTTGGCACATCAGGGTGCCAGCAGATGTTCAGGAGTGTCCTGCATTGTCACCACAGATCCATCTGAAGTGGCTGTGATGCCTCAGGTTTAGTTTTATTTCTCAGACTCTGTGCTGCTTTAGTGTGTGGGTCTGAGCTCCATATTATGGGATGGTGAGCTCTCTGCACAGAGCAGGGAGACAAAACAATTCCTTCTCCAGCTGGGCACCAAGGACAAATGATCCAAACCTCAGGCCCAGGAGCACAAACAACGTGGGCTGGAGAGAGAAAAACAAGCAGGATGGGACTGCATGGGCTAAAGCTGGAATGGGACAATGAACTCCAGTGTGCCAATGGAGCAGAGCTGATCACAGCGAGAGCCCCCGGGAGCGCTCGTGCATTTTGGGACCATTTGGGTTCATCTTGGGTGCAGCCCTGGCTGGGCTCTGGTGCTGCCCAAGGTGGATCCATGGAGGAGATCCTTTTCATGAATCCCTGCTTTATTCTGTGACTCTGCCCAGCCTCTGCTCTAGGGCAGCCTGCATAAGGCATCAGCTGAATAAAGAGCCATTAAAAGCAGCGCAGCCCAGCAATCCATCTCTGCCAGCAGCACTTTTTATTCCACCTCCTTTTCATCCTTTTATTATCCCTTTGGAGACTGAGCCATTGCTTGGGAATAATGTCAGCTTCCTAATTGATTTTTTTGATTATGTTTTTCTAGGCAGCAAAGCTTAAAAACCTTATGGAAGCTGGTGACCACCTCGAGTGTTCCTCTGTATTTTGCATTTCCATGATTTTTCCAGGAAATTTGAGCAGAGAAGCCAAACCAATGAGACAAAAGCCACCCCCGGGAGCTGCTGGGATAAATCCAGAATATCCAGAATTCCTGAACTTTGAATGGAGCTGGGAAAGTGTTTCTGGCTGGCCCAGGTACTGAGAGGTAATTCCAACCACGGGATTTTCCTGAGGAATCCTCTGCTGACATCACCAGGAAATTCTGAGCACGGAGCTTTTCACTCTAATTTTGCAATTTCATCTCATTCAATTTATATTATAAAATAAACTAACACAAAATATTATAACAGGAATATCACAAAAACACAGACTTAATTAACAGAGGTGTTGCTCAGTAACACTGACCAGCACTTTTGAGTTCTTCCTTTTTCCTTTTTGATTTTCCTGGTTTTTTTTTTTAATAATCCAATAGTCTAAACTAAGTCATGCAAAAAAATTACCCCACTTTCTTTTCATCTAACTTATAATGAATAAAATTAGAATTGTGAAATCCTTGCATTTAGGCTCAAGAATGCATTTGACTCCCGCAGAGGTCAAAAAAAATTAAGATTTTTTTTCTAAAATAAGGTGGTTTGGACACCTGGCTGGTGCCCCTGCTACAGCCAAAGAATTCTATTCCTCTGATTTTCATTTTACCTCAAATTTTGGTGTTTTCTGCACACCACACACCCTCAAGGGGCCAAGAAAGGCCTTGAGACAGATAAAATTCCTGCAAAAAGGAGAAAGGACAAATCCATTGGGAATGGTACAAGAAAAATGGACCTAAAGTGAAGCAGAGGAGATTTAACCAGGAAATGGGATTTTTTTTCCTATATCTAAGTAGAGCTGATCAGAGGAACAAATTATTCAGGGATCTCCATCAGGAGAAGTTTTAGGACAGATTAGACAAACACCAGGAAATCCCTCAGTTGTTGGGAATAGGGGGAAAAATCACTTTGAGATTTTCCAGGTGTTTAACTCCACAACTTGCTTATATTATTTACATATTGTCATTATTTTAGCCAAAAATGAAAGAGGCCAAGTGACGTCACTGCTGTAGAGAACCAAAAAATGGGATTATAAACCCAGGAATTTGGGATTCCAGGCCTCCTATCCTTTGCAGCAGCCCCATTGGATTTATTCCCACTCACACACAAAATATCCCCCTCAGCAGCACAAAAATTTCCCCTTAATTCCCAAGAAATTCAGGAATTTCCCTCCTGGCCTTGCCATTGCTTTCTACTTCACCTCCAAGTGAATGCTACACGATATTGTCTACATTCTATTTTTATCCACGTTTAATCTCTCCTTCTTTTTAAGTTTTATTTAATAGCAAACAGCTTGTCTCCTTAACAGTAAAGAGCAAAGTGACAGAAAACAAATTAGTTTCTAAATTTAAAAACAGTCCCGTTGCCACGACAACCAAAGCTCTACAATTACATAAAGCAAATAATACCTACTCGAAAGAGCAGAGCCAAAACTCCTTCTGGAAATGTAATTACACTGAAATAATCAACTAATCATTGTAAAGCACTCGAGAAAAACAGGGTTGGAGTGGGTTTATTTGGGAAAGGCCAAGACTGGTGGGTTTTCCTCAGGAAATGGATCCTGAGCAGGGAAATCTGTGTTTTACTCCTTATCAAAAGGTTATCCTTTAATCTGAATAACAGCCTTTAATCATGATAATATCCTTTAATCCTTTATCCACTCACTTCTGACACCGCCTCAGCAGCCCAAAAATTCATTTTCTGAGGTAAAAAACAATATTTGGGAGCCCAGGTGCTTCAGGTGACACCTTCAACACCCAGCGTGGGCAGGAACAGCTCCCAAGGAGGGAAATCCATGTTTGCCTTGTTACAAAAGGGTTACACTTGTAAAGTAAAGTGGAAAAATTGTGAGAAAAAAGCCTCATAAAATCAGGCCTGCTCTGTTAGATCAGTGCCTGGCCTTGTCAAGGTAGCACTTTGCAAGTTCCCATGTGAAAGCAATCCTGGTGTGAGCAGTTCGTTAACATCCTGGCTAAAAAAACAGCCAGCACTTACATAAACCTTAAATCTGTTCCGTGACAGTCAGTGAAGAAAACATGCAAACAATTTAGGAGTAGAGAGATTTGATAGACAGGTAAAACATTTTTTACTAACCAATAAAGTAATTGGCAAAAAAGCTTCTGAGCAACTGGAGTCACGCACGAGGTCTGTAAAAGTGGATAAAAGGGAGTTATGTGAATCAAGAAGGGGTTTTTTCCACCATGAAGAAAATGGAGGCCTGCATGATTTATTCCAATATACACTCACTCCTGACACCACCTCAGCAGCCCAAAAATTCACTTTCCGAAGCAAACCAACAATGTTTGGGAGCCCAGGTGCTCCAAGCGAGCCCTTCAACACCTAAGAATGAGCAGGAACAGCTCCCAGGGAGGGAAATCCATGTTTGCCTCATTATTAAAGGGTTACACTCCTGACACTGCCTCAGCAGCCCAAAAATTCATTTTCCAAGGCAAACCAACAATGTTGGGGAGCCCAGGTGCTCCAAGTGGCTCCTCCAATACCCAGCAGGGGCAGGAACAAAGGGTGTTGTTCCTGCCCGTCCCTCTCTAGTGATGTTGGATCCCAAGGGACAATTAAAAGATTTTTCCAAAGCTTTCCTGACAAGCTGCCCAGGGAAGGTATGGATCTCCCACTCTGGGGCCATTCCAAACCCACCTCCTCCAGTGACCCTGCCTTGGAAAGGGAATTGAAATAGATAATTTCCAGAGGTCCCTTCCAACACCAAATATTCTTGGAATTCCTGTGCCTTGCTGCTGTTGAGACATGAGTGTGGACAACACAGAAAATGCAGTTTTTAGCTGCAGAACAGATGGGTCTGGCGAGCTGGCAGCAGATCCCTAAGTGGATTTGTGTCTGATTGTTTGAATTTGGGGATTTGGGCTCTCCAAGTGTGTCAGAGCAGGGCTGGGAGCCCCAGAGCACGGGGAGAGCACACACTCACTGTGCCAGCCAGGCACAGCCCACTGTCCCTCCCAGTGACACCTGGGGATGGACAGCCACGCTTGGCAAGGGCAGAAGGGATCAACCTGTCCAGATATGTCCAAAAACCAACTTGGAATTTCTTCAGAATGTGTCAATCCTACAGCAGGACTGACCAGCCCAAAAACTCCCTGCTGGTTCCCCTTTTTTTTTGGGGGGGGGGGGGGGGAGCTATAACCACAAAAATCTCCCTAAACCAACACTGCCCTCAAGACAAACCTTCCCCGTCCACCTCCCCTCCCTGTGTGCCCTAAAAATGAGACGTTTACAGCAAATCATCTATTTTAGAAGTTATCAAAGAAGCTCTGCTCCACGAGTGCCAGCCAAGCATCGATTCAGAATTCCTGCCCTCCAGAGGTTGTTCCATGAGAATTTGGTCTCTGCCAGGGGCACAAATTCAGCTGTGGGCTCTCCGCACACTGGTGTTAGACCTCTGGGGGCACCAGCAGCTCCTCAAACTGGTCATCTGGACATGGCTGTAAATTATTTTTAAGGAAAACACGGAATGCAGATGCATACCTGTTGCTATTGGACATGAAATGAGTACACAGAAGCTTGGTAAGTTCAAAAGAGAAAAAAGAGAGAGCTTTATTTGAACATCTGGTATTTATAGAATTCTAGAGGTGACCGTGGATTGGAGGATGGAATTACCACCTCTCCAACCACACTGGTCCAAAGATCAATCAATCATTTCTCTCCACCCACAGAGAAATATGTAAACTATTCTATTTATACATGAAATTGTGTGGGAACTCTGACTCTCAAATATGTAAACATTATCAGAAGGCTAAAGAAATTTTATGAGAACTTTAAAACTTTCAAAAGAACTATAAAAGTAAACTTAACAATTTTAAAAATCATGGCAACAAATACCAGCCACCTCTGGGCTCTGCACTGTAGGGAAAAGAGCTCTGGAAGTGCTCCTGGCCATCCCCACCAGCCCTGTCCCCACTGGCACCCAGAGCCATCAGCATTTATCAGCCCTGGTCCTCAGAAAACTTGAAGGTTCTTGCCCAGCATTCCCAATCCACTGCAGCTCAAAACCTCCCATTAATTTCCAGCCTCAGTTTATTCAAACCTGGCTGCTACCCCTTTGTCCAGCCCACAAAAACATCCTCTGAGCAGCTTCCCCTCCTTTTTTATCCCCCCGTGTCCTCATGGAGAGCAACCACCTCCCTTCTGCACGCTGGTTTTGCTCAGCTCAACCAGCAGAGCTGCACCAGCCTCCCGAGGGACCAGCCCTGCCACCCCAGAGGCTTCTCCAGACATCTCTTCCAGCCCAGCTGAGCACCAGGAACCACAATCCCAGATTTTGGCTGGGAACTCGCCAGCCCCTCTCACCCCTAAGAGGTCAAAAGCTTCCTGTGATCCAGGAAAAGTCCTGCAGGTCCTGCTCCTCCTGCTGGAATCCAGCTCATTATTCTTCAGGACACAACCCTGGGCTTACACTACTCAATTTCCCCCTAATTCTATTATTCCAGGCTTGGAGGTCATCTAATCCTGCCTAATTAATCCAATCCTCCTCGGTTGTCGACGCTGTGTCCCAGTTTTGTGTCATCAGCAAATTTCATTTGCACATTTTGACTTCTGGTGCCAAACTCATTAAGGAAAATATGAAAAAATGTTGGTCCAACACCAATCCCCGAGAACTCCACTGACAGTTACCCTCTTCCCACACAGCCCATTGTTCTCAGCTCTTTGCTTCTGAGGCCCTGCAGAGTTTTCCTATTAAATCCAATTATCCCCAGTTTAACTAATAATGGGCTCCACCAAAACCCTGCTCCAGGATTCCGTGAGGGGAGGCGAAATTGGCTTTGCCTGTTTCTGCCCTGCCCAGATCCAGGGAAGGGATGGAAAAGCTGCCCTGGCATCTTTTAGGCGAGTGAGGTGAAAATTCCTGATTTACGCCATCCAGAGGCGAAAATTGGCTGGGGCAGGGGGAACGACACTGACACATTTATACTGAAATTTCTTGGGTGTTTTAGCTCCAAGGTTGGTCTAAAGTCTCCAATTCTTTGATAGACAAACACATTCCTCAGTTAATGATGGAGGAACAGCTGCTGGGTTGAGATTAATGAGCAGGGGCAGAAGGAGAGCACTGGCTGAGGTTTGTAAAACACAAATATTCCCTGCTGGAGTCCTGGTTATGAGAATTCCAGACTTTCTGTGCTGCCAGGCACTGACCCCCAGGAGAACTCTGAATTTGACCTGAGGCCATGGAGAAGCTTCCAAAATGGAATGATGGAACTGGGATTGTGGGGGTGGAGTTTGAACAGAAGGGTGTGATATCACAGGGTGAAAACTCAGAGTTTAAGGGTTTAGAATACAGGAATAGATATAAAGCAAGATGGAGATTTTGGGGGCAGAGGCTGGTCCTTCTCTTCCTCCTCCTTCTTCTTCTTCTCCTCCTACTCCTCCTTCTCCTCCTTTTTCTTCTTCTCCTCCTACTCCTCCTTCTCCTCCTCCTTTTTCTTCTTCTCCTCCTACTCCTCCATGGGTTTGGGTGGTTTTGTGTGATTGGATAAAAAGTCCCCATTGCAGGCATGGGTGGTTGGTTATTGGGTTAAAAGTAAAAATAATTCAGGTGTCATTTCTTAATTGGACAGTTTATCCTTAAAAGGCCTTGGAGAGAGAGACACAGCTCCATTTTTAGTTTGTTGGAGTGAAGTGCTGCAGAACTCAGGGTTTGTGAGACTGTGACATGGATAAGAACTAATAAACACCTGACTCCCAACAAGAAATATCTCACACATTTAATCCCCAACCTGGCAGAAAAGAAGCAAAGATTCCACAGGAGAGGATTGGGAATGTCCTCAAGGAAATGCCAGCACAAAACTCTTCAGCAGCCTCAAAATCAGCTCAGGTGCTCAGAGGAAGAGCCCCACTAAAAACATACTAAAACAAGCAAAACTCAAAAGATTTTTGAGGCATTTTGTGGTTATATTACAATTTCTCACTGAAAAAAAAAATCTATATCAAATTTATCCCACAGCAGATCCCTGTTGTCTTGTTCCAACTCTTCCTGCACAGTTTGGAGAATAATTCAAATTTTCAGGGGAGGAATTTGCCTGTGGAGATACAAGGTTAAGGGGCTTCTATTGTGTCTAAATGAAAGTAGAACTATAAAAGCAGGATAAATTTAAGCCTGGAGATTTGCTTTGCTTAATTCTGCACTGGGGACTGAGTAATAGCATCCCTATGGATGGAAGGAAAGGCTCACCTCAATTTTAAACAGGAAAAATCTATATTATTATGGCAAAGCCTAATCCTGCAGTTCCAGGACAGCAGCTTTGAGTGACATCTTCTGGCACGGACCTCCCCTAGCAAAGGATTTGTTATGCACAGGCCAGATATTTAATCAGGATTTTAGAAGTATTTTTATCTCATTGGCTTAATTTTCTTATGCTTTGTTTTTAAAATAAGGCCAAAAAATCATAATTACATCCCCCTATAGCCAGGTGTAAGAGAAAAGGCAGATTGGTTATTGTAAATATTGGATGAAGCACAAAAGTCAGGTAAAAATCCCATTCTGCATTTCACTCATCACATGAAATCAGCTGCTGAGGAGCCCTGAAATCTTTTAATTTATTCTCATTTCCCTGACCAGAGACAACTCTTTCCCTCCCTGTCTTCTCCTTTGCTTATCCACAATCTCTTGCACATGGACAGAGAAACAGAATTCCTGCTCCAGACATGAATCCAAACCAGACAGAAACAGGGTTAGAAAGGAAAATAGAAGTTGAAAAAGAAAATTTCTTTTTTTTTTTATGGCATTGAGCACACAAGCACTGCCTCCCAAACTCCTGGAATCCAGCCCAGCCCTGGTGATCCCCCAGGGGAATTTCAAACCTCTCAGGGCTCTGACCCCCAGCTGCAGCCAAGTCCTGCCCTGCAAACCCAGCACTCAAAAGTTTAATTAATTCATTTATTACAGCCTTGATTGAGGGCAGAATCAAGGTCAGGTTGTTTGGGTTCTTTTAAAATTCCTTCTCATTGTAGGGGGGCTGAGCAAGATGATCTTTAAAAGGTCCTCTCCAAACCAAACTACTCTGCAATTAATAATTTATTTCATCTCTGCTCCTCATCAGCTTGAACACACACAGAAAAAAAAATAAAATATATATATATACCAATATCCAAAAGCTGAAAGTATTAAGACCATATATCCACTGCCTGCCATATTTATTCACACACTTCAAGCCTGACAAACAGAATTATGAGGTTATTTTATTGCCTCATGAAAAATATATTTCAAAATCTATCTTAGTTACAACTTGCACTGACACAGTGTAGAAAGCTCCAACATACTTTAAATAATTTAAACCCCTGCTCTTGTGGAGCATTAGGTTGGATCAGGAGACACAAATTTAAAAAATCAGTTTAACCAGTTCCAGGGAGGTGGGAAGGGAAGATTTCCATAATTAACCCATAGGAAGGAGATGAAGCAGAGACAAACCAGCCATAAAAGTTAAAAACCAGAACAATTCCAAATTTTTGAGTGAATTCATCCCCGATGACAAAGTCACAGAAGAAAAGGATATATAGGAGATACTAGGGGGGTCATGAAGTATTGTTTTAAAGCATTTCAGATCTTTTAGAAGCCAGTATTTCATTTAAAAAAAAAATTAAATTATCTACTGTTGACAAGAAAATGACCTGGCCTTGCAGAACTGTCTGGGTACAGAGCACACCATCTCTACCTGAGTTTAAATAAAAGTTCACTGCAAAAAAGTTCACCGATTCTTTTGCCCACCCGGAATTTGCACAGGAAAACCTGGATGGAATCTGCTGGGAAGGGGACAGAGGAGCAGGTGGAAATTTTTAGGGAAAAAATTACATTGGAAACATCAAGAAGCTCTTCACGAATCTGACTGAAACAACAAAAACCTTCTGACTCACCAGAAAAGCCCCTCAAGCTTTGGTTAGGTCTACTTTTGATGCTATTTTTTAAATATCCATTCCTAGGGTGAATGGACTGACCCTTGAACTAAAATATCTCCAGATACCTGGGAATATCTGAAAGAATTCCCAACATTGGCAAACCTACGACAGTAACAAATTAATTTTGAAGGTTTCCCATCAAACCCCACTCGTGTTCCTAATCCAAGTGGCCCCAAAATGTTCCTGGCACAAATCCAGGCAGGGGCTGAGAAAGTTCCTGGTATTTTTGATATTTTTGCCTCTGAGGACACAAAATTCAGGCTGATTTGGCTTTGAGCTGCTGGAAATTGGAAGAGCAGAGTCTGAATCTTGCTCTTTTCTGCTCCAAATCTTTCCTTAGCTGATCACACAGAATTTGAGGGTGGAACACATTGATTTAGAATTCCAGAGAATTTAATTCCAGGAAAAGATGGTTTTTCTGTGTCATGCACCTCTCCACAGCTGTTTTTTTATTGTTTGGTTGGTTCTGTGGGGGTTTTTTTGCAACATCAGCTTCCTTTGGGGGCCAATGCAAATATCCTAAATGTGTGCTCAGGTATTGTCCTATTTCTGCAACCTATTTTTGGCATTAAGCAATTCTAAACAGGCTGATTCACCTCAGCTCATTAAGGAGAACGAGCTGGAAACAACAAAAAGAAAAGGTCTTTAACATCTAATTTAATTTTATAACTAATCCTTTTACCTATAAAATAACAAGTAGTTATGACTGAACTCTGAAAATAATCACTGACTATTTAGTATTTATTCAGATCTATGCAAATGCACACCATTTTCAGATAATATGATGCTTAAGATGGGATTTTTGATTTATTTCCTCAGGTCTGAGTGTCTCTTAATGCAAAGTACCAGGACTAGTCAAGATTTCCTTTTTCATTCATTTTTCCCCAAAATAAAACACTTCCTACAATGGCATTCAAGTCTCACCAGGTGGCCTTAACTTTAGGATCTTTTCCCCAATATATCTTTCTTTATATTCTGTTTAATATCATTATAAATATCCAGACAAAGGAATTCTGGGCACAAACACCCAAAACGTGTCTGTACCTGCTGCCCCAAATCCTCCTGCCCAACCAGGAGCAGAAAAGCTTTTTTTTTTTTTTTTTTTTTTTTTTTTTTTTTTTTTTTTTTTTGCCAATGTCAGGGAAAAAAAAAAAAAAACCAAACATTTATTCCCAAGAAATTCAGCTACCAAATCTTTCATTCAGAAGACAAAGAAAAACAATGCTGCTGCTTCCTCAGAAATGGAGGCTTCCCAACAGGAATGAGCATCCTCAAAATCCCCTGATCCTACAGAAAAATCACCCACACCCATCCTTATTTTGCCTCCTGATGTTTCAGCAGCTCCTGGGTGGGAAAAAGAGAAGAAAGAGCCAGAAGTTCCAGCTCCAGCTCCTTTCCAGGGATTTCCCTTAGGAAATCCAACAATTAAGAGGGAGAACATCCAAATCTCTCCTCAGTTGTTGAGATGAAGTGAAAGGAGCTGGTTCTGAAGAATAATCAATAATTATTCAATAATCAATAATAAGAATCAGTAATTCCTTGCTTTCCCCATAAATGATCCCAAGGGATTTCCTCAGCCATGGAGCAGCAATCCCAAAGAGTTGGTGCAAAATTAAGGATTCATTTCCTCCTCAAAAACTGCATCCAAGCAAACAAGACCTCCCCAAACCCTTTTTCTAAATCCCCTTTTTTCTGCTCCTTTCTTTGGTCTGCTTGGAATTCCCAAGGATTTCCATGAAAGTTAAACCAGACTCAGAAATTGAGGCACATTAACAAGGAATTAAGTGGGGAACACTCAGAGATGCCCAAATTCAACTCCTGAGTGCTCTTGACTCAATTTTTTTCCCCTTTCCAGCTGCCTCCACATTAATTGAAATCCTTGTTTTCAAGACAGGGAGAAGAAAGGTGGAAGAGAAAGCTTTGATCTCCAAAAACATCCAAGGGAACACGTTACAGTGTCAGGGGGAAGAAAGGAAAAGGGGAAGGAGACCTGGGAGAACTGAGAAATCGAGCAGAAAATGGCATTAAAATAGAATTAAATGCCAGAGAAAGTTGGCAGAGGGAAACATCAAGAAGAACTTCATGTAACTCCTTTTCATCTTGGAAAGATGCAACACCTCTGAGAGAAAATCTGAGGCATCAAAACAGCCCCAGAGACAAAAATAAATAAATTCCCATGCTTGGAAAAGAAAAATTAAAAAGTGCCAAGCTGGCTGTGCCAGAGCTTATCCACTGAGAGATTTCCTGTGGAAAATGTGCATTTTCAGCAATTAAGTTATTCCAAACTTGGCCAACTCCAGCCAGAGCATTCAGCTCCTGCTTTTAATAAAATACAACCCCTGTCTGGACATTTTACAAGTTAAAGAACAACCAGATAAATAAAAACATCTATGACCCTCCAGAGAAGAAATCTTTCCAAAAATAGCATTTTCTGCCCACTAATTCTAATTGCTGCTTCTTAATGCAGTGGCATCAGCTCTTATTTATAGCCACGTTTTGGTCAGGCAGAATTAGGTTTTATTCACCCATGAAAACCCAGTGTTGTCCTGAAAATAGAATCATTTAAGCAACTAAATGGAAATCACTTCTGGAGCCATCCAGCGAGATGTAAAGCCAAGCTCTGCTGCTCTTCTAAGCGTCAGGAGGTGGGAAAGTGACAGTGCAGCAAAAGCTGGAATGTTGAGGAAAACAAGGATTCCAAGCGTCCCAAAAGGAGAGTTTTGGGAATTTTCCCAGCAGCACTGGGTTGGGGGAGCTGGCAAAGGGAATGTTGGGATAAATGACATGAAAATGGGATAAATCATTGCTTGGCAAACTGGGGCAAGGGCAGAGAGATCAGATCCAGGCTGAATTTTGGCAGCAGAAAAATGTGTTTATTGTTCTTGGGGTTATGATTTCATTTCTGTAAAAGCACCAGTGCAAGGGAAGGGTGGAAAAAACTTAAAAACTCCAAAATAGTTCACACAACATCTTTGTGATTTACACAAGTCTGAGCCTCAATTAATTCCAAAAACATGCCCAATCTCCCAATTAATATTAAACAAAATGGGCTCTGCTGTTCCAGTTTCTCAGCTTCTCCAGGCAACCCGAGCCAGGCCCTCACCAGCCTCGCATGGCAATTTATGTAAAGCATTTATGGGTATCACAACCAGGTTTAATTAAAACAATTTACAATAAAAATCCGTCTTTTTATTTATTCTTTATTTATTTATTCCTCATGAGGCAAATTCTCCAGCAAGAGCCACTGACAAACTACAGTTGAGACACAAAAAAAGTTTATTTAAGTACTTTTTTTTTTTAACACCTGAAGGACCACAAATAAATCTCAACTTCAGAGCTGCTCACAGAGTTCATGTTTTCAGTGCCAACATTAAAAAAGAAAAGAGAAAACCAATATTTTCCCCATGAGGGTTTGGATGAAGCCTCAAACAGCAAAACAGGATTTTCATGAATGAGGTGTTACCAATTCCCACTTTATCCCCAGTGATGAACTGCAGGAATATTCTCACCAGAGTCAGAAAAGCTTTGTGTTCAGCAGAATTTTCACTTTGCTATACCCATAAAAATGTTTTAAATAAATAAAATATAAAGGGAAATAAATAATATTAAATTAAAAAAATTGGATAAATAATTAATTATTGGAAAACTAAAATAAAAATAGTTACTAATAATGATGATAAATTTTAAGAAAGGGAATCCTCTTCCCCTTTTATCTGCTGGGATGAAGGCAGCAACAACTGGGAGCAGCACCAGGCTCTCCATTCCATTCCAAGGCATTCAATCCCTGCCACCAGAGCCCTCAGAACGTGGCTCAAAAGCAGCTTTTATTCCATATTTTTAATAATTCTTTCTGTAAATGAGCCATTATCTGCAAACAGCATCTTTCTGAGCAGAATTTTGGGAAATGTGGCTAAAATTAAAGCCACATCCCTGAGTTCAGGTGGCTGGGGAAGCAACTGACACCCAGGAAAACCAAAAATCCCTTGTTCTCTTCTCAAGAGAGCACTTGCACTCTGCAGAGTAAAAATGAAGCAAATCGCTGTTTCATGAGACTCAATCATGTTATGAGAGAAAAAACACTTTTCTGTTATTAGTTGCCACATAAATAAGGAAAGAACAATTATTCCTCCCAGCTCTCTGCATGTCTGAAGAATTATTTTGTCAGAAGCGTAATGGAAATGACTCTGCCTGACACTCGAGCTCCATTAACTGGGAATTTGTGGCTTCTGCTAAAGGATAGCTAAAAATATTCCACGTTTGGCATATTATCTCTCCACACCCAGGGAGACAGATGAGGATGGAGATGAGTTAGAGACACAAAGTGAGGGAATGTCATTCTGCCCAGCCAGGTTGTCATGGATAACAAGATTATTCCACATTAGCTGGCCCAAATTAAAGATAGAGGATTAAGGAAACATCACTCTGGATGGTGGTACCCTCTAAGTGACACCCTCTTGCAGCTGTTCTGAAATATTGACTTTGTAAGGGCACCAACATCACTTTTTCTAGCAAATTTTATTATATTTGAGCCCACATGAAGCAGAGAAGAGAGACAGCCTCAAGGAAATCTCAATTATTTCTTGGAAAGGCAAAGCAGGGTTAGGTTATTGCATCTATTTAGAGTCAGACACCTGAGCTACAACATCTCAAAACTCAGAAGTTAAGAGCAGAGAGTGAGAACCACAAGAACATACAGATGCACGGTTTTAATGATTTCTGTTGAAATAAATTATAGTGGGACAAGTTTTCAGGAGAGTTTAAAGGAAATTGCCTTCAAAGTTGCTTTAAAATCCAGGATCATTTGGAAGTCTCCCCATCATTAACAGCAGGAACTCCTGCTGCCCAGAAATAGGGTGGAAAGCAATGTGTGCATGGCAAAAACTGATGGGGGGGATAGGAAAAGGGGGGAAATCAGGGGGAAAAAAGGCAAAATCCCCCTCAGTTTTAAGTGATTTCTCTTTGAGGTTGGGCATCAAGCACAGAGGGGACACAAGAAGTGAAGTTTCCCTTTTACCAGAGTGCTGTTGTTTTGTCTTCCCCTATTAAATGTTGACTTGTTTCATATTTAGACTGCAATTAATGGATTTTTATGAGGATATTCCATGGGTTTTGCCTCCAAAGGCCAAAACACCAAAGCTCAAAACACCCTCCTGCCCTCAGAGTTGACCCCCAGGCCCCACTCTCTGTAATTCCTCAAAGCCAAGACCTCTCCAAACCCCTGTGCCATAAAAATGCATCATCAAAACTTATGAATAAGTACAATTTCTTCTAAAATTAGATCTGCTTCAGCAGGAAGAAGTATTAACATGAATAAACACCTCCTGCCCTGGTTTTAAGGTCGGGATCAAAGCAGTCGCATCATTCCAGGTCACAGCCTGGCTGTCGCTGTCAACTCCTGCTGGGCCACAAAAGGCAAGTTACTCCCAGAAAAAAGAGCAATTAAGAGAGGATAAATAACCCAGCCATGCCTTCTTGGCCAGAAATAAATTACAGCAGGAAAATAAATGAAAATATGCAGTGGTTGCTGAATCCGAGGTGTCTGCAAACTCTGAGGGCTGGGAAAATAGGACACAATATTGCACAGCAGAAGGGCACCTGGAATCCCTTGGCAACGCTTCCTGAGCCTGTCCTTGAACTAAAGCAGTGTTAAAAAACGTCGGACACCGGGCAAACCTCACCATGGGAAGGGCTGTCTGGCCTGGCCCAGCTGCCAGGGCAGGGCTGGAGTCCCCATCCCTGCAGGGATCCCTGTGGATGTGGCACCTGGGGACACGGGGCAGTGCTGGGGAACGGTTGGTGGCTGGGTTTGAAAAGCCAGGTGTCTGCTAAGGAGCATCCCCTGAAATGTAAAATGTAAACCCCCTCCCTCTGAATTATTGTCATTTTGAAATTAAGGGGTGTCAGGGGTGTCTGGCGAGACCCCAGCAGTGTGAAAGTCCTTTTTTCCCCAGCCTGGCAGCCAAAGAAAAGGTCTGGAATGCATGAAGCCGAGTTTTCAAGGTTGTTTCTTTTTTCTTCTCTATGATAGTTTCTCTCTGACCTGCCAAGGTCCAGCTAGTACAGAAGCCGTGGCAGTTTGCCCCGAGCCCCGGGCATCTCCCACATTATATACTCAAAACTACGTGTACCATGTTTACAGTTCCTGTACCAATGCATAAAATCTCTGTTGGACAGTGTGTCCCTACCCTAGCCCAACAGAAAAGTGTCACCATCACACCGAGACATGGAGGACAAGGAGAAGGAAGAAAAGGCTAGGGCACGCCGAGATTCCTCCATCTTGTACCCCTGAATTACATTCTAAAAAACCCCAAAATTCCACTTTTCCACCCTGTGTCAAGTCCCCTATTACACTACTCGAACCCTTTTGGCTTGTAATTCCTCATATAAGGTTGGCAGCCTCTCCCATGGGCTAAAATCAAAGCCACAGGTGTTTTTGACTTCTTGCCAAGGTCCCTGAGCCCCCTGCCAGGGTCTCGAGACATCCGGGGCAGCCAGAGGAATGTTCTGGACTCTACAGCAAAGATATGGGAATAGGAATAACAGTTCTTTCCTAGGAAAATTAAAATACAAATGCAGTAGCACAAAACAGCACTGCCAGAGTCAGAGCAGGCCCTGGCAGCCTGTGGGTCAGGGGGGTGGCAGCAGTCCCATCCCATGGTGGCTCAGCCCTCCTGCAGTGCCAGCTGTGCTTCTGCTGGAGCAGGGATCCTGCACAAAGCTGGAGATTTCCTCTGAAGCTCCAGGGCTGGTGTGGATGGGCCTGGGCTTCCTCTGGGAATGCAGTGGGGAAGAAGATTTAATAAACTTCTTCAATTCTGCTTTTAATGTGACATGGACAGAAATTCAAGAGTCCTGCTGAGAAACTGGATGTGAGAGCCAGAATGGGGTTTCTTTTTCCATGTGCTCTTCTAATCCCTTGTAAATGTTGATAGGCAAAATGAGGAGAATTTATGACAGCATAAAATAAAACCACCCTTCCTATAAAACTTGATTAGATTTATTGATTATCTAATAAAAACCTAGAGCTGAGCTTTAATAAGCTTCAAATGATGGGTCCAAACTGAGAAGCATTTTAAGCTCCTCTTTTTCTGAAGTCTTTGTAATCCTGCTCAGCACAGTGGGATTGAAAAGCAAAAATCAAGTCAGACCTTCAGCATTCCTGGTTTCCCTGGATTATTGGATGAACCTTCAGCACTGGCTCTGGGTGATGCCCCAAGCAGAGCTCAGGGATAAATCCAGCCTAGGGGTGAAATCCATTCCCTGGATTTCAAACACAAAATGTCCACAAGAAATCCACAGGTGAGGATGGGTTTGTAGAATGTTTTCAAAGCTGACACTGACTTCCAAAGGAGCTCCAGAAAAATCTTCCCATTTGAAAAGAGGGAATGTTCTCATTCCTGGATAACTTCCCCTCAGTGATCATTCAGTCACCTGAAAATCAAAACTCCACCTTGGATCAGCCTGGGATCCACTGAGACACATGGACTCAAAAATCATGGACTCAAAAATCATGGACTCAAAAATCATGGACTCAAAAATCCACATGATTGTACACAAGGTGGAACAAGACAGCAAGAAAAAAAAATAAACACAGCCTGTGATAGCAGGGAATTTATCTGCAAGTGTTTCTAGCTCTGGAACCCTGTCTCTCATTTCCCTAAATGAGTTTTGAGGCACTAAATGCCAATTATGGCATTTCCAACAGGAGCAAAACATGGAGGCAATAAGGAATTGGAGGACAGGGCACAGGAATGTCCCAAGGAGAATAAAGTATCTGTAAGTATCTGATCAATATCAATAAAGTATCAATAAAGAATAAGGTACTGGTAAAATGGCAGATCTTTAAAATGAAGGAAATTTGGGCAAGATGAAACAGCAAGTGAGGAGAAAAGCAAGGAAATGGGAATTTTAGGAAAAATAAGAAAAGAAGGAAAATGAGATTTGAATACTGAAGTGTAAAGCATTTATATCCTTTAAAAAAACCAAAATAGAGCGACACTCCAGTTTTAGGCTGAGTTTCCAAAGACCTGGATTGTTACTACTTCTTAATCACTTTTTGGAATGGGATAAGCAACAAAAAGTTTTAATTTTGGCTGCAGCTGGGTTTGTGGGAGGCCTCCTCAGGAGGAGAAGGAAATCAATCCCTGCAGCATCCCAACACTGCCATTCCCCTGAAAGGGAGAGGTGACAGCACAGAAACCTTCCCCTCTTCACAAATGCCATTCCTTGCATTTTGTTTCCCTTCAGACTCTGCTGGTATTAAAAATCTGACTGTGCTTGAGAGGAAGCAAATGGCACAAAGACAAATCCATTCACAGCAAAATCATCAGGAGGAGCAGAAAACCAGGGAAAGTTCCTGCTGCAAAGCAGTGAAAGGTCCCTGGCAGAGCAGCTCGGAAAGAGTGGCAGGCTGAGAAAGGCTTTGACAGATAAATGCACAAATAAAAGGTGGGATAGCTGGGGAAAGGGAAAACAAAAACCATTTCTGCACAGCAGAGGCTTCACTGAGTGCTCCAAGGATGAAGGAGGGAAAGTAAAATTTCAAAACTGGAATGATAAACACAACCTGGTGGGACTGGGCTAAGATTGATACCAGATCTGAACCCTCTTTACTTTGTTCTAAGCTCCATTTCATTGTAGTTGTCAGCTTTGAGAAAAAAACAACACACCCCAAAAACAAAAAGAGGAATTTAACCACTTTAGTATTGTTTCCCCCAAGAGCAAGAAATTAATTTGTTGGAAACTTTATCTGTGTCCCAGGGCAGATACCACAGAGTAAATAATTCAGGGATTGACCCCAAACACTGATCCATTCCAGGAAAAAGTCACAATTCATTGTTCCCACACCTTTCTGGGGTCACCAGGTACTAGAAAAGGAACAAAAACCTGTCTTGAACCAAACCCATGGAACCAGGGGGTGCTTTGGGGTAGGAGGGATCTCACAGCCCTTCCACTTCCACCCCTGCCTCATCCAAAGCCGTTGCCCTGATTTTTGAAAGTGTTAAGTTTTCTTTTACAGTTCCTTTGACAGTTTTAAAGTTCTATGAGAACTTCATTAACCTTCTGATAATGTTTACATATTTCTGCTGGAGTTCTCATGCACTGTTCATGTAAATAATGATTGTTTTACATTCTTCTTTGTGGGAGGAGAGAATTGATGGACTGTTGGTTTGACCAGTGTGGTTGGAGAGGTGGCAATTTCACCCTCCAACCCACTGTCACTTTTGGAACTCTATATATTGCGAGGTCAGAAATAAAGTTGGGTCTTTTTCTCTCTTGAACTCACCAAGCTTCTATGTGCTCATTTCGTGTCCCATAGTGACACAAAGCCAAGTCCAGTTTTGCTTCTACAGCTCCCGAGGCCTCTCACAGCACATGACACATTTCCCATCCCTCATTCCTTCTTTCCCACTTGAGGAGAGGCTCTAGAGAACAAGCTCAGCTTGGCTGGAAATAACTCCTGACTACCCAAGGTGTGCAGCTGCAGATTCCTGCTTTACCCTACACTCCTGGGATTTCAGGAGCCCATCTGCTCTAGAGGGGAAAAACACCTTTATTTTTTGTGATTAATAAAGGTTTGCTCAGATAATGACATTTCCAGCATTTACAAACCCCCAAAGCTCCTCTGCTCCGAAATCTCAGGCAGATTTGAAGTTCAGTCTCAAGGAAAAGTGATTCCCATCAAGCCCAGCGCATCCTGGCTGATCAGAATTCCCTGGGAATGCCCAGCAGTGGCTCCAGCACCCCAGTCCCACTCCCATCTGCCCCAGACTCCAGCAAAGCAGCACAGAAAGGAAAAAAAAAAAAAAAAAAACCACCATAATTTTCCCAAAGGATAAATTCTTTCAGGCCCACTGAAGCTTTTCCTGTTCCTAGCAGTGCTGATTTATTGGGATTGCTCTAGGAAGCATCTCCAGCTGCAAAATCTCTGCATCTGACCAATGGGAATGAGTTTTCCCTTCAGGAGGGAAGTGTTTTGGGATTTCTCGGCAGGCCTGGGAGCCCCCAAAGTGCTCCTGGGAGGATGAGTTACTCCAAGCAGCAAATACTTCTCTGTTTCAATTAATCAGGGAGTAGTAAACAGCTCCTGGCCACAGCAACTCCCAGGAGGAGCTCTCCAGGGTTTTTGCTTTCCTTGGCATTTGGGGATATGGGTCAGGGCTGTGCTGGGCGAGTTCAGTGCCTTTAAAGGGTTTTTCCAACTTAACTCCAGGATTCTACCCTGCCCCAGCACTCAGCAGATCCCTCTGAATATTTTGGATATTTTACATCGCACTTTGTCTGATGCATATTCAGCTTTTCTCTAAAAAGCAGCCAAAAAACAAAAAAATCATTCTTTCCCCATGAAAACAGCAGAGCAGGACATTTCCTTACCCAATATTCCTGTGTCTATTTCAGAGTAATATGGGCATGTGAACTAAAGTCCCAATGTTTTCTGTGCTGAATTCATAGAACTCCAGATATTGCTTGTGAGGTCATTTCAATCCTGGAGTTGTTGATATCCCTGTATTTTCAGTCATGTCTTGTTTACTCAGAATAAACTCACTAAAATGGGTTTTATTTTCTGTCACTTTGCTCAAGTGCTTCATTTTAGTTTTAAAATAACTTTCCAGGGCCTGGGCTGGGTTTAGTTTTTCTCCTTGATTACTCTTTTGGGCTGCCAAGAGATGCTGTAATTCCAATTATGTCGCAGATGAATTTGGGCTCCGTTGGGAACAGCAGCTCGTAATTCAGATTTATCTTTTTCTTTTCTTTTTGGGAAGGTTTTATTAGGAAAAAAAATATATTTAGGCCTCTTTTTTCCCCCAAGTTATTTTCCTTAAAGTGACTGAGTCAATTAGAACCAATTGAGTGGAAAGATTTCAATTGGAGGTAAACAGGGATAACAACAGTCATGAAGGAATGGGAAGATAAATTTGGAAAAAGCTGTGGTGTGGCTGTTTAGAACTCCGATTACTGCTCCAAGAGCCTGGAGTTCTTTCCCATTATTGTTACTCAGCTGGAAGTTGTGCTCAGCTCCACCTCTGAAGTCAAATTCAGGGATGAGAGTCAGGATCGGCGATCCCAAAAGGATTTCAGAGGTGCCTACAGCACTGCCAGAGGCAAATTCCTCCTCCTTGAGCATGCTTGAAGGCTGGAAAAATCAGGATTAAAGCCCCTCTGGAGCCAGAGGGATGAATCCCACCAGGAACAGAGGAGAAGCTGAACAAACTCAGGGCCACAACCTGATCCTAAGGGCATCACCCCAAATCCAGGAGCCTGCTCCCTCCCAAGGAGCTGCTCAAGCCTCCTGCCAAAAACCCACTAAAAACCTCTGGAGGTTTCCACCCCAGGGGGGAAATGCACAGCAGATCCTCCCAGGAGAAAACGTCCATCCCACTGCACAGCCCCTCTGTCCAATTTCCCAGGGGATTTTGGAAGCATAAATCCCAAATCTGCTCTTTAGCACCCGTTCAGAAGGTTTGGCACAGGTGGGATTGCCGCTTCACTCACTCCTCAGTGACCTCCTACCAGCACACAACGGGAATTCTCTTTAAGGAGCTTAAAATCCTGTGACTTTCTGCACAGTTTTTGTAGCATTTTTGTGTCCACAGCTGGATCTGGAACAGCCAACCCACTCCTCAACACCACAGCTCCAAAGGTTCATTGCTCTGGCTGATCCCACAAGTGGTTTTATTCCAATTCCCCTCACAGAGCTCAATGTTATTTCCATATTTTGTCATGGGAGGAGGGTTTATAAATAATTGTCAATAATAAATTTATTGTTTATAAGTTCATTCGTAAAACAATTATAAAAGTCTTAATTTTATTACATTCTTCATAAATTTATGAAAAAAATAATATGAAATTTATTAAATTCTCCATAAACCCAAGTTGCCAATCAGTAAAGCCTTGGAGCTTTCCAGAATTTCCTGGAATTCCTTGTCAAATAAATTAGGGATGGAGGCTGGGGGACTCTCACCTGTACAGGAAACCTTCATTTAAAAGCACAAACTGAATTTTCTGGCAAAAAGAAAGAGCAGAGCTCATCACAAAGATTCAGTTTTAAGTGACACCAATTCCCTCCCCCCTAAAATCACCTGGCCTTTGAGAGCTAAGGATCAAATTCTATCAAACTTCCACCTGAGGGATGAAGAAAAAACTTCATTTTAGTCTTCATTTTAAATATTTATTTTTTATTTAAATATTCTTGAGGTTATGCTTGAGTGAAGTATTAGGAGCTAAACCCCCAATTTAAAGCTTTTTGGGGGCCAAAGCCAAGCCCAAAATCCAGATTTTAAACAGATTTTGTTATTCCTGCAGCTTCTCAGCTGGGAAACTGCACAAGACACAGAAGGAATTTAGACCTGGAAATATGTAGGAAATTTATATAATTTATATACTCATATCAATTGTAGCATTGCTATTTTGCATATTAATTTGTCCAAAAGGGCTTCCAAAGTCCAGTTTACATCTGAAAAAGAAAATAACCTGGATATGGAATAGACACCCCAGTCTGTAAAACAGATTTGAGAGCTCTGAGTTGGTCTCCACAGCAACCCTGCTCTTCAAATTACTCCCAAATCTCCCCTTTTTTCCCAAATTTTTCACCCAAAAGTTGCTCCAGAGCAAAAGAGGCACCAGGGAAGCACCAACACCTGCAAAAGCCACTTTTTCCTCCTTCTGCAGGCATTAAAGGGGAAGCAGGAACCTCTCTCTCACTGCAAACCCACTGGATTTATTGAGGATTTGGATTCCAGGAAGCCTCATGAACTTTTTCTTTGTGTTTTTAAGGAACACCTCTAATTGTCTACCACTAATTTGCCAGCCAAAAATCAATTGCAGGTGGAGATAACGGCATTTGGCTGCCTAATTAATTGATGAGTCCCACAAATCAGGGAGATGGCCGAGCTTCTGCTGCATTTACAGCTTCCCTGCCTCCTCATGTTCCACATCTGGAAGCATCAGAAATGGGAGAATTTCAAGATTTTTGGTTGGTTTTATCAAAAGTCTTGTATTAAAATCATCAAAGAGAGTCTCCTATGTGGTCACAGACTTCTTGGGATTCTTGAAGTTGGGGAATAATTAACATATTCCAAGCTGAGGTTTGTGCTGCAGCTCTCTGCATCCAGAGCTCTCAGTGTGGACATGGATCTTCAATGATAAAATAACATTTAAATCAAAATAAACACAGAGAGAACCCCCAATAAACACAGACCACCCCACTGGGGGCCTGAGCTTGACCTTTCTAAGGCATCAAATCCGAAATAGACCTTCCCTAAGTGGAAGGAAGAGGCTGGGAGTGTCCCCCATCCCAAAATCCATGAGCCCAGTTCTGAGGGGACACAAAGAGCCCAAGGACAGGAACAAAGTGCCTCCTGAGCAGGTTCACAATCCATCCATCCCAGCCTATGGAAACAACAACCCATCCAACCATCCATCCATCCCAGCCCATGGAAACAATCCAGCCATCCATCCATCCATCCCACCCTATGGAAACAATCCATCTGTCCATCCCAGCCCATGGAAACAATCCAGCCATCCATCCATCCATCCCACCCTATGGAAACAATCCATCCATCCCAGCCCATGGAAACAATCCAGCCATCCATCCATCCATCCCTCCATCCATCCATCCCGGCCCATGGAAACAATCCATCTATCCATTCATCCCAGCCCATGGAAACCATCCATCCATCCATCCCAGCCTGTGGAAACCATCCATCCCAGCCCCAAGGCAGGCTCCTCCCGACTTGCCAAGGAACGCCGCGTTCCGCGCGCATTCCCGGCTCTCGGTCGGTCCGCAGCACCACATTGCCATCTGCTGTCCCTGCTGCATCCCAAAACCCGCGGGGAAGATCCCGGCCAGCCTGAGCTGCTCGGAATTCAAACACGTCCCCGAGCCGGCGCTTGGCAAACGGGTTTGAAGGTTTTAATTGATTAGTTAACAAAGCTACAAGAGATGAGCTCCATGCAGCACCAGAGCTGCTCCATCACTCCCTGCTCAGACAGAAAACCCAGGAATGGCTTGGGGAGAGGGAAGGACAGGGAGGGGGCACAGGCAGAGCCGAGTCCACAGGAGGAAACTAATTTATCACCAGAGTTGGGTGATGAGAAATAAAACTCAGTCCTAAAAACACTTTCATCCTATTCCTCCCTTCTTCCCAGGCTCAGCCTCACTCCCAGCAGAGGGATCTGGGAATGGGGGCTGTAGTCAACTCATCCCAGGTTTTCTCTCCTTCCTCCTCAGGGAGAGGGCTCCTCACTCCCCCTGGCTCCAGTGTGGGGCCTCTTCCCACAGGATCACACAGAGCTGATCCAGGGTGAACTCCCATGGGATCACACAGAGCTGATCCAGGGTGAATTCCCATGGGATCACAC
The DNA here is from genome assembly GCF_031753505.1 of Anomalospiza imberbis. Taxonomy (NCBI): domain Eukaryota; kingdom Metazoa; phylum Chordata; class Aves; order Passeriformes; family Viduidae; genus Anomalospiza; species Anomalospiza imberbis. The sequence goes on along the minus strand of NC_089690.1, from coordinate 2,063,216 downwards.
AGAGCTGATCCAGGGTGAACTCCCATGGGATCACATAGAGCTGATCCAGCAGGGAATTCCCATGGGATCACACAGAGCTGATCCAGGGTGAATTCCCATGGGATCACACAGAGCTGATCCAGCCTGGGCCTCCCATGGGATCACACAGAGCTGATCCAGCAGGGGATTCCCATGGGATCCCAGCTGCCCTGCTGTGCTGTGGGGTCCTCCCAAGGCAGCAGAAGGATTTGTGCTCCTCCATGGACTGGATTCCAAAGGGGATCTCAGCTCCTGCCCCTCCTACAAATCCACACTCCTCTCTGCAGCCCCAGTGTTTCCCCTCAGAATTCCCAAAACATTTCTCCCAGACACTCAGCCTTGTCCAACAACAGGTGCAGGCTCCAGGGGACACAAGGGAAGATTCTGGCAGAGAAGCCCCAGTAGCCCCTACCCACTCCCAAATCCGTGCCCCACAAGGACACAGTAGGATGCGTAGTCCCAAAAACAAACCCAGGAATTAATCCTGGGACATCAGGTGAGCTGTGCATGGCTGCGCCGCTGCTCCAACAGCTTCTTCCACTCCAGCAGCTCAGTCCCTGCACGATAAATCACAGCCCTGCAGCTCATAACATCTTATTTTATCAACCACACGCCCAACATGAGTTTTTAAGTGCAACACAAGTTCTTAAGTGTGTATTAGTTTCAAAGGTTGTGAGATTTTCATGTAAGAAGTTGGGTATAGTTTAAAGTAGTCACAAGTTTCTTTGTTATAAGGTAATATATAACAGTCTAATCTAATGGACAGCTGTGACAAAGTTCATTTTGTTTTTCTCACCTATTGTCTTTACTTCATTCTGCCAAACTCTGTATACTTTTGCCCAATGGATTATTATTGTTATATGTACATACATATGCTTCTATTATAACATCTAAATTCATTTACTCCAAACCATTGTATTACTACACTACAAAACCCTTCATCTTATACAGTTTCTTACTTAAGGCACATTCTTACAACTATAGAAACAGCAGCTCATAACTTTTCTGCTTAATGTTTGTGTACTTTTATTTTTAAATACAAGTACAGAAAAATTTTAATTTTACTTTTATTTTATTTATCAATCTAAGCTTTTCCTAAGGCTGTAAATGAAACCTTTCAGTGCCTGTGGAAGTTTTTATCTTTCTATTTCTTACATCTCCCCTCTCTCCCTGTACTTTTAAGTGGTTCCTGGGGTGCTGCACCAAGTTCTTTGCAGCAGACTCACCCTTCTGCTGAAACCCTGCAAGCACAGCCCAGCCCAGCCACCTCATGCTGCAAACACCCTCCACATTTTTTCCTGAAAAACCTGCAGAAAAGTCCAGCAAATACAGCTTTAAGGTGGGATGAAGCCAGCTAGAACCTGGGTCTTAATGATTGCAGGGAAAAAAAAAATTCTAAAATCCCACCAAGTTCCCTAAGCATGGAAATTGAAAAAAAAAATAATTAAAAAAAAAAATCAATTTAACCTAGGGGATTCTTCCCTCAGGAGCCAGGAACACCAACAGGAACATGGGGAAAACAAGGCATGAGGCTGTCCTTGCTAATCCAGGCCTAACGTGCAGCCTGCTCCACAGACATTAATCCTCCCTGCAGCTCCCAGCACCAGCTCAGGAGGGAGCAAACAGATGGACAATGACTTATCATGGGAGAGACTTGGATCAGCAAGTTAGAAATTCAGATTTCTACAGGAAAAGCAAGTTAGTCATCCAAACAAATGGATATGCCCTGGGGAGATGAAAAATCTGGATAGCAATGGAGCTAAAATAAAACCTTAAGAGAAATTGAGGCTGTTAGTTTGCAGAAGGAAGAAATAAAGTGAATATGAGGAGAAAAGAGCCACACAAAGCACAGACAACTCTGCTAAATGCTCTTTTGTTTTTGTGGGGCTGCATTTATAACACAAGGAAATAAAGACTGATCTTACAAACACTGAGTGGATTTGTTTCTGTAAGATCTGGGGCCATATATTTGTGTTTTCCACAATATTCTAATATTTCCTCGCTCCAAATGCTGCAGAGGAAAACTGAGGCTGCCGAGCTGCCAGCTGGGGTGGGATATTGAGGATATATTCCAGTTCAGGATTTTGGATTAAAGTGGTTGTGGGTGGGAGCTCACAGAGCAGGATCCGAGGCAACCAAGAGCTTTCCTGAAGCAATTCCTCCAAAATATTCAGAGGGAGCAGCGGTGCCAAGGCAAGGGTGGCATGGGTGAGCTCATCTCCCCTCTGTGGGGAGATTCCAGGTGACAGAGATCAGGAACAGCCTGGGCACTGTCGGAGTCCAGCACATCCCTCTGGCTGCCCTGGCGGGCTCCAGACCCTGGCACGAAGTCAAAAACACCTGTGGCTTCAATTTTAGCCCATGGGAAAAGCTGCCAACTCTGTATGAGGAATTACAAGGCACAAGGGTTTGAGTAGTGTGGTAGTTGGATTACCAAAGGGTGAAAAAGTGGAATTTTGGGGCTTTTTAGAATGGGGTTCAGGGGTACAATGTGGAGGGATTTGGGTATGTCCTGACCTTCTTCTCCTTCTCCTTGCCCTCCATGTCTTGCTGTGATGGTGACACTTTTCTGTTGGTTTAAGGCACAGACACACTGTCCAACAGAAATTACAGATATTGGCACGTTACTGTAAACGTGGCACACGTAGGTTTTGGTATAAAATGTGAACACCACCCTGAGGGCAGACAGAATGCCATGGCCGACCTGCTGGACAGAGCTCAGCAGGGCAGAGAGAGAATGTTCTAGATAAGGAAAAATAAACAACCTTGAGAAGCCGATCCTACGCATCCAGACTCCTTCTTTGGCTGCTCGGGCTGGGAAACGAGGACTTTTACATTCTTGGGATCATCCCCACACCCAGACCCCGAGATGGTGCCTCCTGACCCCTCTGCCCAGAAATCCTCTACCAGATCCACAATGCAAATCCCAGCAAGCTGGAAGCTCCTCCAGCAGCACATGAAGGGATGAGGTGCTGCTGGGATTTACCTTTCAGAGGGAAAACTGAGGGAAAAAAAGCAGCACAGGGAATGAAGAACTCCCTGCAGGAGCCTGTCCGACATCTGGATTACACCTGGCTGCTAAGCTGATCCCTGCCCTGCTTCCAGCTCCGTGGGAAATCTCAGACTGCTCCTGCTTCCACCTCCCTGGACAGCCACAGCACCCAGAGAGCAGAGCTGGTTCTGCCTGGAACACAGCCCAGCCCCAAACCCAGCCCAAAACCATTAGCAAAGAGCTAAATGCCTTATTTTCAGGGATTTCCAGCTGGAAGCTGAGATTATTATTCTTAGTATTAATTATTCTTAAAATCATTCTTAATATTCTTCTTATTCCCGATTTGTTTCAATAAACACATCTTCAACAGTCAGTGACTCAAAATAAGGATTTTTTTTATTTAAATAAACACAGACCACAGCCATTCCCCACCAATAAAAACTCAGATTCTTCTCTTAAACCCTGCAGACTTGACTACCCAAGGATTTAGATCAGGTATTCCAGCTGGAAATTGAGATTATTATTATTAATATTATTGTTGCCAATTTGTTTCAATAAACACATCCTCAGCCAGTGACTCAAAACAAATATTACTCAAAATATGTAATTTTTTATTTAAATAAATACAGCCCACAGCCTTTCCCCACCAATAAAAGTTCTTGGATTTTTCCCTTAAACCCTGCAGATCTGGCAAAAAATAGGAATTCAGAATTCCTCCCTTCCCCTGCACTCACTGGCACAGGGAAAAGGTAACTTCCATTCCTTATCCCCATTTAAACATCAGCCAATTCTTGGGAAAATTGGGAAAAATCCCCTTCTCCCAGGAGAGCAGAGCCAGGAGCCCCGAGCCTGGGCACATTTTCCCCTCCAATTTACATTTTTATGAGAGGGCAAAAAACAACCCCAACAGCTCAGCTGTTGTACCTGATCCCAGAGGAAACAGTGGGAATTTTCACCATTATCTAAATTTTTCTAACACTGATTTTCAGGTGCTGTGATTTACAAGACAGAGATGCAGAAATCTTTAAGACATCCTATCAAATTTAACAAGAACTTTAATTTGACATCAAAAAGGATGTGGAAGGAAACATGTGAAGCTTATTTCTCTTTCTTCCCATCCCCAGGATCTCCTGCAGCTTCATCCCTGCTTTCCACAGCTCCCAGCTGCTTCCCTCACTAAAGAGAAAATATTTTTCTAACAGTTTTATCCAGCAAGAGCTGCTCAGAAGCATCACAAAGGCTTTGAATCCAAATTATTGGACTTGGTGTCTATAAAGCTTTCCTCCCTAACCCCCATCTCCCACCTTAAAAGCCAATTTAGTTCCAAGTGTTACCCAGCTGAATATCAAAGGAAAAAGGACAGGAGCCAAAGTGAAAAAATAACAGTTTATCTCCCATAAAACCATGGGATTATCCTGGCATTTTATCCACTCAGCCCAAGGAAAAGACCCTGAGCCAGGTGATTTTATTGACAGGGTTGCTGCCCTTTCAATCCCAAAGTGATGCACAGCACATTAAACATATTTAGGAACGGCCCGGAGTCTGATAAATGGTGATGGAGGAATAAAATTTCCCTTGTACTATCACCACATCAGTGAAGGGATGGGATTACTGTTGGATTAAAATCAATTTATTACTCAGATAAATATAAGTTTCAAAGGTTGTGAGATTCTAGTGTAAGAAGTTGGGTATAGTTTAAAGTAGTCACAAGTTTCTTTGTTATAAGGTAATATATAACAGTCTAATCTAATGGACAGTTGTGACAAACTGTCACAACAAGTCACAACAAGACAAGTTCATTTTGTTTTTCTCACCTATTGTCTTTACTTCATTCTGCCATACTCTGTATACTTTTGCCCAATGGATTATTATTGTTATATGTACATACATATGCTTCTATTATAACATCTAAATTAATTTACTCCAAACCATTGTATTACTACACTACAAAACCCTTCATCTTATACAGTTTCTTACTTAAGGCACATTCTTACAACTACAGAAACATAAGTTTATAACTTCTCTGCTTAATAAATACAAGTACAGAAAACTTTTTAATTTTACTTTTATTTTATTTATCAATCTAAGCTTTTCCTAAGGTTGTAACTGAAACCTTTCAGTACCTGTGGAAGCTTTTATCTTTCCATTTCTTACACCTCCCCTCTCTCTCTGTACTAAAAAAGTTCTATTAATAGATTTCTTAATTATCTGCTGTATATACTGAAGTAAATAAGGTACTATTACTATAATGACTAAAATGTATAAAGTTGTGGAAGACTTTTTTAATTATGGTGTTAAAGAGAATGAGAAGTGTGAGGATAATATTACACAGGGCCTATAAAAAAGAGTTTCACTCCCTGAAATCCCCATCTCCTCAGACAAAGCCCCAGTGCCTGTGTGCTTGGACTTGATGCTCCCACTTTTTCCAGCCCTCAGCACTCCACAGACGGAATTTTTCCTTAATGAACATTTCCTTAATGATTTTTCATTCAGCAGACACAGCCTGAGGTTTGAGGGATAGAATGTGCAGAGAGAAAGGTGGGCAAGAAAAGAGGGAAAGGAGGCAAGTCTAGAGAATTTAGTAATTAAAAAAATAAATGTTTCCTTTGGCAAGGAGGAAAGTGCACCAGAAATTCCCTCATTGCTCCATGGCTACTTCCAGGGGTAAATCAGTGTCTTATTGTCTAGAAAAGCCACACTTATGTTGATCTTTCATCAGAAAAACCAGAAAATCACCCAGAGCTGCTTTTTCTCTCTTCTCCCAGGCATTCACCTGGCTCCCCCAGAGTGAGGCTCAAGCAGACCCCGCACCTCAATTCCTCCACAAAGAAAATAAAAATAAAAGCTCTTTTCAAATGATCCATCACCCATCAGACACTTAAAACATCAATAAATAAATAAATCAGAGCTATCTGAGTTTCAGGATTACTTATTCCTCTTTTTCCCCTTTTTAAATGAGGAAAAGTCTGGAGAGGCTCAGACTAAAACCAGATTGGTCCAGAGGTTGCAGACCAAAGATTAAACTGAGAAAGATAAGCTAAAACAAAGCCAGTGCATTTTCAGTCCAGCCACAGTTTTATCTCATTGAAATAAGACATTTCCTAAAAACAGAATAAAGTATGGAAGTTCTGGCTGCAGCAAGAGAAGTTTCACCCAGAACACGGAAAATCTCTGCTTGAAAAAGTTCTTATTTCCAGCAACAACAACAAAAAAAAAAAAAAAAAAAAAAAAGCAATTCAAAGAAGTCATTAAAATGAGCCAGGTCAATCAAATTTACCCAAAATAGACTTGAAAAAATTTAATATACACATCTAAACTAAGGCAAATCTCTAAGGCATGATATTAATAGGAAACCAGACCTCCTAAAACCACCCAGCAGCAAATCCTTCTTGTTTTCACATCAAATCTTTTCCTGGCGCAGACACTTCTGGCCTGAAAGTCTTTCAAGGAGTATTGGTGAAACTCCAGCTTCCATGAAACCAGGGCAGAGCTTTTCCTGGGAATAAACACCAGTGCCTCTACCTGGAGAGCACCATAAATATTCCCTATTAAGTAGCTTTTTACAAGACACTGGAAAACTGGCAGTGCTCACACTGTAATCCACTTTAATTCCCATCAAAAAGTGGTCTTCCTCCTTTCAAAAGGGAAATCCTTTCAGCAGCCAAGCCACAGAATTCCAAAACAACACTAAGGCACATTTCAGCTGAAATGGGGGAGCCTGGATTACAATATTGCATTTGTAATCTGGTCTGAATCAATGAAATCCATCCATTTTCATCCAAATCAAAGTAAAGCAGAACCAGGGCCTTACCTGGGCCAGGGAAGAGAAATCCAGACTGGAAGGAGCAAGAGCCGAGCGAGGATGCAGCCTCTGAGCAGCAAAGAGCAGCTCCCTGAGCCCAAATAAATGCAGAATTCCCCCCTGGCCCATATTATCCCCTTAATTAACCACCCCCAGCCCTCAGGCTGCACAGGTGGGATTTGTTCTGGAGCAAGCACAGCTCAGCTGGGGACAATTCCTGGTGGCAACAGTGGCTTGGGGACACAGAACACCTGGAAAAACCCAGGACGGGAAGCACAGGGAGACACCAAGTTCTGCTGCTGATGTTCCTCTGGCTCAGAAACCCAGTCCTGCCACTAAAATCACAGAATTAAGTGCTAATCTGTGGAATATTTGATTAAAAACATGGAAAACACCACAAAATAGGTGTTTTTATGGCTTTGGAATATTTTTTTATAGTTACTGACAAGAGCTGCTGGCCTGATTAGAGCCCTGAGCATTTATTTTCTTCCACCAGTGTCAAAATGCTTCACTGCACCTGAAGAGGGGACAGTTTTACCAAACAAAATAAAAGCAGAAGTGAAAGGGAACAAATATTTTGGCAGTTGTTTTTTTTTTTTTTTAGCAGGGCTCCATAATGAGACAAAGAACGTTCTCAATCAATCCACTCTCATTCTGCCACAGCACAAAAAGTGAGGGAAAACAGCTCAAAATGAGGGATGTTTTTTAATTTTTAGTATTTTTAAGGTGGAAACCAGCTTGGATTAAGGTTTTCTGGTCAAATGGTCCCCGCAAAGCTTTTTAAACATTCCCACAAATCCTCTGAGCCATCACAACACCTTGAGGGAGTTCCAAAGTCTGTTCTTGGCTGCCTCCTCCACCTCCCAGCAGCCCAAGCATGATCCCACAGCATCAGAGGCTCAGAACCTGGTGGTCTGAGTGGACCAATAAAGTCAAATATTCACCTCTCAGCTACTTTTGAAAGTTTCAGATTTATTTCTGTTTAAGAACAAGAGTTAGGAGGGTTTTTACACTGATCTAATACTCTTTTAGACAATTTTTTATATTATTTGTGACCGAAACTAAAGCACTAAATAACACAGATTCAAGGATAAAAGAGCTTTAAATCTTTTCAGGTGATCTCAAGGAACCTACTGCTCATGCTCCCATCTGGCTGAGCTCTATAAATCAAACCCTGGAATTTTATCAAAATCAGAGGTGATCAGAACTGATTCCTAGAGGGAGTTTGGGCCATGCAAGGACTGCAGGAGCTGGGAAGGAGTTTCATTCCATGATTTGAATATTCTAATTACAAACTGTGCTGGGAAATGCCCTCCCCATGCTGGTCCTGTTGCTGCTTGGACAACGGGCAAAGGATGCGTGACTTCTTCAAACTAATCCACGCCTTGCGAATATAAACATTTTTGTTAAAACATCACAAAAATAACAACTAAACCAAGGTGCTGCCCTTTTCTCCTCTCACACCAAGAGGGAAAAGACATTATAAACTCACAGAAGGACCTCAAAACCATCAGGGTACAGCAGGAACCCCGTGAAGACGCTGTCGTCCTCCGCGCCGGCGTAGAGCCCGTTCCAGTCCTTCCCAACCTCCAGCCACACTTGGTCACCCACCCTCAGCTTGAGGATGGTCAGGAAGGAGGCCTGGTCGATGTCCTGGCCGTAGAGGGTGTCCCTGGCCTTGGCCACCCTCCTGCTGCTGGCCACGAGGCTGAGGCGCGCGGGGCGGCCGCGCACGGTGACGTGGTAGGAGAAGACGTAGGCGCCGGGCACGCTGCAGTTGAACTTGCCCGTCGTGGGGTCGTAGTCGTGGCGCTCATTGAACCACACGCGGTCAAACCTGATGGGCACGTTGGGAGGAGGGAAGGGCCTGGACAGCCCCGCGCTGAAGGCCGAGCGCGGGGCCCTGGGGACGTGCCCAGGGGTGCCCTTGGCCCCGCGGGAGCCTTTCCTGCCCGGGGCGCCGCGGCCGCCCTTGGCGCCAGGCTCGCCCTTGGGCCCCGCCGTGCCCGCGGGGCCCAGGTCCCCTTTGTCACCCTTGCGGCCCTGCTCGCCCTTCTCTCCCTGTTTGCCGGCCGCCCCCCGCATGCCCTCGGTGCCCGTGTCCCCTTTGCTGCCCTTCTCCCCCTTGGTGCCCCCTTCCCCTCTGTCCCCCTTGGCCCCTCTGCCCCCCGGCTCCCCACAGTATCCCTTTTCCCCCGTGTCCCCCTTTTCTCCCTTGTCCCCCTGCTCCCCGCCCGCTCCCGGCTCTCCGGGATCCCCCCTGTCCCCTTTGTCTCCTTTGGTGCCGTTGTCACAGGTGTCCCCTTTAGCCCCCTTTTGCCCCTTCAGTCCAGGGAAGCCGTAGCTGCCCTTATTGCCTTTGGCTCCAGCTTCACCTGGGGGGAAAAAAGATTAAAACCAATAAAATTGGCTTGCCCTGGAGACGAAAGGACCATCCAAAGGGGTTGGTCCTTCCATGCTGCTGCAAAACCCGGAGCAGAGGGAAAGGTCAGAGCAATCCTGGATTCTCCAGACCTACCTTGCAGCCCAGGTTTCCCTGGATAACCGGGGCTTCCACTCGCTCCTCGCTCCCCTTGCTCCCCTTTTCCTCCTAGGACATTCCAGCATGAATTACTTAATTAATTAATTGGTGCTGGTGTGTGCAGCAGAGCAAGCATCACACCCCACTGGGACCGTCTGCGTGTGTCCCTCACTTCATTAATGAAACAGACGTGAGCAATGTGGGTTTTGAGGAAACACCTTCAGGAACCTCAGCTGGATCCCACAGCCCGCTGCGCCACCTCACTCCGAGATTTCTGCCCCTCTGCGAGGCAGTTGCTGCTGTTCAATGGGAGATGGGGAAGGTGACAGCTCTGCATTCCTCATTCCTCATTCAAAAAGCCAAAAAGCTTTTTCCAGGAGTAAATTGCTGCCTAAGGGGCTGCAGGGACTGAACAGCACCAGACTCTGCTGCTGGGACCCCAGGTGATTCTCCAGAGGCAGCAGCAGGATCCTGCCAGGATAAAGCTGCTCCAAGCCCCAAACGGAGGGCAGGGTTTCCTTTCAGGAATACTGATGGATAATGACTGCTCAGCATCTTCACTGAAGTTCTTTTGCCTGAGATATTGAAATTGAAATGCAGATTTTACACCTGCACACAATTTCTGTGGTGCCTTTTTCCTACTTCTGTCCTTCATCCAAAGCAAACTGAACCCAGATTTTGAACTCCTGTTCTGAACAAGAATTTTCGAGTGAGATCTTTATGAGTAGCGGCTCCTACTCCCCCTGAACAAACACTGCCACCACCTGAGTTCCTGTCCCTGCACTGATGCCAGCTAAACCTCTCCAGGGCTAAATCCCTAGCAGCAATCTTCTTTTGCTTTGAAAAATACGGGGGTTTTAATAATTTTGTGGTATTTTATGAGGACAGCAGTATTTTCCATCAGTCTGTTTTACCTCTTTCTCCTTTAGAGCCTTTTGGACCTTGAGGGCCAGGAGTTCCCGGCAGCCCTGGCAGCCCAGCGTCTCCCTTCTCCCCCCTGGGACCTGTAAAATCAACAAAATTATCTCAGTAACTCCAAGGTTTAACTTCTAAATGACATTTTCATCAATACCTGAGCAGTGTGGCATTGAGGAGTGTATATGAGGTGATTCCATCACCTTGGGAAGAGCTGCTTGTTTTATTTGACATCATCAAATCTCACAGCTTTGCCTTTCACTCTGGGCCACGGTTAAAGACTTTTTAAAACCAACTTTGGGCTGCCTCAGAGACACAGGAGCTCAGAGGTTCACAAAACATCAGAAATTAATCTGTCTTCAATATCTGAGCACATCCAAGGAGCTGCCAGAGCTTTGGAATTGTCCCTTTCCTTAAGGAGAATTAATTCTGCGAATACAGAAGGGGAACCTGGCTGAGAGCTCCACGCTGCAGAAAGGAGGGATTGAAATCCTTTCCCTTTTCCTTCCCCTTGGGAATCCAGAGATTCCCAGTGCCTGTCTGAGAGCAGATTATGGCACCTTCAACCACCACAAGGTCTTTTCCATCAAGAGATGAGAGATCCAACTCCCTTTACAGCCACCACAATTTCCACGAGCCAGCTGTTCCCAAGCCATGGGAAGCAAAAATCTGGGGAGTGCATTGGATTAAAGGAGAATTATTTATGGTTTTCCCACCTTTCCTCAGATGAATAGTTCCTATCTCCAATATTAGTGCTATTAAAGTGAACTTTTGCATGCTATTCATTAGAGCAGGAGCAGAATTAGGTGCTCTGTGGATGTGTATTTTAGCAGCAGAAAGAAGACACAAAGTGTATTTTATTAAATATTTAGGTCCTTTATAGAGAGCTGCTTCTTGTGCCTCATTTATTTATTTTTAAAATTGAACCCAATTTTTTTTAACTTCATATTTTGCAATGGAAAAAAAAAAGAAAAAAAAAAAAGAAACTCAGTAAACATGTAAAACTGCTTGAAGGTAGTTTTGGGGGTCATAAAGTCATGGCTGAAGTGAATGTGGAATTAAAGCTGTGAATCCAAGGGGCTCAGGGCAGGGACAGAGGATTGAGGAGCGCAGCCTCCTGCCAGCAGGGATCTGGGATTGTCCCATGCCCGTGTGGTCCCAAGGAATTCCCACCCACACTGGTGGACTGTAACTTCCAGGATGTGGCTGACATTCAGTCTTCTGCTCTGGATTTACACAAATCAGGATCACATCCCACATTTCATAGAATTGCAGAATCACAGAACATCCTGAGCTGGACGGGACCCACCAGGATCATCCAGCCCAGCCCCTGGCCCTGCCCAGACACGCCAAATTCCCACCTGGGCATCCCTGGGAGCGCTGTCCAAACGCTCCTGGAGCTCTGGCACGTTTGGGAACATGCCCATTCATTCCCTGGGGACCCTGCGCAGTGCCCAGCACCCTTTGGGGGAAGAACCTTTTCCTAAAATCCTAATCTCCACCCCAAACCTCCCCTGGGCCAGCTCCAGCCATTCCCTGGCTCCTGTCCCTGTCCCGGGGAGCAGCGATCAGAGCTGCCCCTCGGGAAGAGCTGAGCCAAGAGATTTAGGAGCTAAAGAGAGATTGATTAGGGGTAGCTGACTACACAATGTGTACCACTTAACATTTACTGTGCTTGCAGAAGTCAGATGAGAGAGTGCAAGGCTGTTGTGATAAGAAAGAGAAGAGTGCAAGGCGGTAGTGATAAGAAGGAGAAGAAGAGTGCAAGGCTATCATGATAAGAAAGAGAAGAGTGCAAGGCTGCAGTGATAAGAAAGAGTGCAAGGCTATTATGATAAGAAAGAGTGCAAGGCGATTGTGACAAGAAAGAGATGAGTGCAAGGCTGCAGTGATAAGAAAGAGAAGAAGAGTGCAAGGCTGTTATGATAAGAAAGAGAAGAAGAGTGCAAGGCTCTTATGATAAGAAAGAGTGCAAGGCTATTGTGATAAGAAAGAAGAGTGCAAGGCTGTAGTGATAAGAAAGAGAAGAAGAGTGCAAGGCTATTATGATAAGAAAGAATGCAAGGCTATCGTGATAAGAAAGAGTGCAAGGCTCTTATGATAAGAAAGAGTGCAAGGCTATTGTGATAAGAAAGAAGAGTGCAAGGCTGTAGTGATAAGAAAGAGAAGAAGAGTGCAAGGCTGTTGTGATAAGAAAGAGAAGAAGAGTGCAAGGCTATTGTGATAAGAAAGAATGCAAGGCTATCGTGATAAGAAAGAGTGCAAGGCTCTTATGATAAGAAAGAGTGCAAGGCTATTGTGATAAGAAAGAAGAGTGCAAGGCTATTGTGATAAGAAAGAGAAGAGTGCAAGGCTATTGTGATAAGAAAGAAAAGTGCAAGGCTATTGTGATAAGAAAGAAGAGTGCAAGGCTGTCGTGATAAGAAAGAGGAGTGCAAGGCTGTTGTGATAAGAAAGAGAAGAAGAGTGCAAGGCTCTTATGATAAGAAAGAGTGCAAGGCTATTGTGATAAGAAAGAAGAGTGCAGGCTGTTGTGATAAGAAAGAGAAGAAGAGTGCAAGGCTCTTATGATAAGAAAGAGTGCAAGGCTGTCGTGATAAGAAAGAAGAGTGCAGGCTGTCGTGATAAGAAAGAGAGGAGTGTAAGGCTGTTGTTCCCGAGGGAAAAGCCGCCGGCCGTGGCGTTCCCAGCCCAGCAGAGAGGGCTCGGCACACCTGCGGGTCCCTGCGGCCCCGGCCAGCCCCGGGGCCCCGCGGCGGGCGGGCAGCAGTCGCAGCAGTTGAAGAAGAGCTCGGCCGAGTCCAGCGTGGAATTCTCCGAGGGGAAAAGCGTGGGGAGCTCAGCTCTGCCCGGCGCTGCTGGGAACGGCGTTTTCCCCGGGACGGACGGCGGAGGCTGGGGAGGTTTGGGCTTGGTGTGGAGCACGGCCGGGGTCACCTTCAGCGCCGCCAGCGCGGGGACAGCGGCGAGCGCCAGGAGCAGCGGGACGGGCCCCGGCACGGCACAGCTCGGCACGGCACAGCTCGGCATGGCAGCAGCTGTGGGAGAGCACGGACAGGCCATCGACCCTGCTCGGCACCCTCTGCCTCCTCCCCAAAGCCGGGACAATGCCGCGGTGCCCCTGGCTCTGCTGTCCCCGAGGAGCTGCGGCTGCCCCGTGCCGGGGGATGCTCGAGGCTGGCTTGGGTTGAAGGGAGCTGAAATCCCGTCCCGTTCCGTCCCGGGGACACCTCCAGTGTCCCAGGCGCTCCAAACCCCGTCCAGCCTGGACTGGGCACTGCCAGGGATCCAGGGGCGGCCACAGCTGCTCTGGGAATCCATCCCAGCCCTCCCCACCCTCCTCCCCAAAATCCACCCAAGCCTGCCCTTCTTCAACTCCAGACCATTCCCATTATTCCATTCCTTTGGGGAAAAGTTTCTCTCCAGCTCTCTTGGAACCCCCCTTTGATCCTGGAAGGAGATGGAGAGAATTCCATCATGATTTCAGCGCCCAACACAACAACACACAATAAAAGAATGAATGGAAACAAATGAAACATCAAGTTTTCCAAACTCAGGTAGTTTGGAATCAAAAGCATCAAGTATGCCAAATTTTTTATCTTGATTTCTTTTCATTTCTGCCTGATTTTCTGGATTTTTTAGTGTAAACTTTCACATCTGCTATTTTTATCTTTAAAGTGTTGCTTATTATCCTATCACTCCATTCCTTTGGGGAAAAGTTTCTCTCCAGCTCTCTTGGAACCCCTCTTTGGTCCTGGAAGGAGATGGAGAGAATTCCATCATGATTTCAGCGCCCAACACAACAACACACAATAAAAGAATAAATGGAAACAAATGCAACATCAAGTTTTCCAAACTCAGGTAGTTTGGAATCAAAAGCATCAAGTATGCCAAAATTTTTATCTTGATTTTTTTCATTTCGATCCTGGAAGGATATGGAGAGAATTCCTTCATGATTTCAGCGCCCAACACAACAACACACAATAAAAGAATGAATGGAAACAAACGAAACATCAAGTTTTCCAAACTCAGGTAGTTTGGAATCAAAAGCATCAAGTATACCAAAATTTTTATCTTGATTTTTTTCATTTCTGCCTGATTTTCTGGATTTTTTAGTGTAAACTTTCACATCTGCTCTTTTTATCTTTAAAGTGTTGCTTATTATCCTATCACTCCATGCCTTTGGGGAAAAGTTTCTCTCCAGCTCTCTTGGAACCCCTCTTTGATCCTGGAAGGATATGGAGAGAATTCCATCGTAATTTCAGCGCCCAACACAACTACACACAATAAAAGAATGAATGGAAACAAACGAAACATCAAGTTTTCCAAACTCAGGTAGTTTGGAATCAAAAACATCAAGTATGCCAAAATTTTTATCTTGATTTTTTTCATTTCGATCCTGGAAGGATATGGAGAGAATTCCTTCATGATTTCAGCGCCCAACACAACAACACACAATAAAAGAATGAATGGAAACAAATGAAACATCAAGTTTTCCAAACTCAGGTAGTTTGGAATCAAAAGCATCAAGTATACCAAAATTTTTATCTTGATTTTTTTCATTTCTGCCTGATTTTCTGGATTTTTTAGTGTAAACTTTCCCATCTGCTCTTTTTATCTTTAAAGTGTTGCTTATTATCCTATCACTCCATGCCTTTGGGGAAAAGTTTCTCTCCAGCTCTCTTGGAACCCCTCTTTGGTCCTGGAAGGATATGGAGAGAATTCCATCATGATTTCAGCGCCCAACACAACTACACACAATAAAAGAATGAATGGAAACAAATGAAACATCAAGTTTTCCAAACTCAGGTAGTCTGGAATCAAAAACATCAAGTATGCCAAAATTTTTATCTTGATTTTTTTCATTTCGATCCTGGAAGGATATGGAGAGAATTCCATCGATTTCAGAGTCCAACACAACTACTACACACAACAAAAAGCTTTTCCCTAAAAGAAGAAATGGAAACAAAACGAAACATCGAGATTTCCGAACGCAGGTAGTTTGGAATCAAAAGCATCAAGTGTACCAAAATTTTTATCTTGATTTTTTTCCCTTTGTTTCTGCCTGATTTCTGAGTAAACTTTCACATCTGCTCTTTTTACTTTTCCAGGGCTGATTCAGCCGGCCCAGGAAGAAAGGACAAAGGCAGAAGGGCCCGATTTTTTCCTATAGCCAGGTGCAGCCTCTCAGGTGACCCGTCACAAAAAGCACTTCTGTTCCTTTTTTAAAGCAGGGGCCCCAGCTGTGAGTGCAGATGGAACAGAGCCCCTTTTTGCTGGAGCTGAAACCCAACCTTCCCGAGGAGCCACAGCATTCCAGAGCCTGGGAAACCTCCAGGAGAGACCCCCCAGCCCTGCCAGGGCGAAAGGAGACCCAGCTCCACACCAGGCACTTGGGGCTGCACCAGAACCCTTCCATCTCTAACAATTCCCTTCTAGAGGAAAGACTGATTTTTTCAATTATTTTTATTTTATTTTATTTTATTTTATTTTATTTTATTTTATTTTATTTTATTTATTTTATTTTATTTTATTTTGTTTTATTTTATTTTATTTTGTTTTGCTTTATTTTATTTTTTGTTTTATTTTTTTTCATTTTAATTTTTAAAATTTATTTTTATCTATTTTACGTTAATTTTATTTATTATTATTTATTATTTTGATTTAGTTTGATTTAGTTTGATTCATCTTTAAAATATATTTTTATTTTAATTCATTTTTTGTTATTTTAATTTTTAATGTATTTTGATTTTAATTTATTTTATTTACTTTCATTTTCAAACAGAATGAAATCATTTAATGGAAAATTGATTCCCCACATAAAACCCCCAGCAGTCCCTGCTGGATGTTGGAATCTGCTGAGAATTTTAAAAATTTAGCACTGACCCCCAAGAGAACACTGCATTTAAACTGAGGCTGTAGAAAAAGCTTCCAAAATTAAATTAAAAAACTGAGATTATAAAAGTGTGGCTTAAATAAAAGTGTGTAATATCACATAGTAAAAAACCTTAAAGTTTTAGAATATAATACTATATAGAAAACAAGATAAAAATTTTAAGGCAGAAGTGAATCCTTCTTCTTCACCTTCTTTATTAATTTAGGTAGTATTGTAGAATTAAATAAAAAGCCACAAGTAGTAAGTTATTAAATTAAAAATAAAAATAATTCATGTCATTTCTTAATTAAACAGTTTATCCTTAAAAAACCTTATAAAAAAGAAAGATACAACTCCATTCTGAATTTGTTAGAGTAAAATACTACAAAACTCACAAATTGTGAAACTATAAGACAAATAAAAACGAATAAACATCTAAATCGAAACAAAAACCATCTCACACATTCAATCCCAACCCTAACAAAAAGAAAATAAAACTCGGCAGTTTTCCTCTGCCACCATTCAACCCACAAAGATAAATTATCCCTTCTCCACGAGAGTGTTTAACTGGAATGGGATTCCATGGGCAGATTTTGGTCCAAAGCTGGGATTTTTTTTCCCTTACCATGAAGATTTTCCTGGGAAGTTGGTGTGGAGGGAGATGCTCAGCACGGGCGGGCAGGGAGCAGCCACAAAAAGGAGGAAAAAAAAAAAAGAAAAAGAAAAAGGAGATAAAAAGGAGAAAAATGAGGGGAAAAAATAAAAAGGAGAAAAAGGATCATCTGCTGCCTGGAAAAAAGGAAAAAAAAAAACAATTTCTCCTTTTAAACAATATCCTCACCCAGGAGCATCCTGTAACAGCTGGAGATAAGTAAATAAAGGCATTATTTACACACAAACCCCCAGAGATTTTAGGATTTAATAACTTTATGGGGAAATTCTAAATCAATTCTCAAATCCAAAGCATTCCGAAGGTTTCCTGTCACACATCACAAGCCCCAAACCCAGCCAGACTGATGGATTGCTGTCAAGCACTGGAAAACTAAAATTAATAACTAAATTATACCTCACCAACCTGGAAAAATGAAATCCTCAGAGCAAGGAATCACTAAACAGATTTTCATTTAAATGGGCAAGACTGTTCCTATATTAATTATTCTTAAATAATTATTTTAGGATTTTTTTTTTTTACATGCCAGGGGGTTGGAACAAGGTGATCTTTATATTAATTATTCTTAAATAATTATTTTAGGATTTTTTTTTTTTTACATGCCAGGGGGTTGGAACAAGGTGATCTTTAAGGTCTCTTCCAACCCAAACCAGTCTGTGATTCGAAATAAATGCACTTAAATAAAACCGAAATTTTGGACTTCATTACTTTAATTCAGCACCACTGAATATAAAATCATTCATTGGAATCCCCCCCCTAAAATTATAATGAACCCAAACCAGGAAGAATTAAACTTTGCTGCCATGCCATATAATTCATAAAATTAATGTACATTTAATTGGACCTAAATATCTACTAATTATTAACATATTTCCCATAATAAAATGCAATCATACTCTTGGGGGTTTTTTTGTGTCTGCTCCCTAAATTCCAGATATTCCAGTTCACAACAGGAATTCAACCCCAATCCATCAGTTTTAAATATCAGGGGGATGACTGCACTTTATTTTATTTTATTATTTCTAGTTCTCAGATGTGTGAGGAAAGAAAAACCCTAATCCCCATGCAGTCATACATTGGTTATAGACAGGAATTCTTCTGCAGACAAATCCTATTATCTTAAATTCCGCGACCCTCTCCTACCTTACAAACGCTCCTGCTCCCAGGAGGACCCCCCCTCCATGGCACCTGGAAAAAGGACATTTATTTTGGGAGACAATCAGTTTTATTTGGTCCCAGCTACTGCTGTGGCCAATGAGAGCCTGCAGGGGGGACAGGGGGGATTGGCAAAGTCCCTGGAAGGAGCAGGGGACACTGAAATCCCAGAAATCCAACCCTGGAATTGGCAAAATCCCTGCAAGGAGCAGGGGACACTGAAATCCCAGAAATCCAACCCTGGAATTGGCAAAATCCCTGCAAGGAGCAGGGGACACTGAAATCCCAGAAATCCAACCCTGGAATTGGCAAAGTCCCTGCAAGGAGCACAAGGACACTGAAATCCCAGAAATCCAACCCTTCCCTAAAATCCTGGGATTGGCAAAACCCCCTGTAAGGAGAAAGATGAAATCCGAGAAATCCAACCCTTCCCCCAGCCTGGGATTGGCAAAATGCCTTGCAAGGAGCAGGGAGACACTGAAATCCCAGGAAAATCCCAGAATTCCAACCCTTCTCTCAAGACCTGGGGTGCTGCCTGGCTCTTTTGGCTCTACCCCAAAGATTTTGGGGGATTTTAGGGATGCTCCTCTTTCATCTCATTGGGTACCACCAGACTCAGCAGGAATTTGTCCACACAGTTTTGAGGAGAATTTTGACATTTGAGGACCCAAAGGAGAAGGAATTTTCCCATTTATTTGTGCAAGGTCCATTCATTTCTGCAGTGGAATTTGTCCATTTATTTCTGCAAGGTCCAGGTTTCCCTCTGTATTTAAAACGCAGATTTTTGGCATCACAATCCCATCCCTGAGCTGGGAGTGTGGAAAGGGGTAAAAGAAAAATAAAAAAGCTCTATGGGATCACGAGAGCAACACATGTTAAATTGCCTTTACTAAGAGCAAATTTCGATACTAATTTCCTTTTTTTTTTTTTTCCTAAATTATCAAATTGTGAATTAAATGCTTGAGAGAAATAAAACCTGAAAACAAAAGAGAAAATAATCTTTGGAGGTTACCTTTATAGCTGTTCTGTTTTCAGCTTAAATTTGGAGGTAGAGGGGATTCGTTTGTGATGAGAACTTTAAATACTGCATGGGATAAAAATTATTCCCTTTACATAGAAAAAGAGCAACGGTTCATGTAGAATTTTAAATGCTTAACTAGAGAAGATACATAGAAAAATAGAAAATACATACTAGAAAAAAAATATCCCCTTCGTAGGGATTTCCATTGGATTCAGAGGAATAAAATTATCTCCCTGTAAATTCAGTCTCCTTGCATTTGGTGTTACTAAAATTCAGATATCAGGGGGAAGATGAGATGGGGAAAACCTGCATCAGTTTGTGCCAGTGCATCCCACAACCCCTGCACCAAACGTTGGTCCAAATCCCCTAAATCTGCAGTTACACCTAAATAGGGATTTATTGCCCTTTAAATTTACTGGCTGGGAGATCCAAAAGCTTCTATTTCCCAAAAATAACCATTTGGGGAGATATTTGAGAACCCCCTGGAGTCAATCCCCCTGAGAGTCCCGAAATGCAGACTTAGAGCACCAGAAACACGCGGTTATTTATGGGAGACACCGGAATTACAGCTCGAATTATTCTGGGCTCAACTCCCACACCGGGGCTGGGTTTTAAAGCCTTTTGGGATGTAAAACATATTCCCCCAGGTGTTATCCCAAACCCCGCTCCAGGATTTCCTTTCTCGGGAGGTCTGGGCTAAGAAAAGCATCCATTGTCCCCTCTGGGAACTCGAGCCAGCCAAAGGGGAAAAGGGATAAAATTCCCTGGCTCCCCTTTTCACCGGGGTGTCCCTTTGTGAGGCGGCCCCGGGATGTCATGGACACCCTTTTTTCTTCCCGGGGAATGTTGTTTTCCTTGTGTGTTTGGGAAACAAAGCCGTCCTCAAGAGCCTTGGCTTTGCTTTTTTGGGATTGTTGCCCTCCTTGTGGCCAGTGCCAGATTTCGGGGAAAACGAGTGCCTGGAAATGAGGGGGGCTGGAATTCCGGGCTGGAGGTGAGAGTGGCTCTTCCTTTGGGGCAGGGCTGTCATTCCCTCCCCCAGCCCCAGCAAAGCCACTGGAATCATCATTTAGTGCTGGTAAATCCATTCAGCAGCCGGCTGCCCACGTTAATCAGCGTTTCATGAGAAAAAGGGCTTGGAGGTTGAATTAGCGGGAGGACCCTGCCCCGTTCCTGGGGCACAGAGTCCCTTTGCAGGTGATTGCAGCCCAGCAGGTGTTGCAAGACTCCTTGGAAAGAAGGAAATGGAAAGCTCTGGTTTCCTTTCACCCAAATTCTTCTTGGCTCTGGCTAATCCGGGCTGTGTAATAAAATCTGGGGTTCCAGCGCAGGGCAGAGTGCAACAGCACCTTCAAATCACAGCAGGGAGCAAAAATCTGGGAATAAAACTGTCTCTGTGTGCTGGACTCAAAGAATTCGGGGAGTTTATGGTATTTAGGGAATTAAAAAGCAAAGGGGAGTGAGAATTTTTTTTTTTTCTGATCTACAAACTTGCTGCAAGGGCTTTGGATCTGCACTAAAATCAGAGGGAAGATTCCCACTGGTTTCTTCAGAAGAGATGCCTAAAACTCTCCACCTCCTCTGCAACTCACCCAGAAGCAGCAGAGGCAGCAAAATAGCTCCAAAAAATAAGCAGGGGGATGTATAACAGTAATAAATTATGAATAATTGTAAAATTTACTGTATTTTTTAGATCTCCTGAATCAAATCACGGAATATCCTAAGCTGGAACAGATCATTAAAGTCCAACTGCTGTCTCTGCACAGGACATCCCACCAGGAACCCCACCAGGAGTCCCACCAGGATTAGGGCAGGAGCAGAGTGACTTCATTTACAGCTCTTATTTTTCATTTCCAGCTCTTGTTTTTCACTTCCAGCTCTCATTTTTCCCTTGGAAAGGGAGAAGGAGCAAAATGTGCTGAGGTGGGAAGGATTGCTCCAGTTTTCATGGAGGTGACAGCTGTGCCAGATGTCACCTGGTGCTGGAACAGGGGACAAATGCTTTAAGAAAGGGGCTTCAGGCTGGCAGGCGGAGCTGGGAGGAGCGGGGATGGGAGGGCAGGAGTGGGATGGAGAAGGAAAGCACAGGAGGTTTTAGGAAACGCGGAAATTGCAGCTCCAGGTGAGGCTCGGCACAAGAGGGAGCTCCAGGAGCTCCCAACAGCTCGGCCAAGGACGGGTTTGCAGCTGAAGCACAAAAATCAGGGAATATCCCGGTTGGAATGGCCCCACATGCATCATCTAGTCCAATTTCCACCCTGTTCAAACACCCCAGCCCTAAGAATTAACAACCCCACACACGCTGAGCCATCCCAATCCATCCAGGACAAGCACTGAGTTCCAAACCAAACATTTTCCCAGCATAACTTCCCAAATGGAATTTTTTGAACACAAAAATCGAGTTTCTGAGAGACCTGCACTGCTCAAACCTGTTTGCACTGGGAGCAGCAATGTACATGGAGGGAAACAAACCAAATAAAAAACCCCAGCTATGGGAAGAATTCCTCATTTTAAGGACATTTCCCATGGAGAACTGGTATTAGAATGAGTAGGATTGATCTCAAAGCTGGGCCTTCTCCAGGTGAAAATCTTCTCCAGCCACAGGGTGGGATGTGTTCAATGGGTGATTCCTCCCAGAGCATCCCAAACTCAGCTGCCTTCTCCAGAGGGAAACTCAAACCTCCCAAAGCAACTGGATTTTCCTCTGGAACTCTTTGGAAGCAATGATGGGAGCAACCCAGGCATTCCCAGCCCTGGAATGGGGCTCCCCACCTGGTATCCCAGTGAGGGTGGCAGTACGGACACGCTGGGATCTGCAGGTCCAGAACAAATCCCAGTTATCCCAGTTATCCCAGTTATCCCAGTTACCCCAGCAGGTCACACACTTTGCTCATGCAGAGCCCAGCCTGGCTGGAGCAATTGAATATTAGCCAAGGGACACAGCAGGAAGCAGAGATGTGAGAATGTGACTCACCCAGGACTGGAGATCCTGGGGACTGCCCAGCCCTTGTTCTGATTATTCCTTTACCTTCTAATTACTTCTTCCCGATCCCAGAATTCCACCCAGCCCCTCCCCCAGCTGGGTGCGGGCCAATTAACCCAGAACATTAATTGATATTGATATTGATTTATTGATACTGAGGAGGACAAGGCTGCTGATAAATAATCCAAATTCCACATGAACAGATCCCCATAAAACAGAATTTCTCAGAGGGCACCGCAGGACTTCTTTGGCACAAAATTCCCAAGGAAATCACAGCACAAGGGAGGGTCAGACCCGGTCACTGCCGCCACCAGTCCCCAAAACAGGAGCTGTGGTGAGATGTGGTGGAGAGATGAGCACCCACCAAGGGCTGTCACCACACCCCGCAGTGCTGATGGCTTCACCCAGCCTGCCCTGACATTAGATAAAAGACTTGTTCTCTAATTTGTTGGGAGAGGGTGACTGTGGACAGGATCACCACACACCAAATTAGCTGGGAACACAATTAGCAACACAACAATCTCAGGTTTAGCCAGAGCATCACCTCAGCCCAGAATATTCTGCAAACTCTGCTGGATTTCCTTGCTGACCCTGGAAGTTTCCTCTCCATTAATCAAGACGGCCTCACCAGCCAGACAAAATCTGAAAAGGCACATCCAGATCTCTCACTGCTGGGAAACGTAGAGTTCGGGTTGTTGCTTTGTTGGGTTTGCAGGAACATCCTCAGGTCTGCTGAGGCAGGAGGTTTAGATCAGATTTTAGGAAGAAATTCCTCCCTGTGAAGGTGGGGAGGTGCCCAGAGCAGCTGTGGCTGCCCCTGGATGCCTGGAAGTGCCCAAGGCCAGCTTGGACAGGGCTGGGAGTGACCTGGGACAGTGGAAGGTGTCTCTGCCATGGCAGGGTGGAATGAGATGATTTTAAGGTCCCTTCCAACCCAAAAACCATTCTGGAATTCTGGGATTCTCTGAAATTGGATCTTCTGGGAAATCCTCTGTGATCCAGGCTGGGAAGAGCCTGGCCTGCTGTAAAGTGCTCCTGCAGGGCTGGGACAGAGCCCAAAGGCTCAGGAAGCACTCCCAGACTCTGCAAGTGCCATGTTGGCCTTTCTGGCAGGGCAGGGATTTTATTCCTGTCTCCAGGGGCTGAGCTGGGCGTTTCCTGCAGGAGCCAAAACCATGCTGGAATCCCCAGCAATAATTAACACAAATCCCCAGGGGCCAGACCAGAAAGGGATCAGATCTTCCAGAGCAGCAGCACACAAGGAAACAAACTCCCGTAGTTTTATCTACTTGATGCAGGAAATTTGGTCTGATTTTTACCATGACAAGCACAGGGCACTTAGGGGAGGCTGAGGTTCAAGCAGGTCTGGAGCAGGAGGATGGTAACCCTGAGGAAGTTGGCAATTAAATGTGGTTGTGTTCCTCATCTTTCATTTTATAGGCCTGATTTTGAAGCATTGGGAGATTTTTTTGCTCAGTGCAGAAGGGTCAGCCTGCATCAAGGGTTAGGTTTATAAATAAATTTATTTATCCACATGAAGTCTCTCCTTTTCAAACCCTGCTCTAATAGAAAAGTTAATTCAAGAGTTAATTCTTCATTTCCCTTTTTTTTTTTGGTTCACTTTCTGTTCGTCTTTTGTTAATTTGCTTTTCATTCCTTGCAAGGGATAAGCCAGAGGTTTCTCCTGAGTCAGGGAAGGAAGCAGCAGGAGCAGGAAGCTCAGGAGGAAGCCGAGCCGAGCCTCCCTCAGCAGCAGGGCCTGATAAATCAAACCACAGCCTCCTTTCGATTAAACCCTGTCCTACTTCTCAGAACAGAGCTGTTCATCCTGAATTCAGGCACTTCTGACTCCAGAGGTTCTTCCCTCTGGAAACACCAGCAGGGCCTGGCAGGGCCCCTCAGCCCTGTCTTGTCCCAAGGCAAACAAAACTCGATTATCAGCAAATCTGAACTGTATTGTGTGGCAAGTCCTTCTCCATTTGATAAGCCAGAGTGTGTCAAAGGCAAACTGAGGCATTTATACAGCACCGAACCTTCCTTTGCAGCCACTGCTGAGTTCACCTGGGGGTGAAGGGGCTGGAGCACCAGGAGAGGCTGAGGGAGCTGGGAAGGGGCTCAGCCTGGAGAAGAGGGGGCTCAGGGGGGACCATGTGGCTCTGCACAGCTCCTGCCAGGAGAGGACAGCTGGGGGGGTCAGGCTGTGCTCCAGGGAACAGGGACAGGAGGAGAGGGAACGGCCTCAGGCTGGGCAGGGCAGGCTCAGGGTGGATTTTGAGAACAATTCCTTCCTGGAAAGGGATGTCCAGCCCTGGCACAGCTGCCCAAGTCCCCTGGTCTTGGCACCTTGGGGACCCCCAGGGACTGGTGAAGTCCCCATCCCTGGAGGGATTTAAAAGCTGTATGGATGTGACATCTGGGGACAGGCTTTAGTGGTGGCTTTGGGGACACTTGGACTCAATGATCTTGGAGATCTTTTCCAATCTAAATGATTCCAAGCTTCAGGGATTCTGTGCCCATCAGAAGCAAGGCAGCAGCAGCTCATCTGGGTGCTAACGAGACTGTGGGACACTTTTTTGTAAACTCCTCTCTGGAAAGTTCAGCCCCTGGAATAAATACCCTAAATTAAACTGCTGTGTGGAGCTGATGCCTCAGGTTTTAGCTTTTCTATTTCTCAGATTCTGTGCTGCTTTAGTGTGCAGTTCTGAGCTTCACCTTATGGGATGGTGAGCTCTCTGCACAGAGCAGGGAGACAAAACAATTCCTTCTCCAGCTGGGCACCAAGGACAAATGATCCAAATCTCAGGCCCAGGAGCACAAACAACGTGGGCTGGAGAGAGAAAAACAAGCAGGATGGGACTGCATGGGCTAAAGCTGGAATGGGACAATGAACTCCAGTGTGCCAATGGAGCAGAGCTGATCACAGTGAGAGCCCCCGGGAGCGCTCGTGCATTTTGGGACCATTTGGGTTCATCTTGGGTGCAGCCCTGGCTGGGCTCTGGTGCTGCCCGAGGTGGATCCATGGAGGAGATCCTTTTCATGAATCCCTGCTTTATTCTGGAACTCTGTCCAGCCTCTGCTCTAGCTCAGCCTGCATAAGGCAACAGAGCAAGTGCCCTGATAACCCAAAATGCTTTTACCAGGATTTTTAGGGGATTGGGTGACACGCACCCACCCATCCCTGGCAAAACCACTCTGGCCATTTCAAGCTCTGCCCACTCAGGGATTTCACCACCCCAGACACAACACAGAGCTCCAGGACAGGCAGAGCTCTGCTCCGGGCTAGAAGGGGGCACAACCATCTGTAAATTTTAAACAAAGCCTTTGAACGTGAACATTTTAATATCAAAGGCTAAGCAAGCATCAGTTCCATAGTCAACATCCATAAAAATAGCAGCGGCAGAAAGAGGCACTGTTGGGCTGGGAATGAAAGCGTCACATCCTGATGGCCCCTTTGTCACCTGCGCAGCCCTGTTTGTGCAAGCGCCTTTTAAAGGTGTTCGCCGTGGAAAGAGCAGTTTTAAAGCATCGTTAAAATGTGTTCAAACAGGAAAAGAACAGCTTTAACCCAGCTGTCAGATCTGGCCCTGAAACAGTTTGCATTCCTTTGTGGTCGGAAGGCACCGGTGGGTGCCAGAACAGCGACTCTTTGTTTAGTGAGGGAGATGTGCCCGGAATCCGGCTGCTCCAGGGGAAAATCGGGCGAAAAGCATTTCTGACACTTTTATTTCTCACTTAAACTGCAGTTATGTTCTGAAGTAGATGTTTGGGAGCGAGCAGGACACTACGTTAAGCTTTTTTTATCTCTGGAACAGAATAAACTACACAAAGGTGAGCCTCATGATTGGCAGGGTCGTGCTGTACTCCACGGCATTTCAGATTAAGTCTTGTTCATCCCTGTCTGTCCTTTCTGCAAACCCCTCACCTGACACCTGCGGGTACCTGATCAATGTGAAATCATCCCAAATCCCCTCTTCTCCCGCTGAAACACCGCGCTGCAGCTCCAGCTCCTTCCCGCTCATCCCCTTGGAGCCGGGATGCTCGCAGGCACCTGCCGGCGCCCTTGGCAGGATAACAGCGCTACAGGGGTGTCTGTCGCGATGGAGGGTGCGGTGTGAAGGGCGTCTGTCGCGACAGAGGGCTGCGATAAGAAGCCGCTCTGTGCGGGGCAGCTCTGGCGCATCCCGCATCCCGCAGCGCGGCTGCCGAGCGCATGACGCCAGCGCCGGGAAAAGCCAGGGAAACACGGTGCTCCAGGGAAACAGCTGGCGTCCCGGAGGTGCCAGCCGGCTCCATCCCACGGGCTTCCCCGAGCCCGGCTCCGCCGCTCCTCCTCCCCCGCTCCCCGGCGCCGCAAGCCCGAGCGCAGCGGCTGCGGCAGCGGCAGCGGGCGGGGCGGAGGGACCGGCCCGGGGCCGCGGCCGCGGAGAGAGCGGGCGGGAGGTGAGGAACGGGGGAGGAGGGAAGGAGGAGGGAGGGAGGGAGGAAGGGAGGGCGAAAGGTGGGGATTTAAGCGCGGGCAGCGCCGGGCTGGAGAGCTGCGGTGCGCGGAGCGGAGGTGAGGGAGGCGCGGAGCCGCGGTGCTCTGCATCCCGGTGCGCTGCATCCCGGCGTTCCCGCAGCCCGGTGCGCTGCATCCCGGCGTTCCCGCAGCCCGGTGCGCTGCATCCCGGTGTTCTGCATCCCGGCATTCCCGCAGCCCGGTGCGCCCGGTGCCGCGCTCATTCCCCGCTCAGCTCGGCTCGCCCAAGGGCATCGCGGCGGAGGCGCGTCCCGGAGCATCCCCCGGCCAGGGGCCGGTGACCTTGGCGAGCGCGGCCGCTGCCACGGCGAGTCCCCGGCGGCTCGGTAAGGAGCGGGGGGAAGGCCCGGGAGCGGGGCTGGCAGGAGCAGAACCCCCGGGGCTGCTGCGCTGCGCCTCCCTCAAGGGAGCTGGTGGCGTTCCTGCCGCACCTGCAGCCTCCAGCAAGGGCTCCGGGGTTTGGGGCGTCCCTGCCCGCGGCAGGGGTGCAATGAGATGAGCTTTAAGGTCCCTTCCAAGCCAGACCATGCCGTGATTCTGGGACTTGTTGCTGCAGCCCTGCAGTCGGGGATTTATTTCCAGGTGGCAGGAAGATGGTTTGCCGTAGGGATTCCCTAAAAACGAGTCAAACACCCAGGAGTGGGAAGGTCGCGCTGGGCGGGGGGGATGGAGGAGGGAAGGTGGCTGTGCTGCTCACACCACTGTGCTGGGAATGCTCATCGCTGGCAGATTTTTCCTCTCTGGTTTTCTAAGAGTTGTTGTTGGCTGCCTTCAGTAGGAAGCAGGTGCAAGTCCTGCCTTCCCTGTTGGATAATCCCTGGATAATATGGAGGAGAATCCCTGCAATAAATGCTTAGGCTCTGCTTAGTCAGCACAAGGCTCTTTGGGGGATTTAAATGCAGACTTTAATGCTTTAGGAATTGGGATGCTGGGTTTTCTTTCTCTGACAAATATCACGAGTATGGTACAAATAACTGCAATTCCATGAGTGCTTGGAGTGATTTCTGGTGCAGGTTTAGTGGGGAGATGCAGGGAAGCTGTGCTTGGAGCATGGACGTTATTCCAGGATTCCAGCTGGAATGGGAGATGCTGAAACGCTGCCTGGGGAGCAGCCTGGGCCCAAGGCAATGCTTGTGCCACCCCTCTGTGCCCAAAAAGCATCCACAGCACCAGGACACAGAGCTCCAGCTGGCTGGGAGGCAGCCAGGGCTCTGCTCTGGGTCCTGCCAAGCCATATTTTATGGAGCTTTTCATTCGTTTTATGGATATCAACAGCTTTGCGTGTCCAAACCTATTTGCTCACAGCGAGGAAGTGCCTGCAAAGGAAGCTGTTCCTCACTGCCTAGATGGAGTTAAATCTGTGAAAAAAGTGCATCTCTCCTTTTATTTCTTATCTGTTGCAAGAACCTCAGTCCGTTTTTGCTTTTCCTCTCTCAGAGCAGTGACTGGAGTGGTGCAACTCTGCTTCCTTTGATGAGATCTCAAGGGAGATGCACTTGCACAAGAGTTTGGTCTCATTTTCCACTAGTACCTGTCATAGCTGTGACAATATTCACCTCCTCACGTTGCACACAACCCAAGCTGTTACTTTCAGCTGCCTCAGAAATGACTCAGAGCAAAGCAAAGAAGTCTGAATAAAATAAGGGCTACAACTGAAAGTAAATCTTATTTTAGAGCCCAGACATCTCAGTTATTGTGTTGGTAGATTGATGTGTTTACACAACCTCCTGAACTTGGAAGCCTTTGAAGGATGTAGATGATGTCCCAAATCTCACAAGGAACTGAGGTTTGTCACCAGGAGCAAATGCAAAACCTCTGAGATATTCCTGGTACAGTTCTTTAAGAACTCTCATTTTTTAAGTGTTTGCAATTTAAACCTGGTGCTGGTCTCTAGTCCCAGACTTGAAGTTTTGGTTGGGAATAGTTCTGTTCAAAATCACGTTCCTAAATTATACTTACACTCAAAATAGAGGGGAAGGTTTCCTTTCCCCTGGGATTCAATTTGCCATTTTCCCATCTTCTCTGGCAGAGCTGTTCGCCTGTTCTGCCCCAAGGTACAAATCCTGGCACAGGGGGACAGCCCACAGCCCAAACCATGCCCAGCCCAGGAAAGCTGGAAAGGAAGGGATCTGTACCTAAACTGCAAGGAACAGCTCGTTATGTAAGGAAACAACTGAGGAAACTTCGGGGGAGGGAAGAACAGGAAAATTGTTGAAAAATTAATTTAGCCTTGGAAGAAAATGGGACAGAGCTGCTCCAGGAATGTTGTTATAGAGAAGCTGCATCTTCTCCTTTCCCTGTGCCCTGTGTAAGGAGGGGATTGGGCACTGATAAATCAGCCAGGCTGCAAAGTCAGGGGCAGCTGAGTTATTTAGAGCTGTGCCTGTCAGGGGGCAGGTAAGGCATGAAATCAGCCCAAAGTTAACTGCTTCCAACTGCTGTGCTGGTATTGAATGGTCAGAAGCTTCTCTCCAAAGGAGAACCCTGTGGGTGCTGCAGAACAACCACTGCTTTCCTGAGGGTCAAAAATCCGTGGATCTCATTTGAAAGGAGTTTTCCACGCGGTTGTAGGTCATCATAAACCCCATCTGCGCACTCAACTCAACTGAAGGAGAAAATTCAGCAGCCTCTGGCTGCTGTCCCGTGCAGCTGGCGAGGCAGGCTGACAGGAATCCTCTGCTCCAGAATCCATGTGCTCCAGGCACAGAAGCAGCTGAATTCCAGCCCCAAAGCCCAGTTCGGGAGCCCAGAATTGCAGCAGGAGGAGCACACACACAGATCAGGGTCCAGGTGGAGACGAGGAAGTCGGCTCAGACTTTGTGCAGGTGTGGCACTGCCACTCGAGGAGGGGGTTGAGGTTCCCAGGGGTAACAGGAAGTCTTCCTGGACAGAGAAATCTCCTGGGCTTTTCGTGCATCATGTGACATTTGAAAGAACCAAAATAGCACCCGTGTGCTGCCACTGAGGCCAGCAGGAAGGAAGCTGGGGTTAAAGATTAGGAAGATGCTGGAATTCACTCTCCTGAGCCAGGTAAGACAGAAGCGGGGCTGAAAACGCCATTGCTCTTCTTGCCTTGCCCCTTCCACTCCTGGAAGATTTTTTTTTTTCCAGCAAACCCCACAGGCTCAGCCAAGCCATGCTCACCCACGTGCAGGATGGCTGAGTCATGTGCAGCACCAACACTTCCCCAGCTCAGACCCTCATCCTGGCGTTGCACAGACCATGTGGAAGGGATTTGCATTTCCTGCAGCTCTCTAATGGATGGCCAAGGGCACTGAGAGAGAGAAACCAGGATTGCTTCACTCTGCCGTGCACTCCAGAATTCCAGGGGGGGTTATTTATCCAAATCTCCGAGACAAGGTGGTTTTTGAGGTGTAGCCTTGTCTTTCAGCCTTACCCCTTCCACTCCTGGAAGATATATATTGTCACACTGTGACACGAAATAACTCACAGAAGCAGGCTAGATGTAAAAGGAAAGAGAAAGAACTCAAAAAAGTAAACTTTATTTTCTGACTCTACTATATATACAATAGCAAAAATGACAGTGGATTTGAGGGTGAAATTGCCACCTCTCCAACCACACTGGTCAAACTATTAATTTTCTCTACCTACAAAGAAGAATGCAAAACAATCATTATTTTCATGAACATGTGTGAGAAAACTCAGTTGAAATATGTAAATATCAGAAGGCATAGGAACTTTTAGAAGAACTTTAAAACTCTCAAAAGAACAGGGCGACAATATATATTTTTTCCAGCAAACCCCACAGGCTGGGGCTGTGCACTCCAGGATTCCAGGGAGGGTTATTTATTCAAATCTGCCAGTCAAGGTGGTTTTTGAGGTGCATTCTTGTCCACAGTGGGAGCTGTGCTGGGATTGTTGCTGCTCTTCTCATTCCTGGAATTTCCTCTCTGGGAGAACAAGCTGGGGGTTAAATTTAAAGATCCATGTGGGGATGCTGAAGGAACCAGGGGACTCTGCTTGCCAGGAGGGGAAGGCAGATCTCCAGGCTGAGCTGCTGCTCCATGGACACGCTCCACGCGGGATCGGAGCCGCGGGGATGCAGCAGAGGAACGGGCTGAGGTGGTGTTCCCAGGAAATCCTGGGACGTGGATTTCCCAGAACAGGCTGAGGTGGTGTTCCCAGGAAATGCTGGGATGTGGAATTCCCTGGAATCTGCTGCCTCATCTCAATTTCTACCCAACCACTCATCATTTCATTCCTTGTGCACCATGCTTGGTGCTCACTGAATAAAACATGAACAGAAATGCCTGATGGAATGGGATTGGGATTGGGATTGGGAATGGGAATGGGAATGGGAATGGGAATGGGAATGGGTCCCTGGTTCTGCTTGCACTTGGAGGTGTCGCCCTGCATAAAATCACTGGGCTCATCCCAGAACTATGTCAGCATTAAG
This sequence comes from Anomalospiza imberbis, assembly GCF_031753505.1. Taxonomy (NCBI): domain Eukaryota; kingdom Metazoa; phylum Chordata; class Aves; order Passeriformes; family Viduidae; genus Anomalospiza; species Anomalospiza imberbis. The sequence continues at coordinate 2,032,328 of NC_089690.1, read as the reverse complement.
AGGGACAAGATGGTGCCTCGGATAAATCAGGATTTCAGCAGGACAAACCCACTGAACACAGTGACGTTACAAATAAGAACAGTTCCACAGCAATAACTTGCAGATCGAATTTCTATTTCAACCCCAAGGAGATGATTGCCCATTTAGCTCCTAATATCTGAAATTATTTACAGATCAGACAACTTTAAATTCAGTCTGGCACTTTGCCTGCTTGCACCTGTCTACATGTGGGCGCTCAGGGTTGGTGGGAATGGAACCCTTTCAGGGAGTCGTGGAAGGATTTTATTTAAGCTCCAGCACAAGAGATTCCCTCAGCATGCTGCAAACCCCATCCACTCTTGCTACTAGGCTATCCCAGCAATTATTCAGCTAATGGCCATTTTTAGCCAATTAAATATATGTATTTTGGGGATGGATTGATTGTTTGCTGCCTTTATTTCTCATCTCGTCCCTACTTTCCATTTAAAGCAGCAGAGATCACCTGTTGAATGATCATGAGGCCATTTCCAGCTCCAGGCCTTGTTTTTCCCCACTCCAGATGAACTTTTCCTGAATATATGTTGGAAACCCTTTTTCCCTGGATGTGTAACTCGGCCAACCCATCCTGCTGAGGGCATCAAGTGTTTTTCAAGCATTCTTTGGAAACCAGTCTCTCCCAGTTCCCCTGCAAGAATGTTTCTTTCCACAGGAATTTCCCAGCAGGAGCTGTCCAGCCACGGGTCAGAGCTGCAGATTGAAAATGTGACCAAAATTCCCCAAATCCCAGGTGCTCAAAGGAGAAATTACATATTAAAGGATCTAAGACTGGCATCTTCTAACTCCCAACTAGCTCTGACTCTGGAAGAAAAGGTCATTAATAAAGAAATTTGGGAGATTAGGCATGCTGTGAAATGAAACCTTGATATTTGGATGATGATTTATCTTTTCAGCTGCCCTAATCAGAGACATGTGTCAACAAGCAAGAAAATCAGGCAGCCACTTAAAACACTAAAAGCTGCTTTACAGGTTTCTCTTCTTGCATTTTTTTTTCCTCTTGGAGGTGCAAGTGCTGAAAATAATCTGAATATTGCCTAACAGGAGCTGAATTCTCTTCATGTCACTCATAGCTGGCTGTAACAGTCCCGTGGCCTCTAAAGAGGAAGGCATTTCTCCAACACCACTGAAATTTTCAATCCAAATTTGTAGACAAATGAATGTTGAGTTAAAATTGCTTAAGAACAAATTATCTCCTGTTCTGGAATAGCGGGAACTGATGAGTGAACTACTCAGGGTCCTCTCAAGTGGGAGAGCCAGCTGGAATAGAATAAAACACAGATGTGGAAGTGAAGCCTCTCTAGGATGAAGCCTGTTTAAAACAGAGATTTTTAGCCTCCAAAGTTTGCCTGGTAATCTGCTATTCCCTCTGATTGCTGCTACAATTAATTTGGGTGGTAAAGCTGCCACAGACCTCTGGAGGTGTGGGGTTTGGGGCTACTCCTCATTCCTCAGAACGGGCCCAGAGGGATGCAAATTGTCCCTACCCCAAGGGAACTGTGTGACCGTGCCACAGGGGAGCCTTGTCTCTCATTGCCTCAGCAGCTGCTTTAAAATGGCTTTTTTCCCTCTCCCCTCCTGTGTTTTCCTTTATAAATTATGCAGCTGGAGTTGTGTTTTCCCTGCACAGCTCCCTGCTCTCGGGCTGCATGAAGTGCAGGAGAAGTGTGTCAGTGGTGAGGGCACAGACTGTAATTTGCTTTTGCCTTTTACTTATCCCAACCTCCAGCATTCATTAGGAGACCACAGAGCACAAAGGCAGCTCGTGTTCCTCCTGGAATTCCAGAGTGCCTGGGGATGGAATTACTGCCGAGCACTGGGAGCTGGGAGAACCAAAGGGAGCCAGGCTGTGCTGGGGCTGCAGGGAAATGCAATCCCCAGGCTGGGAAAAAGGTGCCAAAGGCTTTGGTTAAATCCAAAGGGCTGCTCATCATTTTAACTGCCTCATCCTTTATTCATGTGGCTCTCCAAGGGGTAATGGTGAGGCTGCAGCCTGGAATATCAGTAAAATCAGCCTGAGGGAAGTTTTTCCTGCCTGTGGCTGTCCTTAACCAGCTCTGGATGGAGATGCACAGGAGTGTGAGCAGCTCTGGTCTCTCAGACACCCCCAGCAGTGCTCCAGCCTTGCAGCTTCTCCAGGCAGGGGTCGGGATCAGCAGGGATTTACCCACGGAAGGGATGAGTTTAACCAGCACAGCCCTAACCACAGTGTAAATCCCATCATCCTGGGAGTGTGAGGGGGCCCTTCTCCTTCTCCTTCTCCTCCTCCTCCTCCTCCTCCTCCTCCTCCTCCTCCTCCTTCTCCTTCTCCTTCTCCTTCTCCTTCTCCTTCTCCTTCTCCTTCTCCTCCTCCTCCTCCTCCTCCTTCTCCTTCTCCTTCTCCTTCTCCTTCTCCTTCTCCTTCTCCTTCTCCTTCTCCTTCTCCTTCTCCTTCTCCTCCTCCTCCTCCTCCTCCTCCTCCTTCTCCTTCTCCTTCTCCTTCTCCTTCTCCTTCTCCTCCTCCTCCTCCTCCTCCTTCTCCTTCTCCTTCTCCTTCTCCTTCTCCTTCTCCTTCTCCTTCTCCTTCTCCTTCTCCTTCTCCTTCTCCTTCTCCTTCTCCTTCTCCTTCTCCTTCTTATCCTTCTCTTCTCCTTCTCCTCCTCCTCCTCCTCCTCCTCCTCCTCCTCCTCCTCCCCACTGTACAGGAAAGGGCTTCACCCCCTCAGTGGAAAACGCTGCTCTTTTTGCAGAAATTCTGAACAGAGACACTTTCGGCTCCCAGGGAGTCCCACTCTGCCAGCTGGGCCACATTCATTGAAGGCTCTGCAACATTTCCAAGGCTTTGAGGCCTCTCTCTCTGGAGTTCTGCCTTCCAATAAATGATCTGAAAGGAATCAGCTTCCTTTCATGCCTGGGCAGAGAGCAGCAGTGCCTTTCTCCTCAGCCTGAGCCCCTGCAAGAAAAGCTGGTCACAGAGACAGCCACTGCTGCATTTAAAATGTTGATCTGTCCCTCAAGAGCATTGTGGAACTTTCTTTCTAGGAAATACAGGAAGATCGAAGTGAAGGAAATGCTTTGGGAGAATTAGTGGGGAAAACTTCCCTTTGGTAAATCCCACATCCCCCCAGAACAGAGCAGGAAACCACTGAATATTGGGATATATTTGGCCTGTATCAGTGACCCATCCTTATTTTAATCCCAGGCTGCAAATGTCCCAGTGCTGCTTTAGGATTTGTTGCTTTGAGGGACAGCAAAGTCCTGCTGCCCCAAACTCACTGTGAACACCAGACTGGAGGGGTGTGATGTGTCCCAGCCTCTTTGCTCTGGCATTTTAGGCAGCACAAGGGCAGAAGAAAATGGGACACTGGGAGCTTTTCCAGCAGGGAAATCTGCTGAATTCCCTGTGGACTGATCTGCTTGGAACATCCTTAAACCCCAAAATAACAGAATCCCTCTGTAAAGCCTTGAACACTTTCTTATCATTCTATTTTCTCTAAACAGATGCTTTTAGCCTGCATTTAAAGATTGTTTCAAATGCCAAAAAGCACATTTAACAATGAACAGTGGAAGCACACCCTATTTCCTCTTTAATTCTTGCTCAGCCATCCTCTTTTCCAAGTGGAGCCGGGAACAATGAATGCATAAAGGCATTACCCAAGAGGAAAACCTTTCCTAGACTTGTAATTTCCATTAAATATTCTTTTAATCTGTAACGTTTTCATTTCTTAGGAAATGAGCTCAAAAAAATCCTTCTGCAATCAGAGATTACTTTTTTCTCCCTCTCTCTTTTGTAACTTGCCTTTTCTTTATTCCCAACAACTGCAGAGCAATAAAAATTATTATCAAAAGTAACCAGAGGAGTTTTTACAGGGCAATTGTTTTAATCTTATCTTTATTCCGGGGCATACATGGAATTTATGGAACATTTACAGAATTTATGGAACATTTACGGAATTTATGGAACATTTCTGGAATTTATGGAACATTTCTGGAAGCTGGCCCAAAGCCTTTCTTTTTAAATGCCTATTTCCCTGATCTCCACAGGGAATGAATAGGAAAACCCACTTGGAATGTGGGAATTGATAGAATCACAGGAAGGTTTGGGTTGGAAGGGAGTTTAATCGTCCAGTCCCACACCTACCATGGGCAGGGACACCTTCCAGTATCCCAGCTTGCTCCAACCTGGCCTTGGACACTTCTAGGGATGGATCAGCCGCAGCTTTTCTGGGAAGTGGGAATGCCCAGCAGCTGTAGAACCCAGGAGTTCCCTTTGGTCCAGGGGAGCTGGTGGCACCAACACCTCGGAAAACGGGTTTGTGTAGCGGTTCCACGGGACACCCCAGCTGTAATCCCCATTTCCCTGTCATTCCAGGTGCTCTCCAGCCCCCCTGGAGCTGAAGATGGACGTGAAGAGGGTGAAGGACTACCTGTACTGGCTGTACTACCAGTACCAGCTGGTGACGTGCAGCTACGTGCTGGAGCCCTGGGAGCAGTCCATGTTCCACACCATCACCGTCACCGTGCTGGCCATGGTGGTGTACACGGCCTACGTCTTCGTGCCCATCCACGTCCGCCTGGCCTTGCAATTCTTCTCCCAGATTTTCGGGCCCCAGCCCGAGAGCGCCGTGCTGAACTGAGCCGGGCCCAGCAGGGCCCAGTAGCTCTGTGAAATGGTGTTCGTGCTGAAGTTTGGCTCTTAGGAGAACACTGCTTGCTTCCCCTCCGGGGCTGGAGAGCGGAGCGAGGCACCGAGCACGGCCCCTCTTCAATGAATGCTCTGGGAATGGCACACAGCTCCTGGAATGGCCCAGGATCCACGCAGCTCCCACCTCCAGCAGCAAGCCCCACTTCCTATTTCATTCTTGCTCAGCCAGGCTCTTTCCCAGTGCTGCTTTAGGATTTGTTGCTTTGAGGGACAGCAAAGTCCTGCTGCCCTAAACTCACTGTGAACACCAGACTGGAAGGGTGTGATGTGTCCCAGCCTCTTTGCTCTGGCATTTTAGGCAGCACAAGGGCAGAAGAAAATGGGACACTGGGAGCTTTTCCAGCAGGGAAATCTGCTGAATTCCCTATGGACTGATCTGCTTGGAACGTCCTTAAACCCCAAAATAACAGAATCTCTCTGTAAAGCCTTGAACACTTTCTTATCATTCTATTTTCTCTAAACAGATGCTTTTAGCCTGCATTTAAAGATTGTTTCAAATGCCAAAAAGCACATTTAACAATGAACAGTGGAAGCAAACCCTATTTCCTCTTTAATTCTTGCTCAGCCATCCTCTTTTCCAAGTGGAGCCGGGAACAATGAATGCATAAAGGCATTACCCAAGAAGAAAACCTTTCTTAGACTTGTAATTTCCATTAAATATTCTTTTAATCCGTAACATTTTTCATTTCTTAGGAAATGAGCTGCATCCAACCACTCTGGCAGAGGCTGTTTGGTGGCTCCTCACACCCAATGTTCTACCAACACAATCGAGGGGCCAGGTTAGAGGAGATAAAAAATGAGGATCTCCAGTAGGATTGGAGTGCTGGTGTCTGGCTGGTTGGTGACTTCCAGGCTTCAATGGATGGGAGAGGAACTTGGAAGAGAAGGCAACAGGAGGTTGAACTTAAATCCAGCTTTTGTCACATCTAAGTTCCTGCATCTGAGTTCAGATGGTCTAAAAAATTTTCTTTTTGGAAAAAAATTCTCCATCTCACCTTGCAGTTTAGTGAGGATGACAGGAAGAAGCAGCCCTGCTCTGTCTCAGTGCCCTCCCGCCTTCTCTGATGAAAATCAAAATCTTTTCTTGCTGCTCCCACTCACCAAGGCAGCAAAGTGCAAATCAGCACCAGGGGAAGAGGATCCAGAGTGGAAATAATATTTTAATACCTGCAGGGAAGGCTTAAAGAGATTTCCTTCACAAAGAAGAAATTAGATTTATTACCATTGCCTGTGGGGAGGTTTTGGAACAGTGGGAGGTTTGTTTGGTTTTCACTCTACACAAATCAAACGTGGGTGCCAAACCATAAATTACAGCTGCGCTCTGCACGTCCCTACCAGCTGATGCTCCTGTTAGTAGAAGTGAGAGTGCAAAATGTAAATAGCTTTCAAATTATGTTTGCACAGTTCTAGATTTAAAAAGAAAAAAAAAAAAAACCTCTTACCTTCTTTCTCAAGCTGCAGTGTGGTCCTGCATGCTTCAGAGCACAAATTTGTTTGAAAACGAAGACATGTGGTGAAGGTTGCCCAGATCTGAACATGTGTATGCAGTTTTTTCAGCCAAAAAAAATAAAATTTTATTCTTCAGAAACGACCTCTGGCTGCATGACTCAGCTCTTCTGTGCTTTCCACTCATTCATAAATATTCTGGATGTGTGTGGGCCAGGCTGGCAATGTGGCAGAAGGATTATTTTGTGGTGAATGTTTTGGGGAGAGGTTTGAGAATCCTTTAAATGGATCTGGGTTTAACTCCAGCCCAAGAGTTCTCCTGTTTCTGGAGGAAAAAAAAAAACAACTCTGATCTGCTTCAAATTAAGGCATTAACAATTACCTGAGTGTGCTGAGGGCTCAGCTGAGAGCTTTGGGCTCCAGCAGGAGCTGTCCTGACAGTTTATCACAGTTGGGACCCTGCAAACACGAGGTGCCAAGCTGTAATCGCACCTCGACTAATGAACACAGCACTGGAGGGGATGAAAAATGGCAAAACCTGTGACAATTCCTCTTGAAAGTGTCTGTAAAATAGACTCAAAGTTATAATCCCAACGTTGGAGGTGAAAAGTGAGAATATTTACTTAGCAAGTTGGTATAAATTCTATCTCCAAGTGGGTTTAAATTCTATCTCCAGAGAATCTGCTCATCTAGAAAATACGATGGTGCGAGTGCCAGGGCACCTCCTCATCAGTTCTGTTCCTTAAAAATAATTTTTAATTCCTTAAAAAGTGGATTTCTTCCCCACGACATCAAACTCAACTTTCAGAGTACAAGGAGAAGTTTTTTCCAGGAATGCAGAGGTTGGAGCTGCTATCTCCAGGAGCACACACCTGGTGGAATATTGCTCTTTAAACATTTCATTTGGCAAACAGAACTTGGAGAGGACTTTGTTCCGGATTTCCATTGCCCTCCCATGGTGGGATCCATGCAAAGCACTTTTCTTCCTTATTGTGCCTGTTCCCTTTGTTTGGCTTTGGGAGGTGCAGGAAGCGGCAAGGAAACAGCAGTAGGTGCTTTTTGGGAGGGTTTAACCACATAAAAACTCATTTTTTGTGTGAATTCTTCACCTTGTTTACTAAATTTTAATGGGTTTAGGCAAGAGGTATTTACTAGGAAGGAAAGAAGCTGCTGAAAACAATCTCTGATAAAAACCTTTTGAGATTTTCCCAGCTCTTTTCACTTCTTGAATCCAGAAAAGCTGGAATAACTCGCCCTATGTAATATTCCAAATCACTGGGTTCCAGCTGGAGACTTCAAAGGATTTCTGGCACTCAGCAGGAAACAGAAGCATTTTCTTCCCCAGCTGAAAGAGAAAGGGGGTGAGATAACACTTTCAACAGCTTGAGACCACACCACAGCTTAGGAAACTTCTCCAGCTCTGAAATCCTTTTCCCTGGGAAAAAAAAAAACATTCCTGGACAATGGGAAGAGGTTTCCATGGGATCCCAGCTGCACATTAAGGTGGGAGGGTGGAAATTTGGAGCTCCCAGTAACACCAATATGCCCAGTACGTGGGTGACAGCTCTCTTGTGAGGGTTATGATGACAGGCTCTTAACAAAAGTCTCTCTTCTCCTGCTTCATTATAGTTCCATGTTAATTGTAGTTAATTGCTTCACTGGGCTAATTGTAGCACAGCAGCTGGAAGTGTTCACACCAAAAATAATCCAAATAAAAGGAGCAAACAGAACCAATAATCCAGCAGTGGAAAAGGGAACAAAAGCAGAACAGGAGATGATCCAATTCCAGCTGCATTGACCCTGAAAGTACAAATGCCCCATTAATTTAAGGAATGAGAAATGCTGGGGCTCAGCTGGCCAGCACCATACACCTCTTGTTTAAAACTCATTTTCTTAATTTCATCTCATCAGAGCTTGCATTTATCCTGCCATAAAGGTCTCCTGGCCAATTTCATGGGTCACCTCCCAAATCCATTACTGAGGGCCGCAGCACATCAACGTGCCCAGACCATGAACCTCCAGATCCTTCCTCCCAAGGCCCCTGTGGGCAGCTTTCACCCAAAACATCAAAAACAGCTTCCCAAGGCCCCTGTGGGCAGCTTTTACCCAAAACTATCAAAAACAACATCCCAAGGACCTTTTCCTTAGTGCTGCTCCCCAGGGAACACAGGGATCAGGATCACCACCAGTGCCCCTGCATGTCTGAGTGTCCAATTTACTCAGAATTCCAGGGAAAATTCCTGTGCTTATGGAATTTTGAAATCTTAAACAAGTTGGGTTTTGGGGTTTTTTTGTTTTGTTTTTGTTGTTGTTGTTGTTGTTTGTTTGTTTGTTTTTGTTGTTGTTGTTGTTTTGTTTTTTGGTCTTTTTTTTAAGGTTTTCTCATTGTTCTGATTCAGCCATAACCTAAAATTCTTACTTGGGATGCTCCAGTTCTAAATTTAATTCCCTAATTATTTGGAAGTTAGGGGAAAAATTCACACAACCATTTAAGCCATGGTAAAAGAAGCCCAGCAGGTGCAGGAGAGTCAGCAGAACCACACGAACAGCAAATCACAGTCGTGCAGCACCAGTGAGAGCCAAAATTGGGACAATTCTCCCAGATGAATTGCTGCACCCCAGGGCACAGACGTGGACAAGTGGCCACGTGCCAGGCTGAACACTGAAATTAAAGCAGAACAGGCAGATTTGCAAATGAAATATTAGAGAATGTGGAATAATTAACTTTCTCTTAACCACACAAAATGATCAATATTCATGCATTAAAAGCAGCCCTGTCCTCTAACCCCTACCCAAATAATTTCAATTCTTTTTCCCTCAAACACCAAACAACAGCGGAATGTCCTGAAATCCTACCACAAACTGAAAAACTGGGAAGTCAGGAGCAAAGCTGGACTCAAAGTGCAGATTCTCAGATCCAACATCAAACCACCCCTGCTGCAAACTTGTCGTAGTCAAGGGAATCAAGGAGCTGAAATTAATGAAATGTTCAGGGAGAATAATCCCAGGAAATTAAGAATTCAGGGTTTGTGAGCTGACAAAGGAGGTCTGATGCCTCCTGAGATGCTCCAAAGGCTGGATCTGAGCTTATCCCACGACTCCACCAGGAGCAGATAAAGGAAATGGGCTCCTCTTGACTCTGTCCTCACACCCAGCGAGGAAAACCCAGCCTGCACCAAACAAAGCCCCTTGCTCCAAAGCACCATCAACTTTGTCCTTCATATTCCTTCCAATAAGCAATCTTCTGCCTGAATTTGAGGAGCCCAAATCCTGAGAATATCTCCAGGCAACTTCCATGGGAACTCCCTGGCTGGAAGGCTCTGATTCAGGGGTGGAGGTCGGAATTAACTCTGAGAATTCCCACTTGTCATCATCCCTGCCTGCTCCACCCTTATTTCAGCAATTGCTCCATCAGGACAGGTAAGAGCTGATAAACTCTGCTGATCCTGGGGTTTCATGACAGCCAGGACAAGCAAGGCCTCCTTTTTATAGGAATAAGGAGGTCCAAGCTCATAATAGACTATGGAAATTGTTTTGTATGGCCTGATGTAAGTTATAGCCCTTCTGAATTACCAACACACATCAGTCTGCGTTTAAAAGTGAAATTAAACCCATGCACCCTCTGCATCAAAACAAGAATCTCAGTGCTGGAAAATGCTCAGGCAAGAGGAAAAAATCAGGAATCAGGACATAGAGGAGAGGGGAAATATCTACATCACAGAAAATAGGGTAAATCTGGCAAATCCGTATTAAAAAAAGAAAACAACAGATTCTGCTTCTCTTACAATGACTGAGCAAAGAGGGAGGAAATGAAGGTAAATTGTGGCAGGGTCAGGAACAGATCCATTGGCAGCCAGCGTGCTGTTCCCGTTATTTTCTCTGGCAGCTCCTATCTTTGCTTTGTAATCATGGAGTAAGTCAGAAATATCTCTTTATTTCAAGGTCATACTCAAGGATGAGTTACACTCTGTGAATTTTTAGGAGCTTTAGGTACTTAAAAAAAAAAAAAAGAACAGGGGGAGAAAATGCAGGTAAAACGTTCATCATGGGGAATTTGACAAAAAACAAGTGAGGCCAGGCTCAGGATAAAGCAGGCTGGCATGGAAAGGGCTGGGATGGGATTGCAGCACCCTAATTAAAGATGGGGAGCAACAGCCTCGCCCATGGGGCTGGCAGAGGAAAGGGCTTCCAGCAGCTCCTTGCATTTCCCACAGCCACAAATTGCACAAGAGAGAAGCCTCACTGAGGCAGTAATTATCTGCCAAATGCACAGAGATTGAGTGATTTATGAAGGAACAGCTCAAAAAAAGATGCTGCAAACTAATGCAGCATGTCCAGCTCTGGATACGATGGTGCCTCGTTCAGGGGAAGTCTGGGACATGTCTGGTATTTCACTTCAGGCAAATAATACATCTCAAGAAGTTTTCTCCACACATTTTTCATTTCCCTTTCCAATATTTCTCCCCACATGGGAATTAAAGGTGAAATCAAGTGGAATCAGACTGATACTGAGGTGTGGGTACCTACACCCAGCAGTCCGTGCTGCCTCAGGCTTGGTGTGGAGACACATCAAAAAATTCCAAGTGCTTCCTGTGCCCAAACCTTCCACAGCTGGCTACAGGTGCCTCATGTGCTATCCAATAATCTGAGGGAAATGGTATCCAAATTTTGGCTAGTTTTGATATCTAAAAGCTCTTCCTTATCACAGATGTATTTTAGTGGCACCACCAAAATACCTCAGAGCCCCACACCCAGTTCAGCATCAGAACTGGATTTTGGAGAGAAATCCTTCCCTGGGAGGGTGGGGAGGCCCTGGCACAGGGTGCCCAGAGAAACGGTGGCTGATCCATCCCTGGAAGTGTCCAGGGCCAGGTTGGACAGGGCTTGGAGCACCCTGGAAGAGCGGAAGGTGTCCCCATGGCAGGGGGTGGCACTGGGTGGGCTTTAAGGTCCCTTCCAACCCAAACCATTCCTCTCCAATCCCTTCCACCCACCCCAGGACTTGGGCACTGAAACAGCCCCTTGCAGCAACCCTGGCTCCATGGCCTCTTTTCTCCAAGAAATCCTCAACTGCCAAACCAGCATCACTGGGATCATCTTTCATACAAATGCAGATACTCCTAAATAAATAATGAGCTGCAGCACCAGGATCAGCCGGGGAAGTTTCCACTCCCTTGGCCACGCAGCAAGGCCTGGTTTTGCAATGTTCTGGCTGAGCAGCACCTGCACAAACACCTTTTCCCAGGGATGTGTCAGCATTCCGTGTCGTGCCTGTGCCAGCGAGGTGGGGAGGTGGGAAAGGATCCATCCCACGACAATTGCGACATCTCCCCCCAGTAGTTTATCTCGCTGAATAATTGTAACAGGCAAATGCCATCAGAGAGGACTGGAGCAAGCAGGAAGAAATAATGAATGGTTAAGAAGAAGGAGTTAATTGTCATTTCATTTAGTAAATTTCATGTATTTCAGCACATCTTAGGCTGCCACTGGGAAGATGGTTAATGCTAAAGTGTCCCAGTGGTCTGGTGAAGCCCTGGGTGGGCAGAGTCCCTGTCCTCCTCCCACTCCTCCTCCTCCTTTTTCCATGCTTTCCTCCCCTGACTGTTTAAGCAATCTTCATTCACTGAACTGTATTTTTGGCATTTTCCCTGATTTTGTCTCCAGCCAGGCAGAGTGAGGCAAGGAAAGTCAGGAAAGGGAAGTCTGGAAATGCTAGCTCTCTCCATAATTTTTATGTGCAGCTTTTGAGCAGGAATAATGTGCAAAATATTTTTACCTGCATATTGCTCTTCTCATGCTCTCTCATCAGAGAACGCAGAGTGAAAAATACACTCATTTTCCTGATCACAGAATTACAAAATCATTGAGGTTGGAAAAGATCTCCAGGATCATCAAGTCCAACCTTTAACCCACTAAATCTTATCCCAAAGTGCCACATGCAGTGCTGTTCAAACATTTCCAGGGATGTGACTCCACCACTACCCTGGGCAATCCATTCCAACGCTTGACCACTCCTTCAGTGAAGGAATTCTTCCTGATATCCAACCTGAACCTCTCCTGATGTCCACACTTGTCCTCTCCCAGCAGCTCTCAGCTCACCCCACCTCTCAGCAGGATTCCTTTAATGAGATGAGATGTTTCAGCTGGCACACGGAAAATTACCAAAGGCAAGTGGAAAGCAAACAGCTCCTGTATGATCGTCCTCAGATCCCTCTCATGTTCTGATGAGCAAATATTTACCTTTTTAAAACAATTATTTCTTAGTCTGAGGTTCATGCCTGGTGCAGCCTGGTAACAAGCACACCAGGACTAAAGGAACACCTCCTGGCTCCTGTCCATGCTTTGCCTTCAAGCGAAACCTAGGCCATGGCTGTCTGTGGTTATCAAGGAACAATAAGCCATGATGTTTGAGTTATCACAATTTCACAGAATCACAGAATCCCAGAATGGTTTGGGTTGGAAGGCAAATTAAATCCCATCCCATCCTCTCCCCTGCCATGGCAGGGACACCTTCCATTCTCACAGGCTGCTCCAAGCCCCAGTGTCCAGCCTGGCCTTGGACACTCCCAGGGATCCAGGGGCAGCCACAGCTGCTCTGGGCACCCTGTGCCAGGGCCTCACAGGGAACAATTTCTCCCTCATCTCTAATCTAAATCTACTTTCATTAATCTGGGATGTCTCCTTGTTTGAGCAGCTCAATACAGTTTGGATTATAAAGGCTACTAAGAAAAATCCTGCTGCTTTTAAGCCCAGGACAGGCACAACGGGAGTTTTTAAAAGGTTCCAGGGATTTAGGAAGCAGAGGGTGCTGTTTGTTCCCCTGTGTGCACGAACTCAGCAGCTCTGCACCTGGCACACTGAGCATCCAGCTATTCCCAGCTGCCTCAGCAGGGCTGGGAGTTATCCCCCTCTTTGACACAGGGCAGCACTTCCAGAGGTATCCCTGAACTGCATCCAACGTGTTTGATGTGCAAGTTTCACACACACATGAAAAGAAAGCCAACCCACGGGTATTTGTGCTGTGACAACGCTCATTAAAGCTGGTGATGCAACACGGTTTCACCTCCATCAGCTGAGAGTGGAATGTCACAATATCCCCATCCCTGTCACAAAGCTATTCTAAAGGAGCTCTTCTGGCTCCTTTTGTTCCTGCCTTGAAGTTCAGCAGTGATAACGCTCGTGGCTCGCACTGCAAATTGGATCGCTAATTGGATTCCTCACAAGAACTGAAGAAATAGGCAAGAACTGGAAAATAACTGGAGCATTATCCCAGTAAATTTAGTGCAAGTGAACACACAGTGAGCAGCTCCTGGAAGTGCCATGTCCCAGTGGAATCGGGGAATGTTATTCCTCCCGCTCAGACCACGGAGGACACGATGAAGCAGCAGCCCTTGCTGAAATTACCAGTTTGCAACTTCCCAGCTGCAATCCATGAAAAGTAAGGAGAGCCCTGCTTTCCAAAGGAATAGACAGCTTGGAGATGTCTGATTACAAACTGGGAGCTTGCCACCCCACACACAGGCCAGGCACAATCTGTTCCTGCCCAAGAATGTCTCTGGTGGCACTGGGAACTGAAACAGCTCCCATAAAAAACTCTGCCTTTAATTCCCCTCTCTGAATCCTGGTGACTCCTCTGTTGTTCATTCCCCTCTCTGGAAATTCCTCTGTTGTCAGAATGGAAACTGCTCCATTTCACTAAATCCTGGCTTCCTGCAATAGGAAAAGGAGCAAAATTGTTGGGAATGTGTGAACGCTTGTGAGAAATAGATTTGTAAAGAATTCTAGAATAGATTTGTAAAAAAATACAGACCGGGTACCACCAGGATCCTCCTCAAAACTAAATTGGGCACCTGTAAAGATCAGAAAGGTGTTTTACTGTTATTGTACAGCCCTTCCCATGCTTCCATCTGGATGCTGTTACTAAAATCCTACAGTTAAAGGAGGATATTTTTATTTTTTGTGATGTGGAGGTGCTGTGCACACTGCTCTGAATCCCCAATTTAAATGGGAGTGAATAGGAAAACGTAAGTGTAAAACACTGTTTGGTTCTGTTCCTAAACTCCTGCAGTTTTATACTGAAATGAGCACAGGTAATGAAAGCAGCAGCCCAGAACAAACCCTCTTTGGGAAGGTCAGAGCAGCTCCTCAGCAGGAGAGGTCCAGGAGCTCCTGGAGCACCTCCTTTCCTGGATCCAGTTTAAGTGAGGGAATAGTGACCTCAGGTGTCTGTTCAATTAATCACAGGGATATTCCCCATGAATTCACCATTTTTGGACATTCCTACTGAAAATGAAGCTGCTGGGAGCTGCTGTCACTGGCACAAAGTCTCCTGGTTTTTCTAGCCTTGCCACTTGAGCTTTCCCAAAAACACCTACAGGGACTTTCTTGAGGGCTCAGCCATCCACAAATAAGCCTGAAAGCAAATCTATATTGAAACCTGGTTTAAAATAGTGTGAAATTTTAAAATTTAACATATATTTAAATGGTGTGCTCATTGTCCTCGCCTATGGCACAGATCCTTGAAATGTTGTGAAAGAATATGGCAGTAGAGGCAGAAAATGCCTATATAAAATCAATACAACATTTAATACTCACTGAAAAACACATAAGAAATCAGTACAAACTGATATGGCTTTCACTAGGGGTGAGATTCAGGCTGCTTCACTTTTTACCTCATTTTGTGCAAAAATATAAAACCCTTCAGAAGTGGTTGTAACACAGTTTAAAATACAAATTTTCCACGGAAGCAATCGGAGCTTGCAGAGGCAACACAAAGCACCTTGATGACTACAAAGAACCCAGTTTTGACATTCACAGAGGCTGTGCCTTGAGCTGAGGTGGGATTTGGTGTCTTAGCACCAGAATTAAGTGGAGAAAATAAATCTGCAGTTGAAAATAAATCTGCAACAGAAACTTTTCCAGCACTGTCGGGATCCAGCTCTCCTCCCAGTGACTTCAAAGGTGTGGCTTCCATAAAGGACAGGCTTTGTCCTACCCCTCTCCCAGTGCCACTCTCCAAATGCCAGCCTGGAAGTGTTTTATTTCCAAAATCAAAGACCGAGTGATTCATCAGGGCTTCAAAGTAAAAACTATGTAACACCCACTGTGTAGCAGAGGTTCTGAAACAAAACTTCAGAGCAGGGAAACACTTATTTTATTTATCGTGCTTTTTCCTTTCATTGTTTTTAATAATATGGTCCACAGTAAGTCTCCAGAGAGGTCTGCAAAGAAACTCAATTTCAAAGGAGCAGAAGTAACTGTGTGAACACAAGCAGTGCACCAAAGAAAAATGTGCCAAAGAATTAAAAACACAGCAGACAGCTCAACAGGCTGTGATTTTCTGTCCTTGAGTGAAAGAACTCTTCGTTTCCATCAGATGTTACCACATTAAATAAATCCCACACAACGTGTTGATGCAATTTAGCTTTATTTTTCTCCGGCATAACCTGCAGGAAACAAAGGCCGATCCACAAGCAGACCTTGGTGTCACAGGATCATCAAATGACAGAATGCTTTGGGTTGGAAACGACCTTAAAAGTCATTTAATTCTGACCCCCTGCCACGGCGGTTCCTCCTTTCCATAGGGTGCTTATGGTGCATCACACATAGAATACAAAGCGAACCGACTGTACCGGCTCCTCTTTGTAAATAAAAATATCATTTAATTTTTAATTAATTGTAACGTCCCTTATGGCTCCCGCCCGCTCCGTGGCTCCCTCAGAGCTCCTCCATGGCTCCCGCCCGCTTCTCCACGTCGGCTCCATCACGGGCCCCTCACAGCTCCCGCCCGCCTCTCCAGGGCCCCATAACAGCGCTTTCCGCGTTCCCTCACAGTTCTGCCATAATCCCCTCACGGCTCCCTCACCGCTCCCCCCCGCCTCTCCATGGCCCCTCACGGCCCTTTCCGCGTTCCCTCATGGCCTCCACGGCCCCCTCACGGCTCCTCCACAGCCCCCTCACGATTGCCGCCCGCCCGTCCATGGCTCCCTGCCAGCCCTCTCTGCGTTCCCTCACAGCTCTGCC
Organism: Anomalospiza imberbis; assembly: GCF_031753505.1. NCBI lineage: Eukaryota > Metazoa > Chordata > Aves > Passeriformes > Viduidae > Anomalospiza > Anomalospiza imberbis. Next base: position 2,016,142 of record NC_089690.1, on the reverse strand, counting down.
ATGATCCCCTCACCGTTTCCCCCCGCCTCTCCATGGCCCCTTCCCGGCCCTTTTCCGCGTTCCCCCACAGCCCCCTCACGGCTCCCTCCCGCCCCTCCATGGCTCCCTGCCGGCCCTTTCCGTGCTCCCTCACGGCTCCCCCACGGCCCCCTCACGGCTCCCTCCCGCCCTTCCATGGCTCCCTGCCGGCCCTTTCCGTGCTCCCTCACGGTTCCCTCCCGCCCCTCCATGGCCCCTGCCGGCCCTTTCCGTGCTCCCTCACGGTTCCCTCCCGCCCCTCCATGGCTCCCTGCCGGCCCTTTCCGCGCTCCCTCACGGTTCCCTCCCGCCCTTCCATGGCTCCCAGGCGGCCCTTTCCGTGCTCCCTCACGGTTCCCTCCCGCCCCTCCATGGCTCCCTCACGGGTCCCTCACGGCTCCCTCACGGCTCCCTCACGGCTCCCTCACGGCCCCGTCCGTGTTCCCTCACGGCTCCCTCACGGCCCCGTCCGTGTTCCCTCACGGCTCCCGCCTGCCCCTCTGCGTCCCCCTCGCTCCACCCTCCCGCGGGCCGGGCTGGGCTCGCCCCGCCGTCTCCTCCCCTTCCTCTGCCGGCCGGAAAGCGCCGCGTGTTCCGCAGCCATGGAGTACCTGCCGGCCCCCGCGGCCCCGGCGCAAGCACACATGTGAGCGGTGTTGGGGGGCCCGGGGTTCCCGCTGGCTGTGGCTGTGGCCGTGACTAACTGTGCTTCTCTTTGTCCCTGTGTCCCAGCCTGTGCTGCCAGTGCGGCGTCCCCATCCCGCCCAACCCGGCCAACATGTGCGTGGGCTGCCTGCGGGCCCAGGTGGACATCACCGAGGGCATCCCCAAGCAGGGCACGGTGCACTTCTGCAAGCAGTGCGAGAGGTGAGGAGCCGCGAAACCGCTGGGGATGGCAGCAAAATGCCCTTGGAATGCACTTGGAATGCATCGGTCTCAGGGTTTAGGGAGGCAAAAGCGCACAGGTCTGGTGAGGAGGAGCTGGCGGGGCTCAGCCTGGAGAAAAGGAGGCTCAGGGGGAGCCTTCTGGCTCTGCACAACCCCTGAGAGGAGGGGGCAGCTAGGGAAAGGGGAAACATTCTTCATGGAAAGGGATGTCCAGCCTGGCACAGCTGCCCAGGGCTCTGGTGAAATCCCCATCCCTGGAGGGATTTAAAAGCCCTGTGGATGTGGCATTTGGGGATGTGGTATATTGGTGGCTTTGGCAGTGCTGGGGGAATGAACTCAGTCACCTTAGCCACTTTGCCATGATTGTATATGATTCTAAGAGTTGTAGCTGCATTGGGGTTACTAAGCTGAAAGCTTTGGAAATAGCTGCTCATCCTTGGAGTGATTTAAGGTGCTCAAGCAGCTTTCACGTGCTGTAAAATGCTCCCTGCATCCCAGGTATCTCCAGCCTCCAGGAACCTGGATCCAGTGTGCCCTGGAATCGAGAGAGCTCCTGGCTTTGTGTCTGAAGAAAATCAAAGCTTCCCTGAGCAAGGTGAGAAGCTGATCCTGCTGGGATGTCACAGCCTGGTCACAATTGTTACTGCAGAGATGGGAGCTGAGCAGAATGAACTGAGGGCAGCTGATGTGGTTTTAATGTACCTCAATTTCCGAGGGGTTTTTTTTTGCACGTTTCAGAAATTATTTATGCAATATTTGTTCTCTCTGGTGTATGATGATATGAAAAAGGGTTGCAGTGGTCTGTACCTAGATTAACTCAAATTCACATGTTTCAGTTGAATAAAGCATCCCTTAGGTTCAGAGTATTTTTAGAGGGAAGGACCTGAGATTGAGCATCTTTATGTCAGTCAGCCTCCGTGTTCCAACTAAGCACTATTACCTGGATAGCTTTAATTCAGATTATTCACTTCTTCACTTGTTTACTGAACCATAAGTTTCTGTTTGTGGTTTTACTGAGCTCTTGTCCTTCCCCACGGGCAGGTCCGGCTGATTGATGCGGGATTCATTTGGACAGAACCACATTCCAAAAGAATCAAGCTCAAATTGACTGTTCAGAAAGAGGTATCTGGAGCATAACCTTCTCCCTGTGGCTTTTACAAAGCTTTTATGGCAAACAACGGGATTTTTAAATTATTTTTTTACTTTTAGATTTCATCTTGCCTAAATTTTGTCACAAAAGTGCCATTCATCAGAATGAAGAAAGTTATTGTCTGTTCCAATAAGATGGGAAAATACTGCAGTTATTTGTGACCCAAACAGAGCTTAAACCTTGAACACTTCTGTTTTGCAGGTGATAAATGGGGCAGTTCTGCAGCAGGTGTTTGTGGTGGAGTACGTTGTTCAGTCTCAGATGTGTGAAGACTGTCACAGGATTGAAGCCAAGGATTTCTGGAAAGCTGTGGTGCAAGTCAGGCAGAAGGTAGAGGCAAACTGAATTTTTATTTGATCATGGCAGAGCAATCAGGCAAAGAACTGGGTGATTTTCTGGATTTCTCACACAAAAATGTACTCACACTTAGCCACAGGGGTATGTTTTGTGTTCAAGGTTGTTGAATTTTTTCTGAGTTTAGAAAAACTTTCTGCTGTCCAGTATTAACATTCTTTAAAATGATGCTGGCAGGAGGATCTTGTGTGGATAACTAAATACCCTCCTGTATTTTAAGGCAGTTTGGAAATAGTGGGACAAATATGTAATCCTTCAAAGGAAATAAATCTCTCTAGCAACCAGTTACACAAAAATGAGAAATGGAAGCTTTAAATAATTTGGTATAAGTAGAGCACTCTGAAATCTTTTTGTTTACTTGGATGTTTTTTCTCTAGGTGATCTCTTCATATAAATGTTTATTCTTCAGAGATCCTGCTTTGTACTTGATGCTTCTTAAATAACCTTGATGCTTTTGTGTTTGTTTGGCTCTAGACTGTGCACAAGAAGACTTTTTACTATTTGGAGCAGCTGATTTTGAAGCACAGGCTCCATCAAAACACACTAAGGATCAAAGAAATCCACGGTGAGTGGCTCTGGAGGCAGAATGACCTGGATTTATGGTGGATGTTTTCATGTGTGTGTGCTGGGAGCTGTGTAGAGAAAAGCTTATGAATTATATTTGATAAAACAGAATAGAAATAGATTTGTTTCCTTGCTTTTCAGATGGCCTGGATTTTTATTACTCTTCCAAGCAGCATGCCCAGAAGATGGTGGACTTCCTTCAGTCTACAGTTCCATCCAGGTAGAGCTCTCCTCTTCATTGCCTTGAGCACTCAGAACTTTGGGGAGCTGTCTTAAATCCTTCCTTCTAAAAGAATTTTGTAAGTGCAAGTGTAAGGAGCCTGTATTTTAATCAAAACAGACAAAATTCCTTCTACAGAAATCCCATATTTTCCACTTAGCTATGGTAAAATTAATCTCTGTTTCCTTAATATTTCCAGGTGATGTCTCTTGTTTCCTGCAAACTCTGTTTTCGTGTTTTACAGATCCAAATCATCCCAACGTTTGATCTCCCACGACATTCACAGTAATGTCTACAACTACAAAAGCACTTTCTCTGTGGAAATTGTTCCCATATGCAAGGTAGCTTCCCTCTGCTTCACCTTTAGGGTGTTGTGGGAAGAGTTGGGATTTGGAGATTGTAGGGTTTGGGGGGGTAGGGAGGGATCCACACAGGAAATGCAGAGGTTACTGGGGCTAGAAAAATAAAACCATAAAGTCAAAAAATTTATTTCAGGAGATTTGGTTAAAAATGGAGGAAACGGGAATGTCAGTTGATTGTGTTGGTTTGCAGGACAACGTTGTGTGTCTGTCACCCAAGCTGGCCCAGAGTCTGGGGAACATGAGCCAGATCTGTGTGTGCATCAGAGTGACCAGCGCCATCCACCTCATCGACCCCAGAACTCTGCAGAGTGAGTCTGGGGTTTTCCTCAGCACCTGAGTGTTCTGCTGGCACAGTTATTGTGGGTTTGTTTCCACAAAACCTTGGATTTTTGGACCTTAATGTTGTTAAAGTTATCTGTACAGTAGAAATTCTGTAGTGAGCTGAGAGTTCTCTGAGTTTGATTGCCGTAGGATCCTGGGCAGAACGTGCAGGCTCAGTTTGAGCTCCTGGATGTTCTGAGCATTTTCCTGTGTCAGCTTTATTCCCCTGCAATTACATGGCATCTGGATTAAATTTTCAGCCACTTCAGTACCAGAAATTCTGTGCTTTGCTTGGTGTGTGCTGCTGAGCTTGGGCAGCAGAATCCCTCTAAAAGGATGGATCCAGGGAATAATTCCTTTGAGTAGAGTCTGTCACAGATCAGCTGCTCCTGCAGCAATGTGGGTCACGTCCTAAATGATGAACAAATACAGTGTCTGGCTGTTACAGTGATGAACAAATCGTGTCTGGCTGTTACCTTCATTTTGGTTTATGGTTCTTTTTCACAAGAAATTTGCTCCCTGCTCATTTTGCAGTTGCTGATATCGATGGGAACACCTACTGGCGCCACCCCTTCAACAGCCTGTTCCACCCCAAGCAGCTGGAGGAGTTCATCATCATGGATATCAACAGGGTGCATGAGAAGAAAAAAGGTGCTGGGGCAGGGGCTCGATCACTCAAGGTGAGAATGTCTCTGTTTAATTCATGTTTTGGGCCTTCTGCTCAGCTGAATTTATGATCTGGGTCTGCCTGGAACAGTCAGACTGGGCTGTTCTGGATCTTGCCATTGGCAAAAGATTTTCTTGGGGCCATTTGGTTTGGAAATGGCACAGGCAGATTGTGAATTCCGCTTCCAGGAATTCTTCTTGCAGAGTTTAAACTCTGCTTGTTATTGGGTATTGAAATATTAACTTTGCAGCTTTAATAACTGAATTGGTTTTGTTGAAACATTTCTTTTTAATCAGAATTAATGGATCTTCTCAGTTAAAAGCTAAAATAGGTGTCTATTTATAGAAACAGCCTTTGGGAATTCCAGGGAGTTGCCATGTCCATTTCCTTAACTTTTATGTAATGAGAAATGAGGAGTAGCAAGGGATACATTGGATATGTGATGCAGAAGCACAGGTTTAATGACAAGTGGAGTTTAAATCAATGCAGATGTTGGGGTTAAGCTGGGTTTGGTTAAGGAATGTTTTATTTTCCTTTCCCAAAGCACACTCTGGCTGAAGCCTGGGTCAGGAAAACCTCGGAGCTGGACACGGATCACCAGTATTTCTGCTGCACTCACTTGGGGCACATCCTGAATCCTGGGGACCTGGTCTTGGGGTCTGTTCGTCTTTTCTGAAACTTTTATTAAATGAGTATTTAATGACTGAATTCATGTGCTATCAAGAAAGTGTTGAACTGTTCTGATTTCAAAATTAAAGCAGCAAAAGGGAGGGAACCATCCTGGTCCTAATCTAGGAAATCTCTTTCCTAGAAGGAGTTTTCATGTAAAAATTGTTTACATGAAATAAGAATAAGAAATAAGAGAGCTGATTGCCTTCAGAGTGCAGCTTGGAATCACAATTTAGCCACAAATAAATGGGAATGATTTTTAAAACACCAATTATTTACTTGTTTGCTAATGAATATCATATACAGTGATAACAAATGTGAATTCTTCTTAAGATCAGGAAAATTAGGTGATGCTTAAAAAAGTTTAAACATGAATGTTGTGAGCCCAGCAGAACCTCAGTGGCTGTTGCAGTTTGGATTCCAGAGGTTGGGAAGTGCCAACAGAGCAGGATTTGGGAACAGCAGCTGCTCACACTTAGGAGAGCTGCACATTAATGTGGATTTTTATTTGTTTCCCTTCCTCTGGAAATATTTCTGTTCCTTAGGAGCTGCACCTTGCACCGTGCTGCCCTTCAGCACACACATGATACATTGAGGTCAGGGTTTTTATAAAGCACAATAAAAACCCTGTTTCTATTTTAGCTTCGACTTGGCCAACTGCAACTTAAATGATGAATTTGCCAACAAGATGAACCCCCAACACATTCCTGACGTGGTAAGAAAATCCCTTTCTCTGTCCAAAGTTCTTTCCATTCCCCAAGGCTAGGAGGGAGTGTGATTTTATAATGAGCAGTGCCTGAAGGAAGAGAGGATATTAACAGTGAAATTCGAGCATCATCTGATTTTGAAGGATTATTTCCTTAAATATTTTAATGATGGTTAAATTACACATTTATTGTTGGTTTTTTTTTCCAATTACCATGGTCAGATAATACATTAATTGTTGGTTTTATTCCAATTACCAATCACTGGGTGCTGAATTGAGAACTCCAGAGTGTGCCTGTCCCTTCAGGACCATTTCCCAAGTGTTTGGAAACACTAGGACCAACAAACTCCCTGTAAATTCAATATAACGCTGCTGAGTGCCAGTCCAGCTGGTTTTAGATGCCCAAATGTGGATTTGGGTGCTGATTTGGGATTTTGGGAGGTGGAAAAAGGATCTGCTTTTCCCTGCAGGTGCTGATCAAGAAGAGCTACGACCGCTCCAAGCGGCAGCGCCGCAGGAACTGGAAGCTGAAGGAGCTGGAGAGGGACAGGGAAGCCACGGACACAGATGATGAAAGGTTCAGTATCTGCTCTCCTTGTCCAGTGACAAAGCAGCTTCTAAATAACCTCCAGCTGAGAGGAAAAAAGGAGAAAATTAGAGATAAATGAGTTGGGAATTGAGGTGAGGGTAGAACAGCAGCAAGTTGGAAATGTGGGGATGCTCTCGGGTCTGATGGGGTTTTGTTTCTGTGATTTTACTTTGTTGCATGAATTTCCACCAATCCAAAGGGACAGGGAGTAAATACATCCCACATCTTTTACAGACAATACCAGGACTTCCTGGAAGATCTGGAAGAGGATGAGACCATAAGAAAAAATGTCAACATTTACAGAAGTAAGGCCTTTCTAACTCCTCCAGTGGGTGTAATTAAATCATGTTTAAATCGTGTTTGAGGCAAAACAATTTTAGTGAAATTCTCTATTTGCATTCTCCAAACTGTTCATGCCTGGAGGATGCTGTGAAGTGTTCCACAGATGTGTTTCACCTGATGGATTTTGTTTCCTTGCCTTTAAGTGAAAGAGAACTTTCTTCCTACACCCAAAATCTCTGCTGGGTGAACGATTTGATACAGAATTCATTTTTGTTTCATGAGGGGACTGTTGAGTTTTTAGGAGGTATTTTTGGGCTTTTGGTTTTGTGGTTTGTTGGTTGTTTTAGTGTTGTTGGTTTGATTTTTTCCCCCCATTTTCCTTTGGGGTTGCTCTGGTGGTTTGGGGTTAGTTTCCTTTGCTCAGCTGGTTTTTTGGGGGGGTTTCTGTGTGTTTCTAGATGCAGATATTCCAGTGGAGAGTGACACAGATGATGATGGAGCTCCACGGATCAGCCTGGCTGAAATGCTGGAAGATCTCCACATTTCCGAGGACGCCACTGGAGGGGAGGGAGCAGAAATGCTGACAGAGTAAGGACAGTGCCTTGCATCCAAGAAATGTTCCCTTGGGGAGGAAAAACTCCCAGACCGTAATTAACCATCACAAGGCCAGGAAAAGTGACAAAACTCCCACTGCACCCCAAATTAATGGCCTGGAATTCATATTTATGGATGATATTCCAGAGAATCAGCAATTAAAGTTGAATTTCTGGTGGAAGCATTGCAATAAAAATTCCACAATTTCCTCCCATCCCTGAGGGATCTCTCCATGCAATTTCTGCAGTGGAGAAAATAAGGAAGGATGTCCAGAGGGAAAGATTTTATTCCAGTTTCCTGGATTTTAGGTAGAGTGCCTACCTACTGTTACAGCTTCAGTTTCCCACACGGGGAAGGTTTTCCCTATTTTTTGGCACAATGGTTTGAAGCCTTTTATGATACTGGTAGATTATTCCATATATCCATATTTTGGGGAAGCTCAAGACTCTAATTTCTGTCCCCTTACACAAAGAAAACTTCCCTGCAAAGCCCTTGATCAGAAAGATAGGAAAATCCTGTGGAGTGTGATGAATTTTGAACTGTATCCCATGTCTGGATCAGTGGATTAGCAGCAACATGCACAGCAATTAATTAATAAATCAGCTATAAAGGATTAAAAACCTCTTGAGATACTTTGAGTCATCATTTTTTAGTTCATTTTCAAATCCAGTTGCCCTCTGCAAGTCCAAAGAGGACAGAATAATAAACTCCCTGTTGGTGGCAGGTGATGGGGGAGTAATAAAATCTGGGTTTAAACTGTGCTGTTTCCATCCTTTTCCTCCTCCCTGTTTCCCTTGCTGGAGTCTCCTGGGAATGTTAGATATTTTTTGTGCTGTCTCATCCTGTTATCCCTGGAGATTTCCCTCTTCCTTTCCCCCCTTCCTTGCTCTGCTGAAGCCTTGAATCCAAGGCTTGCCTGGGTTTGTGGGATTTGTTTGGCTGGAGCAGCTCCCCAGAACCAAAGCTGGGTCTCTTTGTAGGTTCTCAAGTTTCCAGTGCCCCTCTGGGAGCTCAGAGGGGTTTAGGGAGTGTCCAACAAATTAAATATTTGCCAATATTTTCACTGCCACTGGAGTTAACAAAGGTATTCATTGTTATGGATAAAAGCTGCCACTTGCCCTGCAGCTCTTCCTGAAAATCTCTGTTAAGCCACAGAAAGCTCCTTTTATATAACAGAAATCCTTCAGGATTTTAAGTCAGACCTGCTCAACGATGCATTTCCACCCAGATGTTGATGAATTTTGAGTTGGAAGTCATGGGAGAAGCTGTGCAGAACTTTGGAATTACATTTTGCTCAGAGAATATGGTAGAAAAAAATGTGTTGTTTAAGTCAGAGCTTACAGCACAAAAGCTGGATAAGTGAGGGGGGAAATGAACAGAAAAGGGGGAATGGGGTGTGCAAACGCTGATTTTTCATTATTTTTCCTAGATAAAAGTCTTGTGTGTTAAGGTGGTGATTTCACCTTTAACAGCTTTAAAAATCTGTTTGTGGATGGCCTGATGTAACTCCAGGGGTCTCAAATTTTCCCAAATGGAAATGGCTGAGGTGAAATACTGATGGGAAAACACTTTTAACCTCAGGCCAAGAGCCTGAGCTTGGCTGCACTCCAGGGACAGCTCCTGGGCCAGTTTTGGGGGCTTGCAAGCTGAGGAATTGAGGCACTGATCTGGTGGGGACTTCAACAAAATCAGTGTTATTTCAGTCTCTTACTCTTGGAAGTAGCTTAAAATAGGGAATTCCAGAGGAATATTATGCCAGGAAGTTTTCCATAAAAAGTTAGACAAGGGTACAGATTCCTTCTGCTGGGTTTTTGGGATTTGGAATCATTTCACTGCAATGCCAGTGGGAAGAGTCTGCCTCCATTTCCACCCTGGGACTGACAGAGATGGATCCAATCCCATCTCTTCCCCCTTCTCCTGCTGCAGTATCCATGGAAAAATCAGGATGTGCCTGTGCTGAACGTGAGACTCCACCTGGTGTCACTGTTCCTACACGGCCCCAGCAGCTGCTCCCTGCTCCGAGGGAAAGGTGGCTGAAAACTCAGGAAAAACTCGTGATGCCCATGCAGTTCCTGGTATGTAAATTCAAAATAACACTGAGCTAAAGAAAAATAAGACAAAGACTGCTTTGAACTTGGTGTTGGAGGATTTAATGTCAGCAAACTGCTCCTTCTGCAGCTTGATCTCAACTCGGGGCCATTTGTGTCAGCTGCACCTCCCAGAGCAGGTGAAAGGAGTGGGGGAGTTGGAAATCCAGAGGCATTTGGGAATGGGTCCTGGAGCTCATTCCAGGACATCATCATGGAAAAAGAATCTTGTTGCTGTCAGAATCTATTTCCTCCTAAATACAAGCTGGGAACCTGGTTAAGCCAAGTCAGAAAGAGGAAATTAAATTTAAAACTTGTCAGGGTTTGAGTTCCACAACAAAACCGAAGTCTGATGGTAAAGCAAGAAACTGAAGGGATTTTGTGCAATTTAAATATTCAGCTTCCTAAAATGAAAACATTTTGGATGACACAAATCCCCAACAAGGACCGAAAAGCCTTGAAAGCCAATTTTAAACTCATTTCTAGTCAGATTTGTGAGATGGAAGGAAGCTCCTGAAGCTGTGGTGGTGTTTGCACACCCTGCTGAGGGTCTGTGCTCTGAGGATGGTGTTTCACGCCTTGAACCCTGGAAAAAATACCTGGGAAAATATCTAAATAAATCCCATTTTATATTATATCTCTGCTCTATACTGGAAATGTCAGCAGTAGAGGAAGGAGGAGTTTCCTGGCTCAGGGAGACTGGAACTCAACTGTTGCATGAAGCAGTTTCAGCTGAGCAGGGAAGCAAAGCAGAAACTTTCAGCCAAGCAGGACAGAGGAATTTCAGGTCAGCTCTGGAAAAGCAAAACAGATCTGCTGGAAACTCCCCCCTGCTCTGAGAAAATCCCTGCAAGATGGAAATGTCCTGTGGGATGCAGAGGCCAGGCAGTGCTGACAGGTTCACTCTACAAGCAGGATTTTCAGGTCAGGTAATGAAGAGCAAAGATAAGAACTGCAATTACACGTGGCTGCAAAGAAAGCGAAGTGCAGCTGTTGGAGTGCAAAACAATGACAGTTCCAAGGAGGAAGAAATTATCTCAGAAATCTTCTCAAAACTCCTGAAGTGATCAGCAGCAGAGGGGCTAAAATTCCACATGAACACAACCATCTTCAGTGCCTTTAGGAAGTGCAAACTCTTTAAATCAATACAATTAAAGTTCAATGGGAGATAAGGTGTGAAAGTCCTACAATAAAATCACTCTTGAGGATGCTGGGAATCCACCAGGATGTTCTGGCTGCAAACATCAAAGGTTTCCTGGCGAGCAGCACGAGCAGTTTGATTTTAGCAGCTGGTTCTTATTTTGTTCTTTGGTTTCCACTCGTGCTGAACCAGCGTGGGTTAAGTTGTGCAATTTGAATATTTCCTTTTCACATGGCAGGGATCTGAGTGGTGCTGAATGTTATGCTTACATTCCTTTCTGCCAGGACAGAAACTTGCCTCAGACAGACGCAGCTGACCTTGGCGTGCTCAGGGGAGGGTGTGCAGGGAATATTCCACTTCCCATTCCTCTTGGAACACTTCCTGCTCCAAGAAGGCATTCATTCATTCATTTAGGTTTGGAATGTTGAGCATCAGGTGGGAAAAACTAAATGTCTTGGCCACTCAGAGCAGTCTGTGGAGCTGGTTGGAAAAATCTGGGGAAATATGGAAAGAGCCCGTTCCACCCCAGCAATCCCCTCTGTGCATCCCTGGAGTGGTGTCCAAACCCTCCTGGAGCTCCAGCAGCCTTGGGCCATTCCCTGGGGAGCCTGGGCAGTGCCAGCACCCTCTGGGGGAAGAACCTTTCCCTGCTCTCCACCCTAAACCTCCCTGGCCCAGCTCCAGCTGTGCCTGATCTTGGATCCTGTTCCCAGCTGAGCCTGACCTGACAAATCCAGTCCCCCCCAGGCTCCCAGTGCTTCCAGCAGGAACCTGCCCAGGCAGTGCTGGGAACTGAAATGGGATAAAATATTTTCCATCCTGGAGTCTTGGGACAGGCAGGGAAAAGGGGGTGATGAGGAAAATGAATCAGGAACTCTGGGGAGCTCCAGCTGCCACTTGGCCCCTTGTTTCCTCTGCTGGATTTTGGTGCTTTCCTGGCTCTGTCCCGTTCCTCCAGCCCAGCTGGGATCTGGGGATGGGAGCAGAGCCCCACCCCAATCCCATCCCAATCCTACCCCAGTTATTGTGAAAGAGGCACCAGGCCCTGGAGGCACCCCCAAACACCACGTGGGAAAGGGCAGCAGTGACACAACCAGGGCAAAGTTCCTGCTCCTCCAGCCGGCTGTGGGATTCCTGAGTGCCCAGAAATGCTGGGGAGCTCCTTGTGGAGTCCTGCTGGAACTGAGGGTGACCTGCTCCTGCCCTAGGCTCACTCCCTGGCACATCTTGAGCAATATTTATTGACACAGTCTTGAGAAATACAGATTTTGCACCTGTAATGCAAAGTGCTGCCTGTATTTCTCTGTATTAGAGACTGAGAGGCTGGGAAAAATCACTGTCTCCATAAATAGTCTAATGATCTCCATAAATAGTCTAATAATTAAAATATTCTGTGTTCCCTCTTGTTCCTCAACATCAGGAAATATAAATTATATTGATAAATATCAGTAAATATAATATACACACTAAGCATGAAAGCAAACCTACACTAATTACTACTTCAGCCATTCACTACTTGAATAAAACATCCCCTTGGATCTAAATTCAAAAGAATTGAATATATTTTTTTTACAAACTTAGAGATATTTGGGCATTGTTTAAAGACTTGGAAGTTTGAGTACAGCTGTCCTCATTTTCCCAGAGAAATTATTTTCATCTCTTACTTTATTTCCCCATGATTATAAACTGGGAAAGCAGCTGACAAATGACATAATTATTGTCTTTCACTTTGTTTTGTTGCCTCCTGTGACCAAGCCTCATTCCCAAAGTCCCTGGATTGCCACCTACAGCAACAACCCACCCTCTGGAAGGAGAGGACATTCCAGGAGCTTGGAAAAAGTCCCAAAACTCACCTCAGTGTGGGTGGGAAAATGTGGATTTGTGTCACCCTGTGTGTCCTGCTCTGCTCCCTTCATCTCCTGAGGATTCCAAACCCCCATTCTCACTGCCAAGCTCATCCCAGTGCAGCTCCTGCCCACTGCAGGGAGCTGGCAGCACAGGAATCTGCTGGTTTGAAGGCTAAAAAGTCAGGGAATTTGGAACAAAAGCAGTCCCAGCCAAAACCAGCATGTTTTTTACAGCTCATGAGTTTGTGGTTCAGGCACTAAACAGGGAGAGTGTGAAAGGTGAAAAGGAGGGAGGAAAGGGTTAGGAAAAAAGGAGACATTGTATTTTTATATTTTTAAGGGGTTTATTTTCAACTGACACCCTACCACAAGTGAATCTGTAGTGTTACATTCTCTATATGATGCACTTGATTTACTCATCTTCTAAAGTAAACCAAAAATTACCTGTTTTTATAAAGCCCAAGAATCTGAGAATTTCATCAGAAATTTTCACAGCAGCACATCCTCACATGAATCTGTGGCATTGTTTGCATCATGATAACGAGCCAGCCAAGTCATTCATTGTATAAAACAATCAAGGAGACTGAAAAAATCCTGAAATCATTCCATAAAAACACAGCAAGCTCAGGGAAGCAGCTCCCACTCGTCCAGGATTTTTGTGTGCACATCTCTTCTGGTAGACAAGAACAAATTCATGCTCATTTCTCCAGATGAAAACTTTCCATATCCAAGCAGCTTTCCCTGGAATAACAAAATCTTCAGGGGGGTTGTTCCTTCCCCCAAAATAACAAAATCTTCAGGGGGGTTGTTCCTTCCCCCAGAATAACAAAATCTTCAGGGGGGTTGTTCCTTTCCCCAGAATAACAAAATCTTTAGGGGGGTTGTTCCTGTCCCAATTCCAGCTCTGTAATTCCAGTGGGTCATTAAAACTGAAAGCTCCTGAAGAAGCAAATGGTAAAAACAGGGAATGATTGGAAGAAAAATAATTTGCTGTCAGAGCAAAACACTGAGAGAATAAAGCAGAGTTTGCTGCTCCTGGATAAAAATGGGATAAGGAAACTCTTGGATGCCAAAGCCAGGTTGAGGTTTTACTTCACCACAGAAAGAGCATTTTCCCGTGGGTTTCCCAGGAAACTGCAGAGGAGCTGGAAGACCGAGCTGGCGTGGAAAGCCAGGCAGACATAGGTGGTGTAGAGCAGCAGCCCCAGCATGGCCAGGTTGAAGGAGTAGAAGAGCACCTTCTCCCAGGGCTCCATCAGGTAACTGCAGGTGATCAGCTCAAACTGGCAGAAGAGCCAGTACAGGTAGCTCGGGGTGCTCTTCACATCCATCCCCGATCCCAGAGCTCCCTGTGGGATGAAGAGTGGGGGATGATGGAAATGAGAACCTCACGTTGCACATGAAGAGTGGGGGATGATGGAAATGGGAATCTCACATTGCACATGAAGGGTGGGGATGATGGAAATGAGAACCTCACGTTGCACCTGAAGGATGGGGGATGATGGAAATGGGAACCTCACATTGCATCTGAAGGGTGGGGGATCATGGAAAGGGGAATCTCACATTGCACATGAAGGGTGGGGGATGATGGAAATGGAAACCTCACATTGCACCTGAAGGGTGGGGGATGATGGAAATGGGAACCTCACATTGCACATGAAGGGTGGGGGATGATGGAAATGGGAACCTCACATTGCACATGAAGGGTGGGGGATCATGGAAAGGGGAATCTCACATTGCACATGAAGGGTGGGGGATCATGGAAATGGGAATCATCTGAAGAGTGGGGGATGATGGAAAGGGGAATCTCACATTGCACATGAAGGGTGGGGATCATGGATATGAAAATCTCACATTGCACATGAAGGGTGGGGGATCATGGAAATGGGAACCTCACGTTGCAGCAGCCTCACCAAGGAGGCTCCCTGAGAGCTCATTTCATCCCCGAGCTGTGGCAATTCCATTCCCCAGGCCAAGCTCTGCCAGAATTTCACCTTGCACTGGGTTACTCAAGGCTCTGTTGGAGCAGCTTAATTAAAACTCCCTTTAAACCCTCTCTCCTTCCTCCTCCTCCTCCCCACCTGTGGATTTCTATACAGAATTTGCTACAAGGCTGATTCCTACCACTGCAGACTGGATTTTATGCCTTGTGCTCCAGTCGCTGCTGGAAGTTCCAGGTACAAACGGAGAGCATGGAGAACTCCACACAAACAGAATTCCAATAAAGGGAAACTACATCCAGGTTATCCAGCTTTTTCTGCAGCAGGGATTGAATTGATCTTTGAATTTCATTGAATTTCATTGCCAGAATGAAAAAAGAAGAAGAAGAAGAAGAAGAAGAAGAAGAAGAAGAAGAAGAAGAAGAAGAAGAAGAAGAAGAAGAAGATGATGATATATTATAAGGTAAAATAATAATAAATGCAGATTTCTCTTAAAGAAAAAATAAATCAATGTTAGTAGTTACTGAGTGTTGCATTATGGCATCAGCAGGACACAGAACTGGAGAGGAAAAGGGGAAATGGGACTATTTCAGTTATTGACACTTTCTGTCCTTTGGTGACTAAGAGGAAACAAACCAAAAACTCTGATTTCACACTTTTGAATTGGGAAGTAAAAAATTCCTGGTGGTGTCAAAATCTGTGGAAAGAAATTTATCCCTCAGAAATTACATACAATTAACTCTATAGCTCCATATAGAGTGGGATTTTATCCTAAAAAATCCACTTCCCAGAGATTTTAGTGACATTTTGCTTCCATATCTCCCCCACCTCTTTTCTTCCTGCCGGGTGAGCGAAACAAATGCCTCTGCAGTTTGAAATATTGACAATTACTTGTGGCAATATTCCCATTAACCATCCCCTTTCTGCCCTCACACAGTTTTTGCTAAATCGGGTGACACCTGAGCCTCTTCCCACCAAATGCATGACTTTGAGGAAAAGTTGGGGTTGTAAAAAGCAGAACTCACCTGTCCACGTGCCCCAACACGGCCGGGCAGGGGATGCTGCGGAGCTGGGCAGGGAGCAGCTCCTGTGTGGATGGAGAGGCAGAGCCCAGGAGCTTTGATCCTCAATTACAGAGCGTGTCCTCCACTCCCCGCCCTCCTCCTCCTGCTGAAATCTCTTCTGGCCACAGGACTCTGATTTATGCAATAATTTATGCTCTGTCTGCACCACGCTCAGGACACGGCACCTGGTTCTTGGAGCCGAGCCCAAGCTCAAGGACTCTGCAGGGAGGAGAACACCAGGCAAAAAATATTTACAGTTAATGCCTTCCCTGATTTCAAACCTTCCAAAACACCTCTGCCCCTGTGGGGCTTTGAGCTCCTACAAGGGGCAATTTAATGTCTACACAGAATTATGGGGTTAAGCAGCCACAAAAATGTGGCACAGGAAGGTCTGCAGTGAAGCCACCACCTTCTTTTGCAACCTCTGATTAGAATCATTTTCCAACAGCTCCCAATCTCTGCATCTCCCAGATCTCATCCAGAAACTCCAGGGTGGAGGGAATTTGGGGACGAGGTCTGTGTAAGGAAAAGAGAGTGACTTTTCCTCAGAAAAGCTGCAAAATAAGAGCAGGCCGCAAATGCTGGAGGCATTTGAATGATCTAATTGGGCAAGTAAACAAGGCAGGAATCTGCATGATAGATGGTGTTCTAAACTATCTGCCTGCAGCCAGATCATTTCCAAATATGAATCAGCTTCGCATGGGGATGATGTGACACAAGCCATGTCTGAACCTCACCTTTCCCCCCTCCCTTCCCAAACACAGCCTGAGCTCACCTGCCAGCAAACCCTGCCCTACTCCCTCAACCTTCTGCTTTTCCCCCTCGTGTTTTCCGACAAAATCAAGTTTTCTCTTTAAGAACTGGCCCTTTCCCCTAGAAAATCCATCAATGGGGAAGGACTGCCCCAGGCAGTAGCAGTCAAAATGCTCCATTTTCAACCTTTCAACCAAATTTTCCATATCCAACCCTTGTCCCTCAGGAGTTCCTGCTTCCAACCAGACTTTGTCAGCCATGGATTTCTGTGGAGTCTGGAGGGCTGGGGTGGGATGCTGCAGACAGGCAAAGATATTAGAAAAGGAAAAATAAAAATGGTTTAGGCCCTGCTACTCTAGCTAAGCTGGCAGTAGCTTGTAAATTCCAAAGAGGAAAAATCATAAGAATGAAGACAGTTAACGTAATCATAAGGCATTAACACAACAATCTGTTCTAGTAACAAAAATAAGTTTTAACTTGCATAAACAATGGATCTGTCCCATGAGAATCAGTGAAGAAAATATGTAAACAATCCAAGAACAGAGAGATCTGATGGAAAGGTAAAATGCCGGTTACTGACCAAGGAGAAAACCAGTAGCCAATTGGAGCTGAACACGAGGTCTGTGAAAACTGTATCAAAATGAGTTTTGTGAGTAAAGAATTGGCTTTTCTGCATGAAGAAACTGAGTCCTGGTTGCTTTATTACTGCAACAGTGGGACAAGGTGGTTCCAGGTGAAAATCAGAGTTCGATTCCCACAGTGGGACAACATCCCTGTTCCAGGTTCCGCAGCTTCCCTGGCAGGTGGAGCAGCCTCCTCTGAATCCTCCAGCACCAAACCCAGGGCAGCTGAAGGCAGGGCTGGCACCTCACGGCTCCCTGAATCCTCCCCAAAACCATCCTCAGAAAAGCCAGGAAAACTCAGGAGATTCTTCCATCGCTCCCAAGTGCGAAACCACACAAAGATTTCCAGTATTTCGGTAATTCTCCGAAATTTTTTTGTTATTTTTTAATAACAAATTCCCTGAGTTGAAACAACACAAGTGAGACTCATGTGGGTTTGTTTAGCTCCAGCAGTGTTCCCACAGTTTTACCTGATCCATTGGGAGAGAGCTGCAGGTGGGATGATGTTGGAATCCGAAATGCAGGGAACTCTCAGAACTTTGGGCCTGTAAGCCAAAGGCTTCCAAATTTAGGTGCTAGAAGCGAGAAGGTGGATTTATAGTTTAAAGCAGAGACATATTAAGCTAAGCAGAGGAAAGTTTCGAGTTTTAGAGTACAGTGCTGCAGGTTTGTGTGTCATAACACGATTGGCTAAGAAAGCTCACACTGGAGCATGAGTCCATAAGAGGAAATATTTAAGGATTGGGTCAAAGCATAAACATCCTTGCTGACAGTGTTTTATTGGTCAATAAATCCCTAAAAGGTCTTGTAACTCGGGGTCTTGGGACCTTCTGAGCCATGCAGTGAAGATGTGAGCTGAACTCACCTTTCCTGCCTATGTAGGAAGATAGGAAAAATAAATTACACTATCTAAAGCAACTCAGAGGTTCTGCCTCTAATTCATTGGGAACTCCCAAATTCCAAATGGAATTGGAATGAGCAGGATGGAAAAGAATGAGCAGGATCCATTCCCAAGCAGGGCTTGGATAGGGGAGTGGAAAACTCCCAGGCATCCTCTGCTGCTGCTTCCTGAGCTGCTCCCGCTGCTTTTTCCAGCTGATATCCCATGGGGAGATAAGGAATCATTAATAACTTTCACACTGCATAATGAGGTGTGGACAGCTTCACTCAGAATACAGGATTTGCCTGAAATCCCTACCTTTTAAAGCAATTTTCTCTTATTTGCTTAAGAGACTTTGTTGCATGCACAGAGAGAAAATAACCTAAAAAATATTCAAAAATTCTACAAGGCAACAACAACAAAAAAATCCCAGACAAAACCATATTCTACCTTGGATGGATGACTGGAAATACATTAAAAAAGCAAATTTTTTTTTTAAGATCTTACCCTGAAGAGCAGGAATGAGACTCTCCCAGTAGCAGTTTGACCCTTGTTTTAGATCTCTTAATCATGTTCCCCACACAATTGGATTTCAAAATCTCTTTTTATTGCTGCTCCCTGTTCTTTCCCTCCCAACAAATTTAAACTCAATGATAAAAGCAAAACCAGGGCACAGCAATTGTTCCTAGCAAAGGAAAATTAACAAAACAAAGCAGAAATATTCAAATTACAAAGGAAATCACCAACGTTCCCTTTTCACTACCAAGTTTTTTAGCAGTCTGATTAAATGGTGGCTGCAGTCCTCCTGGGGTGACAGATGTGGTTCTGTTGAAGTGTTGCCTCAGGTTTGAGCTTTTCTATTTCTCAGATTCTGTGCTGCTTTAGTGTGCAGTTCTGAGCTTCACATTATGGGATGGTGAGCTCTCTGCACAGAGCAGGGAGACAAAACAATTCCTTCTCCAGCTGGGCACCAAGGACAAATGATCCAAACCTCAGGCCCAGGAGCACAAACAACGTGGGCTGGAGAGAGAAAAACAAGCAGGATGGGACTGCATGGGCTAAAGCTGGAATGGGACAATGAACTCCAGTGTGCCAATGGAGCAGAGCTGATCACAGCGAGAGCCCCCGGGAGCACTCGTGCATTTTGGGACCATTTGGGTTCATCTTGGGTGCAGCCCTGGCTGGGCTCTGGTGCTGCCCAAGGTGGATCCATGGAGGAGATCCTTTTAATGAATCCCTGCTTTATTCTGTGACTCTGCCCAGCCTCTGCTCTAGGTCACCTGCACAAGGCATCAGAAGCAGGGATCCTGGACAAGGGTGGAGTTTTCCTCTGAAGCTCCAAGGCTGCTGGAGATGGGCCTGGGCTTCTTCTGGGAATGCAGTGGGGAAGAAAGCTGCTCCTCTGGGAATTCAGTGGAGGAGAAAGCTGCTCCTCTGGGAATGCAGTGGGGAAGAAAGCTGCTCCTCTGGGAATGCAGTGGGGAAGAAAGCTGCTCCTCTGGGAATGCAGTGGGCAAAGGCTGCTGTGGTGTTGCAGGAGTCAGATTGTATCCAGGTAGGAATGCTTGGCTCCTCCCCTGGGCGGAGCATCTCCCCATGGGATGATGGAATTTTCTCAGCCATGCAGGGACACTCACTGGCCACGAACAGAAGATATTTAATAATTAATAGCCCATTAACAGGAGAGATCTCTTGGAGGGAGGATTGGCTGTGGGAGAGATAAAGAAAAGTGCCCCATGAACTGAAGAAAACTGCCCCAGCTGGTTCTAACAGCTGGCCCATGAACAGAGGATGTCCCCCCGGAGTTATGAGGGATGGGCCATGGAAGAGATCAAGAACACTGCTCCACCTGCTTTCAGCAGCTGCTGTAGAAGACACACCTCTGGTTACATCCTGCTTTGCAGCCTGAGACAAGGACACCCCAGAGAAACTGGATAAGGAATTTCTGGGACTCGATCAGGAATTTATCTGAGCTGTACTGCTGGGACTGAGTTACTGCTGTTTGGGATGCAAATCCCGGAGTTTAATTAGGACATTGCTGCCTGCCAGAGTCACCCCATTTCCCACAGCTCCCCACACCCGCCAGACCAGTCCAGGAGCTTCCTCAGCTCTGCATCAAGGCAGGTCATTAACCAGGTGAGAGCATGGAGCTGGGATCTGCAAAAGCACAGGGATGTGCATGGAATATGCAAGGAATTGGCCCAGAGGATGGGGCACAGCCTATTGCAGCTCGAGGGTGACACTGACACTGTTGCAAATGAGCGTCCCATAAAAGCTGGCCAGGGAATTAGGGTAGCTGTGAAACCCAGAACTGCCCCAAAGGCCTTCAAATAAAGATCCCCATTTCTATTGCCTCCTTACTAAAATCATCTCAAGTTTCATTTCCAAGTTAGAGAAAAGGCAACACCTGCTCTGCTGGGCTCTGTTTTCTCTGAGCTGGCACCAATATTTACTCCCTCAGTTCTTCCCCCGTGCTGCCCAGGCTGGGGCATCGCTCACCTGAGACCTGCTGTGCTTTCAGGGGCAAAACAAATTCACTGGGAAGGAAAAGCTGCATGAACCAGGTTGAAATCTAGAATGGCACAGATACAAAGCCATGAGGGACTGGCAGAGGTGAGACTAGGAGCTGATTAAACTGGGAATTCTTGAGACCAAGTTCTTACCATGCTGTTCTCTAATTTCCAGGATCATTCTGTATTTTTACTTTAAATCAGGATTGATACCACCCGCGCTATTTTGCAGATCTTCAGCACACATTGTACAAGAACTGACTGAAGCAGTAAGAAAGAAATTTTATTTGCTTCTAGTAAATAAATAAAAGCATTTTATAACAGTTTTATACCTGTAGAGGAAAGTTTTGTAGTCATAACAAGCACAGGTCTGTCAAACACTATGGGAGATTTTATAAACAGGACTTTCAAAGAAAACAAAGTACATTTGGAAGTGTTCAACCTGGGATAATGGAAGGTGTCCCTGTCCATGGCAGGGGATGGAACTGGATGAGCTTTATGGTCCCTTCAACCCAAATCAGTCTGGGATTCTCTTTCGTGATTCTCCACCAGATTATTCATTCAAAGAATGAGTTGGAATGCTCAAAGACTGTTCTGCCTGCATTAATCCGCAGAAAATTCCTTCAGAACACCCTGCTAAAAGTGACAGCCCAGCAAAGTGGCCCAGGATGGGAATCAGGGATTTTCCACTGCTCAGGGATCTCACATTCCCTCTCACTGCCATTGCCTCTTGTTCCCTCTCCTCTCCTCATGCAGCTTGGAAGTTGTGGACAGTGGGAATAAACACTCTCCAGAAATGTTCATCCCTTCTCCAGAAATTCAGCTGCCTGATTCCATCCCCAGAAATGTTCATCCCTTCTCCAGGAGGATTCAGCTGCCCGATTCCATCCCCAGAAATGTTCATCCCTTCTCCAGGAGGATTCAGCTGCCCGATTCCATCCCCAGAAATGTTCATCCCTTCTCCAGGAGGATTCAGCTGCCTGATTCCATCCCCAGCACTGAGGGAACCCCAAAGCTGCCACAAAACTCAGCCCAGCTGCAGCAGAAACTGGAAGGGCTCTTTAGAGAGCAGCAAGGACTTTTAAATCCCTGCAGCACGAAACCTTCCTCCAGCTCATGCTGGGACCACAGGGAATGGTGCACAGGGCCTGGAATGTGCAAAGGAACATTCCAGCAGGGAATTATCAAAAGGACATTCTGGGGTTAATAATAACATAAATATAATAATGGGGTGTGCTCGCAAGAGCAGGCAAGAGCTGAGACTCCCCCTGGGCTGTGCAGATGATGCCTCTGGAAGATAAATCAGTGCAGGGTGAGGCCCAGGGAACTGGTTTTAGGAGGAAAGGCAGGGAATTAAAATGTGGGCTTTTTAGGAAAACATTCAGGAGGAGAGGATGAGCTCAGTGATTTTTTTTTTTAGGCCTCAAAGTGGCCACATCAATCTGCCTGTGTTTATCTCAAACTTGCTTCAAAAGAGTATTTATCAATGCCATCGAAGTGAAACTATTTTTAAGTTTATTTAAACTAAATTTTCTCATGTCTCCATGATTTTAAAATTCTGTTTCGATCCCCAGTGCTTTATAACTCTGAGGAAGAAGAAAATTCCACAGAGCTGTAGAAGGAAAAAGGGGTGTTGGTGATAGATAATAATGGGGATGTTGCCAGAAGTTTCTCCTCCACTGAGGAATCAGCCCATGGGGGAGGCTGAAATACACAGAAATACATCTTTTGCTAAACTATTTTATATTTCTTGTTGTCCAGGCCCCACAAATTTGGAACCTTCAGCTTCTTTCAGTCAGCTCTGGCCATACTTGGTGGCAACACCTCTCAGAAAAGGGGATCCACCTTCTCTTTTATTTCTGGGTGACAAAATGGATTAATTGAGAATGAGATTTTTAATCTTAATCTTGCTTAAGAAGTCCTTGATTTTTCTTGCAGAATTTTCTTTATCTTGATGTATTTTCTTGTAGAAAGCAAACCTGCTGCATTTCTGCCCTGCCAACATAATCAGTGCTGCTGCTGCTTTATTCATATTATTTTGACAGAGGTTCAGACCTTTCCCTGGATATGAATCCTCTTTATTTAGAGATTTCATTTACACATGTCCTAGTTTTTCTGGGACTGTGGTCCAGAGAAAGAAACAGGAATTTCTTTCTCCTTCTTGTAAGAAACAGGAATTTCTTTTCAGTGTAATAGTGGGGATTTCTTCTGTGGGGAGATTTTCCTGGTCAGTTATTTATTCCCATAAAATCCTACTTTTGGTGAAGTTTCCCAGGTTTTATTGCTGTCTTCTGGAAACTCTTTCACACTTAGCACAACAGAGGCTTCTGTTGTGCAGATTTATTTGCAATGGAATCAAGCACTCCCAAAGGGGAGTTATTTCTCTCCACACACCAAAAAGGTGGATTCTTCGTGAAGCAGTTATTTGGTAAATTAATTAATAAGAGCTGGAATTTTGCAGTTTTAATCTTTGTTCTGCCTCAGCCCCTTCAGAGCTGCCACAAGGATAATTTTTAACATTTCTCTTTTCTTTCTCCCCCTTTTAATCCTCCTCTTATTAAGAGCCATTTGTCACTGTGGAATTTTCAGAATTTTAGTGTAGATGTAAAAATATCTTCTTTTGTACATATCCATCTTTATGATTAATAACAGACTGGCCTAAAAAGAGCAATTACGAAAGGCTTTCATCCCATCTCCTCATCCAATCTGAAACGAGAACATTTTCACTCCTGGAAAAAAAAAATGAGGTGTTGCCACTCCTCTAAGTCTAAATCTGAGCTCCCAGACTCCTTAAATCACCAGAGAGGGGTGGAGATTTCCTGGAAAATGCAGCCCTAGTGATCAAGTGATGGATAACTTCAGCTCAGGGCTAAACTCCACCTCAGGACAGAGATCTGCAGGTGCCAGATTTTATTTCTTTATTTTATTTACTGCCAACCTCTCCAGTGGAACTCTCCAGGTGTTGAGTCTTAGCTTCTTTTCTGCCAGGTTGGGGATTAAATGTGTGAGGTATTTCTTGTTGGGAGTCAGGTGTTTATTAGTTCTTATCCATGTCACAGTCTCACAGACCCTGAGTTCTACAGCACTTCACTTCAACAAACTAAAAATGGAGCCCCATCTCTCTCTCCAAGGCCTTTTAAGGATAAACTGTCCAATTAAGAAATGACACCTAAATTACTTTTACTTTTAACCCAATAACCAACCAGCCGTGACCCACAATGGGGACTTTTTATCCAATCACACAAAACCACCCAAACCCGTGGAGAAGAAGAAAAAGGAGAAAGAAGGAGAAGGAGAAGGAGAAGGAGAAGGAGAAGGAGAAGGAGAAGGAGAAGGAGAAGGAGAAGGAGAAGGAGAAGGAAGGAGAAGGAGGCCCAGCCTCCACCCCAAAACCTTCATCTTGCTTTATATCTATTCCTGTATTCTAAACCCTTAAACTCTGAGTTTTCACCCTGTGATATCACACACTTCTGTTCAAACTCCACCCCCACAATCCCAGTTCCATCATTCCATTTTGGAAGCTTCTCCACAGCCTCAGGTCAATGCAGAGTTCTCCTGGGGTCAGTGCCTGGCAGCACAGAAAGTCTGGAATTCTCATAACCAGGGTTCCGACATCCAGGAAAACCTTTCCCAGCAGGAATTCGTACCCAGAGCGGAGCTCTTGGGTCCTCGGGGATTTATGAACCATGACCAATTCCATTTTTAATTCTTCCCTCACACACACAACACTTTCATGGCCTCAAACCATAAAAACGGGCTCTGCCACAGTACTGATTTTTCCAAGACTTTACAGAGTTGCTATTAAAGTCCATTTCATGTTCCATAAATTTTTATATCAAACATTCCTCCCTGGCTTGCTTTCCTGTCAGAAGCAGAATCTTATTTTCAAGATAAATTCAATCCTTTCAGCCATGTTTTCCTTGTGCCAGGTGTAACCCTGGAGGACCTCTGGGAAATATTGTTTGATGGGTAGAGAAAATAAAGTCAATTTTAACAAAAAAAAGGAAAAAATTATCCCTAGTTTGTCTCATTGCTACTGAAATGTGGGAATCCTCCTCTGCCTGTCTCCATATGCAGTCCAACTTAAAATGAAGGATATTTATCAAAATAATCTTAATTTGCTGAGAAAAGGGAAACCCTGAGTACACAAAATTGTCCTTTTAGCCAAAATTCTGCCACAGATTAATGTATTAGGCCAAGATTTGGATGTGAGTAAATGATTGTGGTGTTCTTGCAAATGATTTTTATTTAAAAGATGGCCAAGAAACAGTTGTCCACCAAAAAAAAGCCAAGCAAGCAAACAAAAAAAACCAAAAAACCAAAAAAAGGTGTTATCATTTTCAAATATTTCAGTGAAAAATTTGGGTTTTATGAAAGCCCTAAAACCAATGTAAGTGATTCCTGAAGCAGATATTTGTATCAACTTTAAATCAACTACACCCTCTTAAAATAGTTCTAAAGGTCGAAATTAAAGACCAATCCCAGGCCTATTTTAAAACTAAATCCTGAGGCTGTCAGGAGGCAGAGTGGAGTTAAGGACTTATGTGGGAACACCGAGAAAGCAGAGAATTGCAGCCTCTGAAATTCTGGCACTGAGAAAAAATCCAAAATATTTACACCTTTACATCATGTTCTTTTACAACTTTGCTGGAGTTAAACACACAAAAATACAGCTCAAGGGGGAAATTACACTATTTATCCTTTAAACACACAGCTATGAATGCGATTAAATATTTGGGCAAATTGCTGTCAAAATATATTCTGTGAGAAGAGCTAGTAGTGAACAGTGATGCAGGAGTGTGGAAAGAATCATTAAATTGGATTTTCCCATTTTTTTATTTATGCACTGGGCTGTACAAATTCCACATCCCTTCCCAACCAGCCCCCACTGATTCCCCACATTCCCAAAAATCCAGTCTTGTGTGGAGGAGGACACTGGCTGAAGGTCACTGGGACTATTTCTGTGCCGAAAGATTTCCAGAGCAGCGTCCCAGTTAAAAACCTTTCCATTTCAGATTGTTCAGCAGAACTTGGCTGTTTGGAAAAAGCCATTTTAAGCCCCAGCAGTTCATTAAATGTCCCTTGGTACCAGAGAGGAACAAGTAAACCTTAAGGAAGTAATGGAGCAGCTTGAGAAATGGCAACTTTTTCAAATCTGCAATATTTCACCCCAATATAACTTAGCCAACATTTAAAATCTATTTTCTTTTAAAATGAGGGTTTCTTGCTCCTTCAGAGAGGTTCTGTCTGACTGACTTTTTTTTTTATTGCCCCTTCTGATATTTGTCCCTGTAAGACTTCTCAGACATTTAAGGACCCATTTTATTGGGGTCAGAGGCCTTTCTGAGCTGCCATCAAATTCCCTGGACAGGGACACTTGAACTTCCTCCCATCTTCCCAACTTCTGACTCCAAACTGTTCGGGAGGGAGCTCTTTGTGGTGACTCAGAGCTGAAGGTCACACAAGGTAACATTTACTGCCCTTGTTGCAGCTCCAGCACTGCAGATGCTCCTGAGAGTAAGAAACTTGGGAAGATAAAGAAAAATACCCTAAATTGTTCCAAATAATATGTAATAACTACTAGAGGAACAGAATATTTGTGCATTTAGGTGTTGGTTTTATTCATTTCTCTTATAGTATTCATTTCTCTTGTTTCTCTTATGTGTTTATTTCTCTTATATTCATTTCTCTTTAATTTCCATCATTTAGGGTTTTTTCCCCATAGTTCTGCTGTTCCATGTGTGATTGAAGCAACTCTTGCTGAAGGGAACACTTGAAAAGGCACTGAAGGAGTGGGGTCTTCTTTCTCAGGCTGCAAATCCATCTCCCTCCACTTCCAAAGGCTTCTGAGTCAAGATTTCTACAAATTTTCAGCTCTAGACAGACCAGATAAAGAAAAACAATCGAGGAAAGATAGGTGAATCTGCAGGCAGCCTCCAGATCCTGCACATTGTGCTGTGTTTTGCTTTTCTGTCCTCACATACATCAAGTCAGGAATTAATTCCTGTTGCTCCTGCTTGGGAACATAACCAGCAGAACCCAAATTTTGGCTGCTGGCCCAGCTCCTCTCATAGAAGTGCCTCAGCCACCTCCTGTTCCATTACAAATCCACAGCAGCACGTATTTATTACACACAAAGTGCTGTTCCTTAATGCTCAGCCAAGCTGGGAAATTGTTTCTTGACTCCTTTGCTTTTCCCATTACAGCGAGGAGCAGAAAGGAGAATGCTCGATGTGCACGCAGTTCTCTGGCTTTGCTTCTAAAGCCCAGGATTAATTCTCTCATTAAGGTGTTTCTGCTCAGCTGCCTGTCCTCAGGCACATTCTTTATGCTCAGAAGTTGAAGTAGGAAAAAAAATCCTTTCCTGGGAGCATGGGGAGGCTCTGGAATGGAATTCCCAGAGCAGCTGTGGCTGCCCCTGGATCCCTGGGAGTGTCCAGGGCCAGGTTGGATGGGGCTTGGAGCACCTGGGACAGTGGGAGGTGTCCCTGGTGGCACTGGGTGGGTTTTGGGGTCCCTTCAACCCAAACCATTCCGGGATTTTATGAGAGCCTGTGGAGGAAGGGCTGTGCTACTTCCTGCTGCCACTCCTGGTGACCCAGGAGAGAGGGGTTGGTGCCCCTTTTTGGAGCACGTCAGGTCTGGACTCCCTGAGCCAGCCCAGCACCAGGCAGGGATGGGAGGAACCAGGGGGAAAGGGGGGATCCAGAGAATGGGATGGGAGCAGAGTCTTCCCCTCCTCGGGACGCAGGGAAATCGTGGCTCACCCCTCCAGCAGACAGCAGCACTTCCCTTTACTGCAGAGCTTTCCTCCCTGACTCCTGGGAACAGCACACGAGACCCTCGAGCATCTCCAGTGCCTCTGTGGTGTGGAGCATCCTCAGCTTTGGGACAGGGAACGGGGTGGGACACACCTGGACTCCGCAGGTATCTGAGTCCCAAAGCACTGCTGCTGTGCAACAGAACTGCAGCCCCGAGAGAGAGGGGACACTGACCACCCTGAGGGACATTAACCACCCTGAGGGACACTGAGCACCCTGAGGGACACTGACCACCCTGAGGGACATTAACCACCCTGAGGGACACTGAGCACCCTGAGGGACACTGAGCACCCTGAGGGACATTGACCATCCTGAGGGACACTGACCACCCTGAGGGACACTGAGCAGCCTGAGGGGCATTAACCACCCTGAGGGACACTGAGCACCCTGAGGGACACTGAGCACCCTGAGGGACACGGACCACCCTGAGGGACACTGAGCACCCTGAGGGACACAAACCACCCTGAGGGATATTGACCACCCTGAGGGACATTGACCATCCTGAGGGACACAAACCACCCTGAGGGACACTGAGCACCCTGAGGGACACAAACCACCCTGAGGGACACTGAGCACCCTGAGGGACACAAACCACCCTGAGGGACACTGAGCACCCTGAGGGACACAAACCACCCTGAGGGACACTGAGCACCCTGAGGGACATTAACCACCCTGAGGGACACTGAGCACCCTGAGGGACATTGACCACCCTGAGGGACACTGAGCACCCTGAGGGACATTGACCACCCTGAGGGACACTGAGCACCCTGAAGGACACAAACCACCCTGAGGGACATTGACCACCCTGAGGGACATTAACCACCCTGAGGGACACTGAGCACCCTGAGGGACACTGACCACCCTGAGGGACACAAACCATCCTGAGGGACACTGACCACCCTGAGGGACACTGAGCACCCTGAGGGACATTAACCATCCTGAGGGACACTGAGCACCCTGAGGGACACAAACCACCCTGAGGGACATTAACCACCCTTAGGGACACTGAGCACCCTGAAGGACACAAACCACCCTGAGGGACATTAACCACCCTGAGGGACACTGAGCACACTGAGGGACATTAACCACCCTGAGGGACATTAACCACCCTGAGGGACATTAACCACCCTGAGGGACACTGAGCACCCTGAGGGACATTAACCACCCTGAGGGACATTAACCACCCTGAGGGACACTGACCACCCTGAGGGACACAAACCACCCTGAGGGACATTGACCACCCTGAGGGGCATTAACCACCCTGAGGGACACTGACCATCCTGAGGGACATTAACCACCCTGAGGGACACTGAGCACCCTGAGGGACACTGACCACCCTGAGGGGCATTAACCACGCCCCTGGACAGCTCTGCCTTTTCCCCACTGCCAAACCCGCTCATCCCAGCTCCTGGGAGGTGTTTGGGAGGGCAGGGATGGGATCCGGGCCAGGGCAGGCTCCCCTCTGCTGCAAACCCCTCATTGCCCTAAGTCCGGCCCAGACCTGGCCTGAGTTTGACACTCAGCAGGCTCCAGAGAGGGCAAAGAGCCTGGTTCCTGCTTTCTGTGGCTTTTTTCACAGAATTCATAGAATCACCAGGTTGGGAGAGACCTTCAGGATCGAGTCCAGCTCATGCCCTAACGCCTCAACTAAACCATAGTATCAAGGGTCACATCCAGCCTTTTTTTTAAACACTTTTAAGGAAGCAATGACTGATTCTGCCAGACAGGAAAGGTGCAAATCCCTGCTCCTTATTTGTGGGGCATTACTAATAGATTGGGAACAGGCTGCTGGGAGCCAGAGCCCCAGGATGAGGAGTTGCTGCTGTCAGCAGCTGATCAGGTTGCTGCTTGTGTGTCCTCACCTCCCTTCTCAAGTGAACTTGAGGTGATTTTCTCTCCACATCCCAGGTTTCCTGGTTGTTCTGGAGAATCTCAGCTCTCCACGGTGACCAGAGTTGACAATAAGGCAAAAAAAAAATCATGAGGCACGGCATTTACAGTGGACTCACAACACAACAAGAAGCTTTCCCCCTGTATTTTAAAGCTGTTTCATTTACTTGGCAGAGCTGCTCTCCTGACTTCCAATTTCAGCAGGAAGGTCAGCACAGAACAATGTTTTTGGAGAAGTCACAAGCTATAAATAAATCCCTTCATCCAGCAGATAAACAGCAGAGGGATCTGTGGAATTACATCCCAGCCCTTCCACTGCCCCTCCTTTTTTTGCTCCTTTTCCACCAGCTGAAGGAGCTGCCACTCATTCCCCACCTTTCCAAAAAGAAACTGGGAATGTGGCACATGCTGGGAGCTGGGAATGCTGAAAGTGCTGAGGCTGGCAGGGAGGAAAAGTGGATTTAAGATTATCTTGCTCCCACCAGGTTTTTCCACGTGCAGAAAGGAGCTGGAAGCAGCAGCAGGGAAGCCCACAGATGTTTGAAGCTCATTCCCACATCTGGTGGCAGCTTCTGGTGCCTCAGGAGACCGAGGAGTGATGTGGGAATTGGAAATTCAAGCAAAGTCATAAAATTAAACGGCAGTCAGACGATTTTCCCTGTTCAAAGCCAGCTCCACCGCAGCAAATCTGCATCCTGAGGAAGCAGATGGTGCTGTGGATGGAGATCTCACCACGTGGGGAGGAGGAGAGACACTTCTGACAGCTGAAGGCTCCAGCCCAGGCAGCTATTTTGGGCCAAACCACGCCATTCCCATCACACCCAACATATTGCCCAGGAGAAGCCATTATACTGATGCCTCAGGTTTCAGCTTTTCTATTTTTCAGATTCTGTGCTGCTTTTGTGTGCAGCTCTGAGCTTGGGATGGTGAGCTCTCCTCACAGAGCAGGGAGACAAAACAATTCCTTCTCCAGCTGGGCACCAAGGACAAATGATCCAAACCTCAGGCCCAGGAGCACAAACAACGTGGGCTGGAGAGAGAAAAACAAGCAGGATGGGACTGCATGGGCTAAAGCTGGAATGGGACAATGAACTCCAGTGTGCCAATGGAGCAGAGCTGATCACAGCGAGAGCCCCCGGGAGCGCTCGTGCATTTTGGGACCATTTGGGTTCATCTTGGGTGCAGCCCTGGCTGGGCTCTGGTGCTGCCCAAGGTGGATCCATGGAGGAGATCCTTTTCATGAATCCCTGCTTTATTCTGTGACTCTGCCCAGCCTCTGCTCTAGGACAGCCTGCTCAAGGCATCAATAGCATTACCACAAGTCCTCTCAGTAATCACTATATAAATAATAACTCCTTCTACACCAGTTCAGTGACCTCCCAGATGCCTGCAGAAACCGTGGGGTTGGCAGTTTGCCCTGAAAGCTCAGAATCTGGCAAATAACTCCTAAAATAAGGCATTTTGTTCACCAAAATGAAGCCTCCTCATTCTCTGTATAGGAAAGGAGTATAGGTGAGGCTTTTTCCTTTATGGAAGCATTTTTGAAGGTTTAAATAATATCTAGACACTATTGAGAGGGAAAAAGGTAAAGATGAAGCTGACACACTTTGAAGATGCATCATTATCCATCACTTGAGGTCAAGAGGAAGACAGCTTTTACAGGCCAAATATCTAGGTTTTTATTTAGGGTGGAAATAAAGTGAAACAGAACAACAGCAGGTGAAATATTACAGCTAAATTACTGATTAAAGCCTTTAAATTTTGGCATCACTAAATAATATTAAAAAAAAACACTGTGTGGTTTCAAACATGCCCCAACCAATGGCTTGAAGGTTTCTTGAAGCTGTTTACAGTTGTCTTGCAACACACTGAGCTCCTGGGAAGATTCATGGAGCTGAGACAATCCGAGTTCTTAACACTTTCCAAGACTGTGAACCTGCAAATTTTCTGTCAAAATCCATAGCAGCCAATATGTCAGTAGCTTCATTCAGCTTCACCTCAAGCACACAGACTAAAAAACAATCTTTTTTCTTTTTCTTTTTTTTTTTTAAACATGTTGTGCCACCCCTGTTACCAATTCAAATACACAATGTTAATGTCCAATGGGAAGTGTTCAGGGAATATCTCACCTGACAGGCAGCACAACCAAGTACCTGTGAATGGAGTGACAGTGAAATGATCCCTGCATTTCCTCCATCCCAGCGTGTCTGTTGAAATCTGACTTTAATGCTATTCATAGAAGAGCCATTATCTGAATTTTCACTTCTGCAGTACAAAATCTTCAGCTCTGGTCAAAAGCTGTTTGATTCACAGTCTCAAGTCCGAGCCATGGATTTTGGGTCAGGTGCTCCTGCTGAATAAGCCCCTCTGTTACCTGCATGTGAGAGTCTGAGAGTGTGCTTGGAGTGTGTGTGAGACTTGAGAGAGTTACCAAATTTGGGGGGGCCCAAGAACACCTGGGGATGCCCAGACAGCACTTCAAACACTGTGGGGTGGGAGCTGTAAATGGGAATTATCCCTCTCCCTGCTGCATTCCCTGCTGATGAACCCAAACCTTGGGTAGGATTCAGTGGAGCACAAACATCTCTGAGCAGCTCATCCCTGTCCCTGACACTTGATGGGTTTAAATCTTCTCTGAGTGTCCCAAACTGTTGACTCCTGATTTTTTTAAATTTCCTTTTGTATTTCTTTCTGTGCTTTTGTACTTTGTATTTTTGAAGAAGGTTGTGGCTGTGTGAGGGAGGTTGTGGCTGCATCCATTTCAGTTTTCTCTGCCAGCTCAATAAAGTCTCTCCCTTTTCCCATCACCTCCAAAAAAACCATCTCCCATTCCAGCCCTAGAGGTGGGAATGCTTCATCTTTATTTATTTATTTATTTATTACTGACAGCCCCAATTGGAGCAAATTCCAATACAAATACCACCACTTAAAAAAATGGGGCAATTCTTAATAAATTCTCCACAAAAAAAAAAATCCTTTCACCGACCTTACTTGAATATTTCTTTATCTCCATCATCAAAACCTGGTGATAAAGAAGGGAGCCTTTGGAACTGAGTAATGGCAGTGTGTCCTGTGGAAATGGAGCGGGGGGAGAATCCATCCCAAATTCCCAGAGACAAAGGGAGCTCGGGCTGCCAGCTCTGTGCTGCTCAGGGAGTCACCAAACCCATTCATCTGCCTTGGCCGAGGAAATCAAAATTAGCCCAGAGCTGATTTATCTCAATCCTGCCTCAGAAGGCTTCACTTTTGGGGTTTTAGCAAGAATTTGGTCAAGGGAAGGTGCCAGGGCTGGAATGAATCTCTGGAATAGCCAAGGCACTGAGTGAAATCTGGATTTTACACTCTGCAGTCAGCTGAAGGCACAGCTAATTTTAGTCTCAGAGAAGTCACCAAAAAAGGCACCTGTAACCTCAGCTCCCCTTTCACCTCAGCTTTGGGACAAGCCTGGCCTAAGGATTTAATCCTGAATTTAAGCCTGTCATGTTCTGCATCCAAAAGTGCTTCAGAGTGAAAATGTGAGGCATTCAAATGTACAAATCAATTTTGCAGCCCTTTGCTTAATGCAAATTAAACAGTCTGCACCACAGACAAAAAACAGCTGCTAAACAGAGTAAAAATTAATGAAGAAGAAAATTAAGATTGCTGCTGCTTTTTATCAATTTGTGCCCAGATGTGAGGAAGGTTTGTGAGAACGCTGCCAGTTTGCAGAGCGATTCCAGATTGCTGGGCTCCTGTTTCCATTTTCCTGGCGTGTCCTGGAGTTCTCTGGAAAAGGGGGGAGTTTGCGAGGCATTCATTCCCCAGCAGAACTCCACAAACACTCCCAGGTGTCTGCACCCTGCAGTGGTGCTGCTGGGTAAACCAAAGATCACTTCAGGGAGCAGCTCTGGGTGTCAGGAGCACTTGCAGCTTTATCTGCTGGCTGTTCTGGTGCTACCTCGGTCATTTCCTAATTTTCAGGGAGTTCACACCTGGAAAATGACTGGGAAAATCTGTTTGGAATCATCTCAGTCTCCCAAAATATGTCATGCCCTGGAGAGGCGGACTCCAAATCAATATTTTAGGGATCGTGCTGCCACCAAGCAAAGACTCCCAGCGACTTCAGCGGCCAAATTTTTGTGGCAATTCCAGATTTGGGGTAATTCAAGGCTGTGTAAGTGCATAAACCCCAGAATTTTCTTCTGAAATACATCCCAGGTAAAACTTTCCCATGAAATTAATACTGGCACTCTTCCTCGATGGACCACCAGGTAGTTTGGCTCTGATGTTCAAAGTGAGTAGGAAGATGTAAAGGTTAATGAACAACATCCCATAGTTTACTTGGGAAACTAGATAGATTTTTGTTTTCTTAAAATACTGTTAATTCCAGATATCAATTATATCCTATAAATGAAAATTTTATATTTAAAATGAAAATTCTATATTTATAATCAAGAATTATATTCTCTGAGTAGGGCAGGTGTGGGATTTCCACCCCAGGCACCTGCCGGTATTTAACCAGGATGTCTTCATATTTATAATTTATAGATAATAATTTCACTGCTAATTTATAGATAATAATTCCAGTATTATATATAATAACTTCACAATAGTGAAATATATTTTATATATTTCATTGTATATATTATATATATTTCATTGTATATATTGTATCTTTCATTGTATATTTTTATATCTTTCATTGTATATATTGTATCTTTCATTGTATATTTTTATATCTTTCATTGTATATATTATATATCTTTCATTGTATCTATTATATATATTTCATTGTATCTATTATATATATTTCATTGTATATATTGTATCTTTCATAGTATATTTTGTATATCTTTCATTGTATATATGATATATAATAAATATAATAATTTCACACACTGCACTGTGTTTTGCTGCACACCATTCCACAGCAGAATTCTGTGTTTAAATAAAAGCTATTAAAACATCAGTCAGAAATTTCCCTGTGCCTTTCCTTCCCGCTGACACCGAGGTCACTCGATGGCACCAGGAAATAAATAAAAATCAGATTTTACACATGAAGATGTCCCGGGATTGAGAATCCTGGAAAAGAGAAAGGAGCAACTTGTGTGGAAAATTGCTGTTTGCATTTCACATCTGCAAATGTTCCTCTCCAGGGGAGATGCAGAACAGAACTGCTGGGATGAGATTTCTCAGGGGGAGGCAGAATTTCCCTGCAATTCCTGGCGTTTGCTGCGAGATAAAATGCTGGCAACAATATCAGGAAATGTCGTTTATATCAACAGAGATGAAAGCACTGTCAGGAGAACTCAGCCTCAGTTACAGTTATCCAAACTAATGTACAAAGCAGGTTCTGAGATTGCCAGCGAGTTATTCCTCTGGAGAGCTGGGCCTGTGTCGCCCTGAATATCCTAAAATCAATTTTTTTCACCTGTCTGGAGAGAAAAGCACAAGATTTCTTTTACTGCATCGCAGTCCTGACATGAAAAATTCCACTTTTAGAGTTGTTATTATCGGTGCTGATTTTTCTAATCTGATTTTCTAGCTCAGCAGAGGAAAAGGGAGGTGAATCCACAGGTTTTGGGGAATATTTTGCTTTCATATTTTCCAGGACTAATCTTCAACGAGTCACATTATTGTGCACATCTGATTTATGCCAATAAAAGTATTTGAACCTGAAAATCCTGAGAAAACCTTTTAAGTGGGCAGCAGAATTCAGCAAACAGCAACAGAAACATCCCCCAAATTTTAGCATCCCAGAGAATATTACAGAACAGATATCCTGCAGATTTTTGGGAGTATTTTTACGAGGAAATTTCCATCAAATTCAGTGTTTCTTGTAATGAGTTTTGGTGAGCCCTCAGTGTTGTGTCCTCACTGCTCATCCCCAGGGTGAAATAATGGTAACTTCAATTTGCAACTACAGGAAATTAAAGACTTTTTCACTGTTATTATTTTTATTTAAGTTATGCTTGTAAATACAGTCACAAGATGAGGCTTCTTCCGATCAAAACTACTGAATTTTATTTAATACCAGCAAGAAATGACAATGATAAAAATGTTGGTGTTATTCAGGCTAGCAAATAGTGAGAGTTTGTCCATTTTCTCACTCTCTATTTTCATTCTGGGCACCACAAACATTGCCTAGAAGAGCTGAATACTGCTTTGGGAAAATGGGGAAAATAATTCCCAAGTTTATTCTGTTTATAACCCACAGCTCCTGTGTATTGGAGCGCTGAACAGACAATGAATTCACGATTGCAGTATCAGATTTATTGTTACATTTTTAAAATTTATTTATTTGTTTCTGTAGCCAAAATATAAAAACAAATGAAGCCCTGATGGTTTCACGTCCGGGCGAGCAGGAGGAGGAGCTGTTGAGCAAGGAATGCTTTTCCCCAATTTTCCAAGCGGATAATTCTCCACTTTTCTCACAAACCTGGCTCAGAAATCGCTTTTCATTCCTCTCACAGGTGACCAAAACCTAAAATGAAATAGCAGCTGATACCCCGAGTATTGGTGAGGTTTTATTGCTGATTTCCAGCGTTTCAAAGAAGCTGGGGGAGCTGAAGTTCTGCTTCTGCCTGGGTGCAGAACGAGCCCTGAAACTGGGAATTTTGGCTCGAGCCACTGGGCTGGCTCAATAATTATTGCGTTTTCAGCTTCTTTTTTAATTTGTGTTAGGCTTGGGATTAGTTTGAGACAGTGTTTTGTGTTTGGACTTGGATGTTTATTATTTCTTATCGATATTAGAGGTTTATAGGTTGTGAGCTCTGTAGTATTTTATTAATAAGTTATGTCTTTTGAGGTTAAACTGCCTAATTAAGAAATGACACAAATTAATTTTACTTTTAACTTAATAATTAACTACTTGAAGTCTGCAATGCAGGCTTTTTTAGCTAATCATAAAATACTATTTAAACTTACAAGAAAGAAGGCGAATAAGAAGAACTAGCTACTGCTTTAAAACTTCTATCTTGCTTTATATACATATATATTACTATATTTTAAAAATCTGTGGGCTCTGGAACCTCCTCATTTCCCTCCACAATTCCAGGCTCTGGACCCAAACTGCCAACAGGGAAACAGAACTTCACAGGAGTCACAGTGACACATTTATATTGCAGTAAAAAGACAAATAAATAATGAATTGGTTGGTGGGACAGAGCTGCATCCTTCTTATTTTACATTTATTTTATCCTCCCTTAAGTGTAAAATTAATAGAACTTAAAAGCCATAATAGAGATAGTGATATAATAATATGATAGAATATATATTAATAATATTATTAGAATTATTAGCTTGTAGCTAATTATTAGTTTCTAGCTAATAGACAGTGACACATTAAATGGTTATATTTAATATTTGTCATTTATATTGCAGTAAAATGACAAATAAATAGTGAATTGGTTGGTGGGAGAAACCAGCATCATTCCAATTTTACATTTATTTTATCTTTCCCTAACATAAAACTAATAGAAATTTAAAAACCATAACAGAGAAAGTGATATTAATGATATTATTAGAACTATTAGCTACACAGTTTGTACCTAATAGACAGTGACACATTTATATTGCAGTAAAATGACAAATAAATAATGAATTTGTTGGTGGGAAAGAGAAGCATCCTTCTTATTTTACATTTGTTTTACCTTTCCCTAACATAAAACTAAAAGAAATTTAAAAGCCACAGCAGAGACAGTGACGTTAATGATATTATTAGAATTATTGGCTACACAGCTTTTTGTCAGCCACACATTTCTGTAGTATCAAAAATATTCTTTCCCTGGTGCTTCTTATTTACCTCTGTTCAGGACGCTCAGCCTCAGATTTCCTGGAGTATTCATGAAGTACTTTAAGTTAATTAATCAGCCTCATTAGCTACAGGTGCTGCAACACCTGTGCTGGCACCTCATTCCCCGCCTCGCAGGTGCAGATTTTGGCATTTTGGGTAAAAATCCTGTGGCTCAACTCAAGCGCATCGTGACAGAGGGGAAGGTAAAGGTGAGAGTTTTTCCTAGGCCTGAAATGTAAAATTTTGGGTAAAATACTAACAGAGTGGTTTGCACCTCTTAAATTTAAAGCAGTGTCACGGTTATATTTAATATTTGTCATTAATTTTGCTGTCTCTCGGAGCTGGATGTAAGAGTGGGACGCAGAAAGGCTGAAATTATTAACTTTGGGTTAAGCAGCCTTGGGGTTCTGTCGTTTATTTCGGCTGGTCTTCGAAAGAAGTGGCAAAACAAAGAATTTCTAGCCCAGCGCCAAAAGTCCACAGGAGGTGGGAGCTGCTGGAAAACCTGGAATGCTCGTAGGCGAAGTTTGGCGTTTTCCAGTCAGAATTTCGGTTTCGGGGTTTTGTGGTTTGTTCGTTCATTTTGTGTTTGAGGTGTTCGATTCTCGTGCGGGCTGTGACGCTCTCTTGAGGTTGGTTGATGGATTTTGTGTTTTGAGCCAACAGCTCAGGCACGGAATTTAGTTGTTTCCATTTAAACTTCTGCTCGCACACTCCCAGCTCGTGCTTTTCAGTGCTGTCAGTGGCAGCAAAATGGCAATTTACAGAAACGGGGCAGAGAAAAAAGAGAGATGCTTTGGGTTTTTTGTCAACAAAATCCTACCTTGGCAAACTCCACTCTCTGTTTAATAATTGACAAAATGCTGCTTTGTTTCCGTTCTGACTGCGAGTTTGTGAAGGGAACTGGGGAGCACATGAGAGTCAAGTTCATCCTTTAGAAGAATCCCAGGATGGGATGAGTTTGTGTTGGAAGGGACTTTAAGTGGCATCTTATACTATGGGAAGGGAGACTTCCCGCTATTCCGGGTTGATCCAACAACACTTTGATTAAATAATTTTTAATTACTCTTTGATTAAATATTTCAATCACATTTTCTTATTAAAAATAATTTTATTTTTATTAAAATCACTTTGATAAAATAATATTAACTACACTTTGATTAAATAATTTTGATTATTTTTTTAATTTCAAAAAATATATTTTAATATAAAAAATATATTTTAATATAAAAAATATTTTAATTTCAAAAAAATTCATTTTGACTCAAATCACTTTGATTAAATAATTTTTTTTCCCTTTTCCTGGCTCAGCTCCCGGCCTACAACTCCCAGCACGCCTCACACCCCAGCCGCGCCGGCGCGCTCCCGCGGGGGCTGCCGGGATTTGTAGTTTAGCGGCGCGGCGGGGGCGGCGGCCGGGACGCTCCGCCCGGGTGCAAGGAGGGCGGGCCGGCGCCGGGCGCGGGGGACACGGGACGCAGGTACCGCGGGCGGCCCTGGCAGCCACCTCCCGGGCCGAGCCGCGGCGGGCAGCGGCGTTCAGGAGGCATCCGGCGGCGGAGGGCTCGGCGCATCCATCGGCGGGCCCGCGCCCCCGCGGCACGGACGGGGCGCCGCGGGGCCGGGGCGCGGCCGCCCGGGAGCAGCGGGAGCGGAGCCGCAGCGAGCGGAGCGGAGCGGAGCGGAGCGCGGGGCTCGGCGCTGCCCGGCCGGCCGAGCATGCACTGAGCGAGCGGCCCCGGGCTCGGAGCCGCCCCGCTGCATGGTGTGGGGAGACACGGTCGCGATAATAAATGATAGAGGATACAATGACTTTGCTGTCTCTGCTGGGTCGGATCATGCGTTACTTCTTGCTCAGACCGGAGACCCTGTTCTTGCTGTGCATCAGCCTGGCCCTGTGGAGTTATTTCTTCCACACGGATGAGGTGAAAACCATTGTTAAGTCCAGCAGGGATGCGGTGAAGATGGTGAAGGGCAAGGTGGCCGAGATCATGCAGAATGACAGGCTCGGGGGTTTAGACGTGCTGGACGCTGAGTTCTCCAAGACCTGGGAGTTCAAGAGCCACAACGTGGCTGTCTACTCCATCCAAGGCCGCAGGGATCACATGGAGGACAGGTTCGAAGTAATCACCGACCTGGTGAACAAGACTCACCCCTCCATCTTCGGGATATTTGATGGGCACGGAGGAGAGGCAAGTGCTCAGCTGGAAAAAAAGCAATAATACAACACCACCACAACAAAAAGGGGGGTGTGGGAGGGAGGATGGTCCAAGGCAAGGCGCGGATGTGTTCTCACCCACCAGGTTTGTGTGGTTGTCTTGTGCATTGTGGGGAGGGGGATTTCCTTGCTTTTTGGAGGGGGGCGGATGTCTCTGAAAAAGGGCTGTGTAATCCTCCCTTCCCTTTATCCCTCCTTACCCCTTCCGCGCTCAGCACGGCATAAATGTGTCTCCAGCCCCTTTGCCCTTTGCAGTAGTAGAGGTTTAATTGAAGGAGAGGCTGCTGGAGGTGGCTCTGGCGTGCGTGGAATAACGATGATGAGCACCAACCCCCCGGAGTCATCTTTTGTTACAGCCAAGTGTGGTGTGATGTGATTTTGGCAGCGGGCTGGCTTCTCCCCCGGACAGAGCCGGGCTCATGGGCAGAGGTGAAACACGAGTGCTGCTGGAGGACCCCAAAGTGTGTGTGTGTGTGTGTGTGTGTGTAAAATGTGCTGTCGGTAATTCCCTGTCCAGGGAGAGCCCAGCACGGGCGCGGTGTGTGGGAATTGTGCGGAGTGCGTGTCACTGCAAGCGCGCTGTGCCTGCCCCGGTGGAAAGGCGGCAGAGCTGGCATTGTGGCACTCGGGAGCGGGCTGAGGGTCGGGATATTCCGTGCCTTGCGGATGACAGGTGTTGGAACTGCAGCTTCCTCTGCCTTTAGGATGTGGTGCTGCCACGCAGCTTTTGGTGTGGCACAAGGCACGCGTTTCGTAACCGTGGGGAAAGGAAGGACGGAGTTTGTCCTTGTGTGGCAAAGCGGCTCCAGCTGGGCGTGAGAGCCTGCTGGGGCCATGGGGAGAAATGTGGGGAATTTCCTGGGAGAGAGGGTGTTCCTCCAGCTGCTCCCCCAGATCCAAGAGTCCGAATCCTTCCTGGAAAAGCTCTGGCAGTGCCCAGACACTCACGGGGCACGGGGGTGGCAGCTGCTGCCCTGTGAAACCTGGAAGGGCTCCTGGGAAATCCAGGCCCTGGGCTCGGCATGGGGAACCGCTGCCAGGCCTGGGGAGGGACTCGGGCTCTCCTCGGGCTCTCCTCGAAGTCCGAATCCTTCCTGGAAAAGCTCTGGCAGTGCCCAGACACTCACGGGGCACGGGGGTGGCAGCTGCTGCCCTGCGAAACCTGGAAGGGCTCCTGGGAAATCCAGGCCCTGGGCTCGGCATGGGGAACCGCTGCCAGGCCTGGGGAGGGACTCGGGCTCTC
The DNA here is from genome assembly GCF_031753505.1 of Anomalospiza imberbis. Classification (NCBI taxonomy): domain Eukaryota; kingdom Metazoa; phylum Chordata; class Aves; order Passeriformes; family Viduidae; genus Anomalospiza; species Anomalospiza imberbis. The sequence goes on along the minus strand of NC_089690.1, from coordinate 1,975,967 downwards.
CTCGGGCTCTCCTCGAAGTCCGAATCCTTCCTGGAAAAGCTCTGGCAGTGCCCAGACACTCACGGGGCACGGCGGTGGCAGCTGCTGCCCTGCGAAACCTGGAAGGGCTCCTGGGAAATCCAGGCCCTGGGCTCGGCATGGGGAACCGCTGCCAGGCCTGGGCAGGGACTCGGGCTCTCCTCGCAGTGTCAGCTGGTTTGCCCCCTTTAAATTAACACGAACTCTTTGGATATTGAGGTTTGTCAGCTTCATTAAAAACGCTGAGACCCGTTTAGGGGTTTTTTGTCTGATTTCAGGTGGGGCACAGCTGTGCCAGCTCCTCCTGGCATTCTTGGGTCCCTGGGCATTGGAGGAGCACGGGTGGAAATGGCCATGGAACACGGGTGGAAATGTCCACGTGTCCCAAAGTGTTCCCAGCTTTTCCTGGAGGAACGGGAGCCCTGAGCAGTCCATCTGGCCCTTTTGTGCCCGGGAGGGAAGGTGCCGGGGCTCTGCCTTTGTGTAAGCCGAGTTTCCTCGTGGGAACCGAGCGCCCGAACAATCGGGGAAGTGTCTGAGCGGTGTTTCTACACACAGCACTCCGAGCTGGTGGGACCCAGGGTGAAGGGGGGATCTGATTTCTTTCAGGAATTTTGTAGCTTGCCCTGCACGAGATGGCAAGCTGAGGGTATTAAATAACCCCCAAGTAACACAGGGAATGTTGGCATTTAGCTAATGTGCCCCGCGGATATTGCCTGCTTTGTTGGGCATCTTGAAATTCCATCCATGGCATGCGTTAATGTTGGACCCGTGGAAAACTCTTTGGCCCTTTGTATTCTGCTTCCTCAGAACTTGCTCTGATGGATTCGGTGGCAAAGCACAGGGAGGTTTTTAATTTTGAAAGGTTCAGCAGAACTCTCCACGAATCTTTCTAAATGTAGTGGTTTATAAATGTATCCGTCTCGCATCTGTTACTCATAATGGAATCCTAAGTGTTCTTCATGGCCTTTACTCCTACAAAAATAAATCGAGGACCTAATTAGTTTCAAGTTTTAAATATTAGGTAAAACTGTTTAGAAGAACATGAGCTGTGTGCTGTGCATACAGAAAAAAAAATAATGAGGAGCAGGTTTTATTCTAAGCAGGTTTTGTAATTTTGGGTAGAAAACAAGGAAGAAGAAATAAAAATGTATGCTCTTATTTAATGTCTAGTACATAATACTACATTTTGAGTCTCTATTTGAATGGAGGGGTTTGTATGTCTTAATTTATTTAAAATTTTTAAAAACATCAAATACTCTGTGAAACACTTCATCTACGCACGTAGCGAAGCCTTTGTGAAGGTCAGATTTTCCATATGGGCTCCCATTAAATTTCTTTATGTATATTTAAAGAATAAAGAACAGCTGATCCCTGGGGTTACGTGTGAAACAAACTGTTCTATATGGGGAGAATTTTTTTTTTCCAAACGGCCAATACCAGAAACGAGATGCCCAATAAATTATTTCCAGCTACATGCAAGGGAGCCTGTCTCCATTAATTACTTCCTGCCATATCCCATTGAAGTGGAAGGATGGAGGAGCATGATTCAAGCAGCTTCAATTACTGTGCACTGCTAATTTATGAAGATTTCTGAGCTTTCACATCACCAACATTTGCATAAATTCTACTTTTCTCTTATGTCATTTCCTCTTCCAGCTTCCAGTTTTAGCCCGGATAGGTTGGCAGACATTGCTTTGGATTTTGTGAGTGGCTTGAGAAAGGAGTAAGCAAGAATAATTATTAATGCTCTGGTTTGCTGCTGCAGCTTCTGAAAGGCAAGAATATTTCAGAGAGAAAATTGGATGTGGGGTGTGTAGTGCAAGCTTTCATTAAAAGTTAGTTTCTTGGAGATATAGTGATGATGATGATAATACTAATGCAGAGCAAGTAGAGGTCAAAGAAGTAGATTTACAAAGAATAAAGAAAAGTTGCTGCCTGTTGTCTCACTGAATGACTTTGGCCAAAGGATCAGCTGTCAAGGTGATTGAACTTACAAAAGAAAAATATTTCTGTTCTCTCATCAGCTTCTTTTTAAGGTTTAAAAATGGCTTGAGTGCTTTTTTTTTTTTCCTTGCCCTTTTCTCTTTAATTAAGAATTTTGGGGCTGTCCAGGCTGGAAGATGGAGCAGTGTCAAAGTCCACAAATGACCAAATAACAAATGATGAGCTGGGAAGCTGAGCAGAGGAAAGGCTGGCTGCTTAATGAGAATGATTTCCCTATTTTAACTACCATTTACTCTCAAATATTTAAGGTTTGAGCACGCAGTTTAATGAGATCTCAGCATTAGACAAGGGCAAAATAGCTCAGCTCCCATCTGCAGTTTTATAGTTATGGCTTTGCTGTAAATCATCGGGTTTTCCTAACCCTGTGGGGTGAAGGTTTTAAAAATAATTATGGTAATAGATAGTACCTTCCCCTGCCTGGGCTTGTTTGCAGTTGTAAACGGATGTGGGAAATTACAGCTCAGTAACTGTCTCATAAAAAATGTCTCTTTTTATTTCCCTCCACCTCCTGCACGGGGACATGGCAAGACTTGTCCCTCATGATGTGTAGCTGTGGGTAAGAGCTTTTTCTGCGTGGAATAATTGGGTTCTGGAGCTGCTGAGCCAATGTTTTAGGATGGAAAATACACCTTTTTATTTTTGTTTTTTATTGCCAGCGCAGGGAAAGGCTGGGCAGCTGGAATGGGGAAGGAGAGAACGGTGTGGAAGTGGCTCCGTGGGGCCCAGGACCTTGAAATCAGCAGCACCAAGAGCTGGCAGAAGTCTCTGGTTACTGATTAACTTGGAAAGACACCCAAAAAAAAGGAAAAAAAAAAAAAGGGGGGAAAGGTCAGAAGATAATGGTGGAGAGTCCTGAGGAGCCTTGTGTGAGGAAATGCTGAGGTGAGGCCTGGAGGAGAGGGCACTGTGCCAGCTGTGTTTGAATAAACCTGCTGTGCGTTCCAGTCCAGCTCTCTGGTCCGAACAGCAGAAGGTGTTTGTGCTGTGCTGAAAGAAGAGAAAGCTGCCAGTTTGACAATTTTAGTTCATTTTTTGGTGGTTTTTTTTAATCTGCTAATTCTCATTCCAGCCCCATCCCTGTGATGCTGAGCTACTTAAGCAATCCCAGCAATGAAAATTTATCTATCAGGCTTTTGAGTCAAGGCCATTCAGGATTGATGGCTTGGGATTTTATAAAAGGTAGGAATAAATCAAACAACAGCTTTGGAGTTTCTCTGGGTGTTACAGCCCAGTTGTAAGGTGAAGTCTTTGAGGGTTTGCAGTTTTTAAACAGAAACTGCCAGCATGGTTTTCCTTTTATAGTCCTTTCCTTTGGTTTCTAATCTAGAATCCCCTGCAATGTGCCCAAATGTTTGAATAAATATTTATGTAGGTGAGGTCATGTTGAGAGGCAAGTCCCAAATCTGCTTATGAATTCCCCTCCAGTGGCCTAAAATACAAGTCAAAAATGATCTAGAGGAACATTCCTGTCATTTTGTTTAGTTTATCTAACTTTTATTCTTGCATGTCATGCTCCAGGATTATGATTTTCACCCTACAACACCATGCTGATTCGATTTAGGGTTAAACTCTACGCTCATTTGCTGTACAAAAATTGATTAAAATGCTGTAAAAAGCTGTAATTGGAAGGAGAAACTTTAATTGCTGCCATTCAGGGCTGTATCATTGGGTGTAGGATTGAGCCTTTTTTCTCTTTTGATAAAAATCAAGAAGTCAATTAATTTTTAATGTGTTTTGCCAGCTTGTTTTAATCGGTGCTTCCCTGTCTGGGCTCTCAGGCTGCCGACAGATTGCCACTGGTTTAATGAAATCAATTTTGATTATAAGATGCTTTCAGATTATGAAAGTCATTGAAGTTTTCCCCGTGAACTTGAGGAACTCCACGGGACGTGTTCCTGTTGGGAATTGCTGTGGATGGGGAGGAAACAATCTTGGAGCAGTGGGATTTCAATCATTTCTGTTCCGCAGCTCAGGAGTTTGGATATTTTTGTGTTTAATAGTGTGAGAGAAAAAAAATTCATGTCCTCTGTCATGTGGGTTAATTAAACCAGCAGATTGCTCTACCTCCAATGTCGTGTTTCCAGCAGCTCTTTTGGAGCAGAGTAGGATTTCTCCTCCCTCCCTTTCTGCTAGAAACCCAAATATTTACGGTGTAAATTGTGCCTTAAAACTGAGATTTGGCTTCTGGCAGTTTCACTTTTGAAACAACCTCCTGGCACGGGGTTGCTGTGTTTTGCTGCTGGCTGGTTTTTGCTGGTGGCTGCAGTTTCCTGCAGCAGTTGTGGCACTGTGGGGATGTCCCATGCTCATGGCAGGATTCCCATACACTGGATTTGGCACTTCTCAATTTTTTCTTCATCTTCTCAGGACTTTTCAGCCCTGCCCCTCTTCATTTGGGGTTTTGTGTCTTCCTCATTGCCTGCTCTGAAGTGAAATTCCACCTTTCCTCAGCCCCAGGAGCCTTTGGACACATTGTTCTGCTGAGAAATGAGCGGGATCGTGCTGTGAGATCAGCCAGGTTTTGGGATCCATCCCTGGAAGTGTCCAAAGCCAGGTTGGACAGGGTTTGGAGCATCCTGGTCCCTGCCCATGGGATGAGATGGAATTTAGGGTCCCTTCTACCCCAAACCATTGTAGGAAAGGCAATCCAGAGGTACCTGGCACTAATTGTTCTTAGGTCTCGAGGTTCAGAGGTTCAGGCTTGCTCTTCCCTCAGAGCACAGTATAGAGACACTGACAGATCTGAGAAAATGAACAAAATGCTCGTGTGCTCCTCCTGCTTTGAATCTCTGTCCTTGCAGGGAGACTCCCCAAACCTAATTTAAGGGCAGCAGCTGCTCTCATTATGCACAGAAAGTCGCACGCCTCTTGCTCTAATTTTTCACTGCGATATTTTTCGGTAAATTCTCGAAGTTTAAGTGAAGTCACCGCCCTTTGGGCCTTATTGCACCTCCTGCTCTCTGCCCCACAGATTCGTCACTCCCATTCCTCATCCTGCCTGGTCCTGGGGCCACACTTCTGTCCCTCATCCCACAAACCCTCAGGGAATGCTGTGTCCCAAGGAGCAGTGTCCATTCCAGCCCTCCTGGGATGGACTGTGTGCTTTAAAACAGAGTTTGGAACTCCGGGTTCCCCTTGGCTGCTCCTCCTGCTGCTCAGGTTGACCAGATCCCAGCCCAGCTGGCCAGACCAGTTCCTCTGGCTCAGTCCCAGCCCAGGAGTTCTCCCAGGCAGGAGAAGGTCATCAACGTTTAATGACCCTTTTTCTTTATGAGCCTGTAGAGTTTCACTTCGCCCAGAAGCTCATGAAACAGCAAAGGCTACAAATGAGGCAATCCCAAAAGGGAGTTTTCATCCTGACAAAAATGTCCATGCTGGATCTTCAGGCTGTTGTCATTTGTGTGTAAAATCAGGAGTTGTAACAAGTTGCAGATTTTTTTTTCTCTTTTGGGCTGTTTTATGTGCTTTTACTCCTGTTTTTTAGCTGGTGTTAAACACTGGTGGTTCTATTAAAGCAGTTTAAAGCTCGTGCCAAAAGTAGGTTTCATTTGAAAGCAGCATAGCTTTGAAAAAATGCAAATTTCATTACAGTTTACGAGACAAAAAAGGTTTGCAGGCGCCAGAATACTGACAAGTACTCAGGGTAAGTAAGACTGGTGAGAATGGTAAATTTTAGTTGAAATAACTGCTCATTTATGCTGTGAAATTGATGTTTATATGGCAAACACAGCTTGGACCAGATCAGGCCTGGTCCAGGAAGGATCAAGGGAAATATTTTGGTCCCACTAAAAACCAAAATGAACAGAAAGTCGTTGTTAAGAGTAGGCTCTCAGGTCTGGAGTGGTTTGCCATCAAATAATGATAGAGAAGAAATTCATCTTTCTTTCTACTGCTGTGGAAAAGCCATCCCAGAAAAGCAGCTGGTGGTGGCTAGAGTGAGCTGGGATCTCAGGATCAGGGTGTTGGGTGAGAGCAGAGTGGACAAAGGGAAAGAGGGGTGAGAAAAGGGGACAAGGGCAGGGAGGAAGGAGGGATTAACAGAGTGGAAAAAGGGAAGGAGGGATGATGTGGGGAAGAAGGGGTGAGCAAAGGGGACAAAGGGAAAGAGGGGTGAGCAGAGTGGGAAAAGGGAAGGAGGGGTGAGCAGAGTGGAAAAAGGGAAGGAGGGGTGAGCAGAGTGGAAAAAGGGAAAGAGGGGTGAGCAGAGTGGAAAAAGGGAAGGAGGGGTGAGCAGAGTGGAAAAAGGGAAGGAGGGGTGAGCAGAGTGGAAAAAGGGAAAGAGGGGTGAGCAGAGTGGAAAAAGGGAAGGAGGTTGAGAAAAGGGGACAAAAGGAAAGAGGGTGAGAAAAGGGGACAGGGCGAAGGAGGGATGAGCAGAGTGGACAAGGGAAAGAAGGGTGAGCAGAGGGGACAAAGGGAAGGAAGGATGAGCAAAGGGATCTGGAGGAAGGAAGGATGAGCAGAGTGGAAAAAGGGAGGGATGAGCAAAGGGATCAAGAGGAAGGAGGGATGAGCAGAGTGGACAAGGGAAGGAGGGATGAGCAGAGTGGACAAGGGAAGGAGGGTGAGAAAAGGGGACAGGGAGAAGGAGGGATGAGCAGAGGGGACAAAGGGAGGGAGGGGTGAGCAAAGGGGCCAAGGGCAGGGAGGAAGGAGTGTCGTTCTTTGGGTCAGGCCCGTTGCCAAGCCCCGAGAGCAGCGTGGCAGCACAAAGGACTGTCCTGCTGCTCCTACAAACTGCCTGTGATGCTGGAACATCTCCTGCTCTCATCATCTGCGACCTTGTCTGCTCCCCAGCTGTGGGAGCAGCTGCCACCTCCAGCCACACAATCACAGGACGTGTTTTCACTGCTAAGCCACGTCGCAATTAGCCACGGCTCCTCGTGTGGGCAAACCTCAAAGCTCCCCTGGAGAAATGAGCACTTACTTGCATTTACTTTCAGCACCAAAATATTATCCCTTGCAAATTTGCTCATTGTCATAAGTGTTGATACAGCCTTTTTTTTTTTTTTCCTCCAAATCCCCTTCAGGGGTAAACATTTGATTTGTATTAAGTTCTGTTATAATAGCTGAAGCTGTCATACAGCACTGCTTTCAATCAATATGCTTTTTAATATAATAAATCTCTTCACTTTTTCATTCTCTTCCCGATAGAAAACTGCTGGAGGGTGTGAAGCGTTTCTTCAGAGGGAAAGTGTGTGGCCCATAATACAGCTCTGTGCTATGCCACTTCTTTAAACTTCATTTTAAATGGGAATGTGATTTATTTCCAGGTAATCTGTGCATGCACTGCATTTTCCCTGGAATGTGTGCTCCCTCCAGACAAACACTGAGGTACAGAAATATCTCATTGTGTTTGGCATGAAATAAAATCTCTGTCCAAGGCTGTGTGCTTCAGGAATGAAGTGTGGGAGTAGGAGAAAGGGGAGAGGGAACATGCTTGTCTCTTTAGTGTTCTTGATGTTTATACCCCTGAGCTTTCAACTGCTTTCCTGCTTTGCAGTGTGAATGGGTTTTTTTCTGATTTTTATCCCTCTTTTTTATTGCTCAAGTGGTTTTGGAGATGTCTAGGACATTATGTAGGATCTAGAAGTGCTTTTTATGTTGTTTTTTTTTTTTTAATGTGGCATATGTGATGTGGTTCCTGTGGTTTTATTTCTGTTGGGAAGCAGGGAAGTTGGGCAACAGTCTGGATAATCCCACCAAACAAAACTAGTTTTCATTGGATATTTATTCCTAATTATCTGAAGTTTGGCTGTTTATTGTTGTGGGAGAAAAGGGGAACCACAGCTGAAGTTTGGCTCTTTATTGGTGTGGAAGAAAAAGGAAATCCTGGCTGAAGTTTGGTGAACAAAGGGAAATCACATCTGAAGTTTGGCTCTTTGTTGGTATGGAAGAAAAGGGGAATTAGACCAGGAGAAGTAGGAAAATCCAGTCTCCAGCTCCCAGGGAGCAGAGAAGCAGCAGCCCTGGGAAGGAGACAATCCCATTTCCCCAAAGTGGAGTTAACTCAGGGATGTGCACTTTGGTGGAGATGCCAAACTGGTGGAGTCCATCCAACACCTGAGGGGCTGGATTTGTGTGAGGTGATCCCTGGGTCAGGATGATCCTGGTTTTATTTGGTGCTGCATTTGTGTGTGAGGTGATCCCTGGGTCAGGATGATCCTGGTTTTATTTGGTGCTGGATTTGTGTGTGAGGTGATCCCTGGGTCAGGATGATCCTGGTTTTATTTGGTGCTGGATTTGTGTGTGAGGTGATTGCTGGGTCTGGATGATCCTGGTTTTATTTGGTACTGGATTTGTTTTAGGTGATTCCCGTGGTGAGGATGATCCTGGTTTCATTTGGTGCTGGATTTTTGTGTTTGGTGATTCCCATGGTCGGGATGATCCTGGTTTCATTTCGTGCTGATTTGTGTCTGAGGTGATTCCCATGGTCAGGGTGATCCTGGTTTTATTTGGTGCAGGATTTATTTTAGGAGATTCCCATGGTCAGGATGATCCTGGTTTTCCCTCAGAGCTGGATTTGTGTGTGAGGTGATTTCCATGGTCAGGATGATCCTGGTTTTATTTGGTGCAGGATTTATTTCAGGTGATTGCTGGGTCAGGATGATCCTGGTTTTATTTGGTGCAGGATTTATTTTAGGTGATTGCTGGGTCAGGATGATCCTGGTTTTATTTGGTACTGGATTTATTTTAGGAGATTCCCATGCTCAGGATGATCCTGGTTTCATTTGGTGCTGGATTTGTTGTAGGTGATTCCTGACTTGGGATGATCCTGGTTTTCCCTCGGTGCAGGCTGGGGGAAGCAGCACACCCCATTTTTGGCACCGCTCCTTTGTGGCTCTCAAGAAAGCCCTTCCAGCGTTGTAACTCGGGGTGTTGTGGGCACTAAACTTTGCCCTCTTTGTTTCTGCCACATCTCTGCCTTGCTGGCACAAATTCCAGCCGCTGTTGCTCAGGACAGAGGGAACAAAGTGGGAGCAGCTGCCTGCCCCATGGTGCCAGTTGGCACCACCCCGCGGAGGAGAGCCCCAGGCAGCCCCCCTTAAATATTAATGTCAGGTGCTGCTTCATTTACAGAGAATTTGGGGTGGCACACCCTCGCTTTCCCAAATGTTTGATGCTGTCATACAAAAACCATCCCTGAAGTTTGACTTTCTTCACGGCCTCAGCACTGCAGTCCCAGGAGTGGTTTGGGAAGAGAAGCAGTGACGGAATTCTCAGAGGGCGAACGTCGCATGAAAGATTTGTAATCCTTGGCAATTAGGAAATTGTTGCTGAGGTTAATGGGGATATTATTTTTAACTTTGAGGGCAGGAGTAATCTCCTGCCTCCGGGATAGAATTATTTCAATCAGTGCTTTAAATAAGCACTTTCTGTGATGGTTTAAATTGACAAACATTTAAATCATCAACCTGAATTCGTTTTTAGCTGTTATGTCTCATGATATATTCACATTATTTTTATTTTGCACTGAGGCAGAATGGTATTTACTACTATTCAGTTGTGTGAGGTTGGGGTTTTTCCCTGTTTTTCTCTTTTTTGTGGATATCATTACTGCAAATAAAAGCAGAATGAAAAGCTAAATAAGAAGCCAAATACTGTGATGAGATCAGGAACCTTCTCCTCAGACTCCATTTATAACTGGAATTATAGATAGACAAGAATTGGAGATAATTCTGCTCAAGGTAACCACATCTTCAAAGAGAATGATGGCAAAATAATCAATTATTTTTTAAAAACACAGTTTTTTTCCCTGCTTTTAGGAGAAACTCCTGGTAGGAGCTGGTTACCACTTCAGTAACTCTATTTTTCTTCAACCTTTAAAGGCAAATACATGCTGTTCACATCTATAATTCTAATTAATTTTCATATTAGGGTGATAGAGTATATTCTCAGGCTTTGAAAAATAAATTTTGTTAATAGTTTTATTTGTAAACAATTAAAAAAAAAAAAAAAAAAGAAGAAGAAGGCAACTTATGTGCCTTTTTGTGTTGTATCACAACTCCAGGCAGAAGCTGGGGTCAGGCTGCAGCACTGCATGTGACGAGTAGAAAAATACTCCAAGTAAATTTAAATTTAAGGAATCTCTTGGGATGTACTGGAGCACGCCAGGCTTTTAAGCTGCCTGAGCTGGAGTTTGTGTGTTCTGAAGTGTCCGTGTAAACATTCCATTGAGAGCTGAACCCCTGGCAGCCTCAGATGCCATGGCAGAAGAGCCAAAGGAAGCGTTTCCAGCTGCAGATGGGGAGAGTCGTCTCAAGTGCAGGTTTTAAAAGCCTTTCTGGCACAGTGGTGTCCGTCTTATTAAGGAGAAAGCTGACAGGGAGGGAAGATGGTGTGGATGAATAATAGGAGAGGCTGTAACCTCAAACCTGTTCTAGAAGGGAGATATTTTTACTGGAATGTTTCGTTGCTGAGTTTCCCAGCACCTCCAATTGATAGGAAAGCTAAATACAATTCCAGTGGCAAGCACCATTCAATTGAGACTTTTTTTTTTATTTTTTTAATACACAAATTGAAAGCTTTGCATTTTTTCTGTCTCAGTGGCTTTAATTGACCTCCCTGGGCCTCTGATTCCAAGTCTCTCAAAAGTGGGTCACAAAAACATGTTATACCTCTGTGAACAGGTGTTTCCAGCTCATTTTACAGGCTCAGATTTCTGCTCATGTCTCTTGGCTGCTCTCATACAAGTCAGGAACACAACTGAAAATAGAAATTTGTAGCCCCTCTCTTGTTTTCTCCCAGAGGCAACTGCTCCTTTTTTTTTTTTTTTTTTTGTGAGACTCCCCCTGTGTGCCTTCTGTTATTTAATGTGACACCACCAGCACCTTCCTGCTGGGCTCTGCAGGTCCCAGGTTCTTTGTTTAATGGACCTAATTTCCCATTCTTAATGGGATTATTAAGAAATTAATGGCCCCTAAGACAGGGCAGCACCAAGTCTCATTCCAGATTGTGGATCTGGGTGGATTTTTCACACCAAAATGAGAAACCCTGATTTGAACCTGGGTCAAGCCCTGAGCTGTTGGTCATGTTTTAGGTGCATTTTGGTTTGAAACAGTGGTTTTAGTTCAAAAAGTGATCTAAATAGGCAGGCAGGGTGAGGAAGTGGGGCTTTCTTATCCCAGCCTTCCTCTTTTATGTGCAGAATTTACGAGCACAGAAAGAGCTTGACTTCTTCATTTATCCAAAAACAAACAGAAGATCTCAGCAGTCCAAAGGAGCTTTGAGGGAAAGTTTAAAAAACAACAGTGGAACGAGAGAAGTCTTTTCCTTCATACAGAGGTGTGGTGGTTTCAGGACAGCCAGGAGTGAATCAGCCCCAGCCTTGCAGCCCTTCTCTCTGAGGACATCAGCCCTGAGCTCACCTGTTCCTCAGAACAGCACTTGGTGTTCCCTCTCCTCGCCAGCAGGAGCCTTTCCACGCAGGCAGGATCCGAAAATTTGGAATAATTTGCCCTCTCTGGAGCAGCACAAAGGAGAATCTGCAAGAAATGAAGGTGTTGCCTTCAGCTGCAGGGCTGCAGGGTGGCTTCCTGGGGCTGAACCCTTTCTTCTCTCTCATTTTCTGCTGTTGAGACTTAAAAACATGCCCTGGAAAAACTGAAAATCTCCTGGAAGCTTTTGATCCAAGAGCCCAACTCCTCAGAGAATGGGGATGTGGGCATGGGCAGTGTGTTCTGATTTAAATAAGGGGAAAAAAAAGTTAAATTAGGGAACATAACAGGGTTTATTCTTCTGATGAAAGTGCCCCAGAAGATCGAGTTAAGTGGTTTTTTGGTTTTCACTTTCAAAGTTACCTTAATAAAGCATTTAAAGCCTCCTGATCTGTCTTGAATGAAAGTTGTGTATTGCAAGAAAACTGCTCTTAGCAGTGAGGGGCATTTCAAGGTGACCAGGGATGAGTTGGGAGCAATAAAAAGAAATTAAATTAATTACATTGTGGCTGAGGTTGCCTGTGTTTTACCCTCCCTCTGTACGGCCACACGAGGAGAGGAAATCAAATGAAGAAAGCTGAACAGGATTTTATTATTGCCTAAAGCTTAGACAGCTCCACGTATTATTTTTGTGCAGCAAGAATTGGTGACATGCTAGGGAGGAAAAAAAAAAAAAAAGAAGATAATGAATGGTCAAAAGCAGCAAATATGTAAATATTTTGGAGGGAGAAGTAATTAGTGGTAGGAATGAGCTCACTCTCAGCCCTGGGCTGCCAGAGGACCTCGATTCCCTAATAAACAGTTTGAAAACACATCAGAGGTGCCTTTTTCCTGCACCCATTAAGCTGTGCCAGCCAGGGATGGCATTATTGAAATGTCAGGGTTCGAGAGCCTGCCAGGAACGTGTTTAGAGCAGGGAAATGCATCAAAACACTCCAGCAAAGCTTTTCTTGCTCTCGTGTCTCTGCAGGCGGCCACGTGCTGGGAGCACAGCTCCCATCCCTGTTCCTTGGGGATTTGTGGGAGCAGCGATTTCTGGCTGGAAACGGGGAATTACCACTGTGCCCTCCCTTCTTCCTTCCCTCAGGAGAGCTGATTTTCACTGTCCGAGGCCATCTGAACCTCTTGGAGTTCGTAAACATTTTAATTAGAACTTCTTAAGCTGATAGAGCATATTCGCAGGCTTTGAGAATTAAATTTCATTAATAGTTTTCTTTTTAAACAATTAAAAAAACCAACTTATTTGCACTTTTATGTTGTATCACAAGGGTCAGGCTGCAGCACTGCATGTGATGAGTGGAAAAATACTCCAAGTAAATTTAGGGAATCTCTTGGGATGTATTGGAGCACTCAGGCTTTAAGCTGCCTGAGCTGGAGTTTGTGTATTTTGAAGTATCCATATAAACATTCACTCTTTCAGGGGAGATGATTTTCAATATCTGAGGCCATCTGAACCTCCTGGAGTTAGTAAACATTTTAATTAGATCTCATTTGCATCCACTTGATAAGAGTAGAGCTGTTGTAAATCGCAGCTGGATTCCAAAGGGGCCAAAGTCAGGCTGGGCTGGAGTGTCAGGTGCATTCCTTGGATACCTGGCCCTGGAAATGGGGCTTTCTTATCCCAGCCTTCCTCTTTTATGTGCAGAATTTATGGCATTAAGGGACAGCACAAAAAGAGCTTGACTTCTTCATTTATCAAAAAACACACTGAAGATCTCAGCAGTCCAAAGGAGGTTTAAGGGAAAGTTTAAAAACAACAGTGAAACAAGAAAGTCCTTTCCTTTCCTTTCCTTTCCTTTCCTTTCCTTTTCCTTTCCTTTCCTTTCCTTTCCTTTCCTTTCCTTTCCTTTCCTTTCCTTTCCTTTCCTTTCCTTTCCTTTCCTTTCCTTTCCTTTCCTTTCCTTTCCTTTCCTTTCCTTTCCTTTCCTTTCCTTTCCTTTCCTTCCCTTCCCTTCCCTTCCCCTTTCCCCTTTCCCCTTTCCCCTTTCCCCTTTCCCCTTTCCCCTTTCCCCTTTCCCCTTTCCCCTTTCCTTCCCTTTTCCCTTTTTCCTTTCCCCTTTTCCTTTCCCTTCCACAGAAAACCAAAATCAATTCATTTGTTAATTGAATTTCAGTAAAGATAAGAATATCTGGGTTAAATTCTGCTCTGTGTGAGAGATTTTAGCACTAATTACTCATTCTGTAGGTATTAGGTTTTCTTATTTTACATGCAGCTTTTTTAAACACTTATGTCTCAAAAAAACCAAATTCTAAGTGGAATTTAACAATCTGGATTTAGATGGTTTTGAAGCATGAGCAGGGAAGTTTGCAAAGCACTATCTCTGGATTTCATCAGAGTTAGTAAAGCATTCTTCTGGACAAGGAATTTGCATAGATATTCATTTCATGAATCAAGCGTGGGGAGAAGCATTTTGTGGGTCACGGTGTGGATGGGAACAGCAGCAGCTTGGGCCCCAAAATGCCCCTGCTCTACTGTAAAAGCAGCTTGGTTTTTTACCCTGAAAATACATTTAATAGAGATTCATGAACAGCTGAGAGGGGTCATCTTTAAAGTAAAACCAGTCCCTTACATCTGGATTGTTTCAGAAATAACCTGAGCAATCTAGGCCAGTGGAATGAGATGATCTTTAAAGTCCTTCCTAGCCCAGGGTGTTGTAGGATCAGTGATTTTTAATTTATTTATTGTTACAGGTGTCCAAACTGACTGTAAGGATGCTTATCCTCCAATCCTTGCTGTGCCAAGGCAGCTACAGGTGGGAGAGCTTCTTGGAGTAACTTTTTGCTCCTGTTTTGTAAAAGTTGCTTGAAACTTTGCCCTAAAATTGAAATTCATCAATTTTTCAGATTGCCCATACAGGGAAAAAAGTGTAGATTTATCTTGGCTGAATAATGCATGGCTCCCTGGGTGAAGTCCTGATGCCCTGCAGGTCTGAGTTCTCCAGGCTGCTTTCTTTGCAGGGCATGGATCTGGATGAGATGGAAACAGAACTTGGAGACCAAAAAAACCCCAAGATTTAGCCAGGATGTGAGGAGAGATGAGAAAGGGCAGAAAGAGGCTGGGGCTGCAGTTGGATCCACTTCATCCCTGCTTTTTTTTTTTTTTTTTTGGGGATGTCCAGCACTGTTGCCTGTCCTCTCCAGGCTCTCCCAGCTGGTGTTTGCAGCCCTTGCTGGGCTGACAGAACGTGAGTGGAATGACAACAATTTCTGATGTCAGGGAACGCCCTGAAACCTGCTCAGAGCCTGCTGGACTCCTGGGTGTCAGTCCAGAAAAACAAAACCACGGGGAAAACACGAGGGAAAACCCAGCTAAACAAAGCCTGGTGCCTTAGGGAAGAAAAAGCGGAGATTTCTTTAGCAAAAATTAAAAATACTCCAAGGAAACGTTGTGATATTTCCCCAGCTACGAAGAAGAGGAGGTTAAAAGTTGCCTTTTAAATTTATCAGAGCCAAATGTCAGGAGCTGAAGTCCAAAGCACGTAGGAGGTGAAAAATCTGTGGGCACTATTGGTGTTTGGGTCTGTTAGTCAGGAGGGGCTGGAAGATTGGTTATTTGGAATTGCTCCAAGTGAAAAATTGGATTGGCACGTGAGAGGCTGAGCTTTTGCCACGTGTGATGCTCCTGCCTTCAAAATGGGGGCTGACCCCAAAACCTCCCCTTGCTGATCCTTTCTGGGGCAAACCACAGCTTGCTTCCCAAATATTTTGAGAAGCTGTTGCAAGCACGAGCCTTTAAAACCATTTTTGTGTTGTTGGATTTATTAGCGCCCATCTGGAATTAATCGTGTCTTAAGATACGAATTCTCTTCAGAGAAATAATACAATTTAATTCTGAAAACGTGGATGTGATCATACTCATTTCATACTCATTTCATACTCACTTCATACCCATTTTGTACGAATTTCATACTCATTTTATTGTCATACTCTGATTATTTGATCTTTCTCAATACCAGTAAATAACAGGGTTTTCCTGGAATGCTTTAGGGTTGTTTTGAGGTAATGACCATCCTGTGGTAAATATTCACTGCAGAGCTCAGTGCATATTTCCTTTTTGAAAAGTTCATGTTTGAAAAACTTGCAATTATTTCCACGTTGAAGGAAGGTAGCAAAGAAGAGAAAATTCTGCTGAAGTATAAAGGCTGTTAATCTCTAAGGACTGCAGTTTTCAGTCTCAATTTGATTCTTACTTACTGTACCAAAACCACGTTTTTATTATTAAGTTTCTGAACTTAAAAATTATCACTATTTTAGTTTATTATTTTTAATAATAATAGTAATTATTATTACTATTTTAAGTTTCTGAACCACTCTGTAGAAATCATGCAGATGAAACTTTTTCTTTAATTTTTAATTTTAAATTTAATTTTTATTTAATCGGTTGAGCAGCTGTGTTGCAAGCAAACATCTCATTCCAAGGCCCATGGAAATACACTTTTTGGAAATGACCATCACAGCTGTGAGGCAAACTGGAGGAACTTCCTATCAGAGCAAGAGTGCCTGCAAATTATTATTTTTTTTTAATATAGAAATGAAAACAAATTGAAACAAAATCCCTATGTAATTTGATAATATTTTGACTGGACAAGCAATTTCCTTCAGGCCTCAGCAGTGCAATATAAATAAAACCCAGAATTGCTGCTCCAGGAGGTGTCTGCAGCAGGATCTCTTTGGGATGAGCTCTTGCTCCTTGTTTTTCCTGGCAGAATTGATGGGATGTTATTCCCCATCTTCTTTTTGCTTTCTCCTACATAAAAAAAACCTTCATGGTTTTGTGCAGCCCTCATCCTCTGATGGTTACAGGGAGAAAATCCCCATATTCTGGCAGCACCTCCAGTGTCCTGAGTGTGACAACACATCCCAGTGACAGTCACAAATAACCCTCCCTTGGGCCACCTTGCCAAGGAGAAAATATTCTTTATGGTGCATAAAATCCACTTGGTATTCTTAAATATGCATGAAATTAAATAGATATTTCTCCCAAGGCAGGGTTTTTCTACAGAGAAATAAATGCTTTCCCAGAGATGGTCCTTGCTTAGCCTGCCGTGGAGAAAACCTGCAGCAGGAATGTTGGATATGAGTAAAAAAATGTTAATATGTCTGAATTTTGGAGTTAAAACATTTGAAATAGGGGAAGCTTCAGCGTGGGTTGTGGAGGGTCTTGTGGAGGAGTGTGTTGTAGTTTCTTCAAGAAGAAGGAAAATGATGGAAAAGCATTTCATTCAGCCCAGGACAAGTGTAAAATCCCTGAGTGCAGAGCGCGAGCCCAGCTCAGGACATTCCAGGTATCTCCAGGAAACCTGCCCCATTTCCAGCCTCCTGCTTTGCCTTTACAGTCAGGGACTAATTTCTCCCCAAGCTCACCAAAAAAAGCTCCAACCACTCTGTGTTTTCAGTAGCCTGGATTGCAGAGGTTCCACTGGAGTGACATTTCATTTACCTGCACTGAATTACTTTGCATCAACACCCAGCTCCTAAAAATCCTCTGGTGCAGAATTCCCCCTTTTCCTGCCCTGCTCCTTCTCCTGTTTTTTCTGGCCACCCAAAACACTTCAGCTAAACTTTTCCCTCTCTGTTAGGTTAATTCTCCATGGGTTTTTGCTTCCTCCACTGTGCTAAAAGCAAAAAAAGGGGGATGGCATTCCTAATTCCACAGTTCCCCTGGGTGCTGTCCTCATAAAAACCCAGCAGGGCAGACTTGAAACGAGGTTGGTTTGTGCAGGTGGGTTGGCACTGCCTCTCCAAGTCCAAAAATTCGGTGGTTTGGGGGGTTTGCTCTTGTTTGTGGGCTGCTTTGTCAGGAAAGAGAAGCCAGAGAAAACCCCTGGAGCTCCTCCCCAGCAGATGTGTGTACAGTGCAGTTTGCTGAAATAGAGGGTAAAAAATTATGAAAATGTAAAGGGAAAAAAGAGGGGGAAATATTTATATGTTATATATTTTATATTTATATTATATTAAATTATATTAAATTATATGTGTAATATATTAAATTATATCTAAATTATATATTAAATTATATATAATATATAGACTATATATTATGAAATATTAATATATTAGTATTACTATTTAGCTAATTAATAAATAAGTATTGCTTTTATTAATATTTAGCTAATTTCAGTGGATATATATATACTTTTTTTTTTTTTTTTAATATGTATATCCACTGAAATTAGCTAAATGCAGGGATTAGTTCAGAGCTCTGGAAGTGGAGGAGCCCCAGGAAGGAGCTTCCCTGAAGGACCTGTGTTTTTATTTTTCATCTAAAAACACATGAATTAATTTCCTCCCGAGAGGTGACTGAACGTATAAAAATGGCTTTTTTGCTTCTCCCCGAGGTGGCTGTGTCACAGCCTCCAGCTCAGGAGGTACCCAGGTTGTGGTTTTGGGGTGCAGAGCTGATGGAAAAAGCACAACTTCCTCTGCTGCTGCTCCAGCCCTGATTTCCTCCTGCCCCCAGGAGCAGCTCTGGGAAGCTCAATTGACAGCAAATTGGGTTTTTTCCGATTTTTCCTCCTGGTACCCACAGGCAGGAGCCAGCCCTGGAGCCAGGGAGAGGAGCACGGAGCAGGGATCCCCTGCACAGACAGGGGGGTTCCCACTTGTTTCTCAGAATAACCAGGACATAAAAATCTGCTTTTCCTCACAAACCCTCAGCTGAAGCTCCCTGGGGCGATCTTCAGGTGCCGCTGTGACTTTCAGCTGTTCTTGCCTTGTGGGTTTTACACCTGTGTCTCATCAGAAATGTTTTTCCTTTTCCTTTCCAGCCCATTCCCTGCCCCCAAGGATTATCTTAGCTCCTCCAGCCTTGCTGTTCCAGGTGTTCCCTGCTGACCTTTTTCTGTGTTTATTTTGCTGGGTTTGAGATCTGGGAAGCTGTGGGAGAACCAGTGGATCCCTCAGCAGCTCCAGGGGTGTGGAGGGGTTTTTAAACAGCAGAATTCATCCAGAACATGCTGGGAAAGGCTCTGTTTGGTGGGCAGGAGAGGGAACTCTGTGCTGTTTGAGCCCAGGGGTCCGTCTGTGCCTGCTGTGGGCAGGGTCACAGTGCCAGGCTTGGCTCTGGCGTCATAAACTCTTAGTGCAGATTTAAAAGCACCCTGGAATAGGCAAGGCTTAGATTCCCCAGAGGCTGGATTCGTACCCATCCCGGAGTTAACAGCATTCCAAGGCTCCCAAACAGAACAGGGAGAGGGGATTTTGGTGGGGGAGTTGGAGCTGAGGCCTCTCTGATCCAAAAGCAGCGGCTGCAGTCTGGGAGCCGAAGGAATTTTGGCAGCAGGAGGAGCAGCACTCCTCTCCTCCCAGCCATGGCAAGACAAGGGAAACACAGCTTTGCAAAGCCTTGCTATTTGCAGCTCCATAAATTCTCTGGGAACAGAGGAATGGGCTCCGGGCTGGCACACATCCAGGGATGTGCCACACGCTGGCACTTGTGGCTCCCTCAGAGGCCACTTGGAGAAGGTCTCCGTGATGGAACACCTCCCTCAGAGTGTGTGTGGCTGCTGTGTTCACATAAATCTTCAATATTGAAATTTCTGCTCAGCTTCAAACCCAACTCTGTGTGCGCAGCTCTGGATGTGGGTGGTGTTTGTGGAGTTGAAGTGGTTTATTCTTTGTTTTATTCTTTATTTTATCAGTGGTAATTTGTGAAGTGAGAGGCACCTCGTGGAGACAGGGTGGCTGAAAGGGAGCACTTTGGTCCTGGAGAAGCTGCCAGTGAAAAAGAATGGGAATTCTGGGGCTGAAGAGCTCCGTGAGGGAGCCGGGATGGTATTTCTGTGCCAGGTCACTACATCAGGCTGGGCTCTGAAGTGCCACATGCTGGCACTTGTGGCTCCCTCAGAGGCCACTTGGAGAAGGTCTCCGTGATGGAACACCTCCCTTGGGCTGTGTGTGGCTGCTGTGTTCACATAAATCTTCTGTACTGAAACCCCTGCTCAGCTTCAAACCCAGCTCTGTGTGTGCGGCTCTGGATGTGGGTGGTGTTTGTGGAGTTAAAGTGGTTTATTCTTTGTTTTATTCTTTATTTTATTGCTGGTACCTTGTGAAGTGAGAGGTACCTCGTGGAGACAGGGTGGCTGAAATAAAACACTTTGGTCCTGGAGAAGCTGCCAGTGAAAAAGAATAGGAATTCTGGGCCTGAAGAGCTCCGTGAGGGAGCCAGGATGGTGGAGAGGACAGCAGTGGATCCATCTTGGTGTCACTTGTTTGCAGAGTGACTCGGTCCTGTGGTGTTCTAAATACACCCCTGTGGATTATTTTGGGTTTTTTGTGTTAAGGTTCAGATTAAATGTGTGAGATTTATTATTTTTTATTTATATCAGATCACTACATCAGGCTGGGCTCTGAAGTGCCACACGCTGGCACTTGTGGCTCCCTCAGAGGCCACTTGGAGAAGGTCTCCGTGATGGAACACCTCCCTCGGACTGTGTGTGGCTGCTGTGTTCACATAAATCTTCAATATTGAATATTCTGCTCAGCTTCAAACCCAGCTCTGTATGTGCGGCTCTGGATGTGGGTGGTGTTTGTGGAGTTGAAGTGGTTTATTCTTGATTTAATCAGTGGTAACTCATGAAGTGAGAGGCACCTTGTGGAGACAGGGAGGCTGAAATGGTGTCGCACTTCGACACGAAATAACTCACGCACTCACTCAGGGTGCAAAAGAAGGAAAAGAGGAAGTTTTATTTCTGACTTTGTAATATATAGAATTCTAAAAGTGACAGTGGATTGGAAGATGGAGTTGCCACCTCTCCAACCACACTGGTCAAACCAACAGTCCATCAATTCTCTCTTCCTACAAAGAAGAATGCAAAACAATCATTCTTTACATGACAGTGCGCAAGAACTCTAGCAGAAATATGTGAACATCAGAACATATAGAAAACTGTTAAAAGAACTTCAAAACTTTTACTAGAACAGGGCGACAAAATGGAGCACTTTGGAAAAGCTGCCAGTGAGGAAGAAGAGCTGGAATGGGAATTCTGGGGCTGAAGAGCTCCGTGAGGGAGCTGGGATGGTGTTTCCGTGCCAGGGCTCTGAAGTGAGGGGATGCTGCTAAACTCCCAATAAATCAAATCTGTGCCGTGTTATTCCAGCATTTCTATTTGATCCGGGTGCAAAATGCTCCAATGCTCCTTATTTTTTTTTGTTTATTTGACAGTGGTGCCACTATAAATTAAGTTGGGGAGAAGCTGGGGCTCAGCTGCTGCCTTCATCAAGCCAATTATCGATGAATACATCAATAATTTCATTATATCAATAATTTCCACCTTACTGAAATGCCACATTACATTTATTTAGCAACTTTTTGTTCTCTTGGCCTCGTGGCTTGCACTTCACACATTCCCACTATCCCATTTATTTTCATTTTTCAATGGAAAATGTGTGCAATTCCAAGTGGGCTTTTTGTGCTTCCTGACCTGTTTGGCATCCATCTCAGGCAGATTTCTGAATTAAGAATTGCTTCAATGTGAAAGCAGCTGTCCCATTTGATGTTTGCTCCGTGAAAAGTCAGAGATAATCTAATAATAGCTGCAAGTTTGCTAAATAAGGCTCTAACCAGCACATTTTCTTCTGGCAATAAAGATGTGTTAATTAGTTCTGCTCTCTCTGGTGAGGGGAACCTGGAATAGGTGGAAATCAGCTCTGATCTGATGAGTTTGGGACCCAAGGGGCTAAACCTCATCAATGGTTGGATAATTTATTTACAAAAATAAATCTGTTTATTTTTGAAGTAATTGTCTAGGCAGGGTGTTTTAAGGTGAATTTTTGTCTATTTTAATGTGTCTATCTGCAGTGGAATCAGGCTGGGCAATGATATTTATTTAATGATATTAAAGTCTCGTGATTGCTCTGATGTAAATTATTACTAAAATCAGGCAGAATGCCACAAAAGGGAAGTATTTTCATTATTATTAAAATAAATAATAACTACTAAATAATTAAAATAAATTAATAAATCATTAAAATAAACAATAAATTATTTAAATAACTAATTAAAATAACTACATAATTAAAATAACTAAAAAATAAAATAACTAAATAATAAAAATAGCTGCATATTTAAATCTTTTAGAAATATCCATTTTTTTAAAAGGCAATGCAGTTAAGATTATTCTGTTTGTAAATAGCTTCCAGGGAGGAAATGTTAATTTGTGATTTATTCATGTGTATAAAAGGAAGTTCAAAAGAATGCAGGTCCTGAGGAGGAACCAAGTTTGCCAAGTGCTTTTGCAGTGCTTTTTGCTGTGGTGTGAGATGTTTATTCCCGGCAGGGCTCATCCCACAGGAGGAATTCCTAGATCAGCCTCCCAGGGCAACCCTGTTTGGGTCAGACCCAGATTTGTGTTTTTGTCCGAGTGCCAAGAGCCACCCGGGGGAAAGAAAAGCTTCACATCCCACAAATCCGCTCGAAAAATCAGAATAAGTGACAGAAATGACATCATTTGGTCTCTTCCCTGCACATATTTCAGAGAAACGTGCTGCTCATCCTGCCAGACGTGGCAAAAGGGAGGAGGATTTGTTTATCTGCCTCATCTGCCCCACAAAAAATCTCTTTCGAGGTTGATTAAAATCAAATGTGACCTTGGACTTTTAACCAGGGATGATGTCCACACAGCAGGTTTTGGAGGGGAAAGTTTTTCCTCCACAGTAGAGAAAAACCTGTTTTTTTAAGAAGGGACCTTAAATCCCAACCCTGCCATGGAGGGAACCTCCCGCTGTCCCAGGTGATCCAAGCCCTGTCCAGCCTGGCCTGGGACATCTCCAGGGACCCAAGGGCAGCCCCAGCTGCTCTGGGAATCCATCCCAGCCCCTCCCAGGGAGGGATTCCTTCCCCAAATCCCACCCAGCCCTGCCCTCTGTGCCATTCCCCCTGTGCCTTTCGAGTCCTGATGTATTCCTTTGCTGGAAAAGCTGATTTTCTGTACCTGGACAGATTTACTGGTTCAGCACTCAGCCCTACAAATGTGAAACAGAGCTGGGGGAGCGGGGTACAAAGTGTTGCTACTGAACACAAAGTACACAGAGGCTTGGGAAGTTCAAAGGAGAAGGAAAAAGAGTGTTTTACTCGAGTATTTGGTATTTATAGAATTCCAGAGGTGACAGTGGATTGGAGGATGGAATTGCCTCCTCTCCAGCCACACGGGTTAAATTAACAGTCTGTCAATTCTCTCTTCCTACAAAGAATATAAAACAATCATTATTTACATGAACAGTGCGTGAGAACTCCAGTAGAAATAAGTAAACATTATCAGAAGGCTGAAGAAGTTCTATGAGAACTTTAAAACTTTCAAAAGAACTATAAAAGAAAACGTAACACTTTTAAAAACCAGGGCAACATACAAAGTGTAGTTAAATTTTGTCTGTGTATTTCTGAATGAGTAAATCCCTTCTTTTGTGGCTGTCTGTAGCATTCCCTGCTCATCTGTGATCTCCTGGCCCCCAGCTTTGTCCTGCCAGGGGAGGATGGAGAGTGGGGATCGTCCCGCAGAGCTGTGGCTCTCCCATCACAGAGCTCCTCAGCTGTGAGGAGCCCCGGCTCCTCTGATGGAATTCCAGACAAATCCATGGCTGTGTACAGCCCCAAGGCACCTCCCCAGCACTTGGGAGGGGAGGAAAAGCAAAGAACAATGAGTTGTGTGTGCAGGACAACAAAACACTGAAACAAACCCCAAATCTGCCTGCCTGGCGTGGTGTGCTCATAGAAGGGAATTGTTCCTGCAAAGCTTTCCCCCTTTGTCATCCCAGCCACCCCCCAGGCCTGCTGTGCTGACAAAAGAGCTTTTTATTGCGTTATTAGCACTCAGAAATGGGCTGGGCTCGTACACACCTGCCCTAAGAACTGCTTTTCCCCAGGTACGCGGAGAGGACAGCAGTGGATCCATCTTGGTGTCACTTGTTTGCAGTGTGACTCGGTCCTGTGGTGTTCTAAATACACCCCTGTGGATTCTTTTGGGTGTGGTTTTTTTGTTAAGGTTGGCATTAAATGTGTGAGATTTATTATTTTTTATTCATATCATAGTCTCACAAACGGTGAGTTTTACAGTACTTTATTTTAACACACTGAAAATGGAGTGGTATCTGTCTTTCTGTAAGGTTTTTTAAGGATAAACTGTCTAATTAAGAAATCACACTTAAATTATTTTTATTTTTCACTCAGTAACTAACTACTTGTGGCCTGTAATGTGGACTTTTTTATCTAATTACAATTCTAATCAATCTAATTACAATCTAATTACACGATACTACTTAAACTTATGAAGAAGAAGGTGAAGAAGAAGGATTACCTTCTCTAAAACCTCTGTCTTGTTTTTTATATATTACTATATTCTAAAACCTTAAACTCTAAGTTTTCTGCTATGTGATATACACATTTTTATTCAAATTACATACTCATTATCTCAGTTTTTTCATTCCATTTTGGAAGCCTTCTCCACAGCCTCAGGTCAATGCAGGGTTCTCCTGGGGGTCAGTGCCTGCCAGCACAGAAAATCCAAAATTCTCATAACCAGGGTTCCAACAGACCCTGTGGTGTTTGATGAGCTTGGAGGGGAGGTGAGTGCCCCTGGCAGAGCTGAATGAGGAGAAAAATCACTATTTTAATTATTCAGCCAGGGCCAGATATGTGCAGTGCATCCCTCACCTGAGCCAGGCCTGCTCCTGCTGCTCCTTCTTCCAGCAGCTCCATTATTATGGGAATCAGCATCTCCAAAATGACATCCAGCATCTTCCAGGACTTTCTGCTCTTTCATAATTCAGGAAGAGTTTAACAGCAGCCCAATGAATTCACTGGATTAGGCCTTAATCATTTCAAGGCAGATGGGTACAAATTAGCTATCACAGGGCTCTGTGAGTATGGAGCTAAGTGTTTAATGACACAAACCCAAAAACGAGCTCTCCCCCAGGCAGGGGAACAGGAGGAGTGAAAAAACACCCAGTGCCATTTCACTGAACCTGAGTGGCTTTGGGATGTGCACAGCAAACACTCCTGGGCTTCTGGGGGGAAATCAAATTCCCGCACAGGGCTTCATCCCAGCCTGGGTGCTGCCTTGTGCAGGTGACCTAGAGCAGAGGCTGGGCAGAGTCACAGAATAAAGCAGGGATTCATGAAAAGGATCTCCTCCATGGATCCACCTTGGGCAGCACCAGAGCCCAGCCAGGGCTGCACCCAAGATGAACCCAAATGGTCCCAAAATGCACGAGCGCTCCCGGGGGCTCTCACTGTGATCAGCTCTGCTCCATTGGCACACTGGAGTTCATTGTCCCATTCCAGCTTTAGCCCATGCAGTCCCATCCTGCTTGTTTTTCTCTCTCCAGCCCACGTTCTTTGTGCTCCTGGGCCTGAGGTTTGGATCATTTGTCCTTGGTGCCCAGCTGGAGAAGGAATTGTTTTGTCTCCCTGCTCTGTGCAGAGAGCTCACCATCCCATAAGGTGAAGCTCAGAACTGCACACTAAAGCAGCACAGAATGTGGAAAATAGAAAAGCTGAAACCTGAGGCATCAGGGGAGTGAAGCCTTCCATGGCTTCCACTTGGATGTGGCTCCTTTTTGCTTGGTGAGTGGAAAACCCTTTGCCTGTGATAGGAGTTCCCTAGGATCCTCTAGGAATTGGGAATAAATGATCACAGGACCTTGTTCTTCTCCTCAGTTGTTTCAGTCCCAGCTTCCCTTTCCCCTTTTATTCACTTTTTTCATTCCCCCCCCAATCTCTCCCCCTTCTTTTCCTTTTCCTTTTCCTTTTCCTTTTCCTTTTCCTTTTCCTTTTCCTTTTCCTTTTCCTTTTCCTTTTCCTTTTCCTTTTCCTTTTCCTTTTCCCATGAGCACCACCACTTTGTGGATAACTCAGGGAGTCCCAGCTGGATGCTTCCAAAGGGAATCCAAGTGATTTAGGGAGGTGGGACCAGGCTCTGCTGTGTCCTTTCGATTAAGGAAAATCCACATTTCCTGCTGCCAACCCCTTTCCTGCTGAATTGTTCTGTTGGCTTTGTATTCACACATTCCCACTCCAAAACTGAAGGAATTATCTGGCTGGGGATATATCCTCCCAGCTAACATTAATATTAAATAAATAGAATGATCAGATGAATCCCATTTTATGTATTATCAAGAGTTTGTTTGTCCTTTTTGTAATCTCACAAATGAGTGACATCAACCCTTCTCCCTCCATGGCTTTGCTTTCTGATAAACCTGCAGGAGAATATGGAAATCATTTGCAAAAAAAAAAAAAAAAAAAAAAAAAAAAGGCATTCTGGAAAAATCCTTGTCTTAAAAGCTCTCAGCTTTGCAGTCCCAGGAGGATCACCTTCAGTTGTTAACAACTTAAAAAATAAATCACGTCATATCAATGTAAAAAACCCTGTATTAAGCAGGAAGTTTGCAAATGAGGAGTAAATCTTAAATCAGGCTCCAAAAGCTCTGCCTAAAGAGCTGCCTCTCCTCATTACCTGCTTGCCACTGATTTACAGGTTTAGTGTTTCACCCTCCTGGATCTGTTTAAAGTTTCAAACCGTTCCTGGGAGTGCCAGCAGGAACCTGAGACCAGCTTCTGGTTCTTCCAGGGAGCTCCCACAGGTGAGCAAACAGAGCCTGCAGCTTCTCTTGGCTTTGCTGGTCCACTTCTGTTTGCCTTGAGCTCAGACATTTCCGTGGTCACTCCCCAGCAGCATGTCCTTGTTCAGGAGCCTTTGGCCAGTGTTGGATTCAGCCTTTCCCGACCCAGAGATGGGGCAGCTGAGAGGTGTTTTAGAAACTTTTATTCCATTTTCAGTCTCACGAGAAGGGTGAGACAATACAGATGTTATAATTCATGCCATTACCATCAGAAGCCAATTATTTCCTAATGACAATACATTATCAGCATTTCTTGGCCTGTCAGCTTTTTGCCACACCATGCTGTAAGTGCCTTAAAGCCAATAATCTATTTATTTCAGGTCACACTTCTAACTTAATGTAAAATTTAAGCACAATTTTTGGTAGGCAGTTTTAACTTTGTGGAGTTTGTTTTGTTTGGAGGGTTTTTTTCTTTGGGTTTTTTTTATGTTTTATTTATTTGTTTTGGTTTTGTTTTGCTGTTTGGGTTGGTTTTTGGTTTTTTTGTTTTTCTTTTTTTTTGGGTTTTTTTTTTTTTTTTTGGTAGATTTTAACAACAGCTGTTGAGGAATTTAAGATTTTTTTTTTTAAATGGCTGAAAAGTTGTTTGACAAGAGCTGTGTGAATAACTTCCAGAAGCAGCCAAAGTTGCAGCTCTGAGCCTGTTCCAGTGATGTTCAGGGAGCTAAACATGCAGTTTTCCTGATAAATTCAGTCACTTTTAATTAGCCAGCCTTAATGAACAGCAACTCAGCTTTTCATTTACAAATTGCCAGGGCAGAGCATGTGGACTTGTTGGAATAATTGTGGCTTTCAGCAGGAAGGAAGAAATGAGGAGAAAATGGCTTTTTGAGCCCGTTCCTATGGAAAGGCTGTGGCAAACAGCAGCAGTGCTGAGACCCTTTTTGTGCCTCTGTTATATAAACATTCTCTTTACTTTGTAGCAAGTTGAATAATCTGATTTATTAAAGCTCGCGGAGTGCTTGAAGGCTCAGTAATGCTGAAGAGATGGCACTTGGATATTGCTGCCTTCAATAAAATCCTGAATTTGGTTTTATTTTTTTGCCATCCCTCAAGACAAGCATTCCCTGGGCACGCCTGTGTTGGGTTTTTTGGTTGTTTAAGTGTGGCACGGAGTGATGTCCCCAAGTCAGGTGGCTTTGCCTGGAGCCTGTTGGGTGACACAGCACTGCAGGAAAACTTGCACTATTTATA
The DNA here is from genome assembly GCF_031753505.1 of Anomalospiza imberbis. Taxonomy (NCBI): domain Eukaryota; kingdom Metazoa; phylum Chordata; class Aves; order Passeriformes; family Viduidae; genus Anomalospiza; species Anomalospiza imberbis. The sequence continues at coordinate 1,948,698 of NC_089690.1, read as the reverse complement.
GAGTGTTCTTCGAGCCAGAAAGTTCTGTTTTAAAAGATACCATTCCGTGATTTTTCTCTTTTTCCTGCCTGGTTTCACAAGGAAGGAGCCTTTGGGCAATCGGCTGTGGTTTAAACCCTGACTTCTCTGTGACTTGAGTTTATCAGGTGAGAAATTCAGCAGGGTTTCAGTTTTAAAAGGCTTTTTTTTTTTCCCCAAAGGAAGATGAAATCAGTGGTGGTGGCACTGCCTGGCACTTTTTTAACCCTTCACTCCAGCCTCACCCTCAGAAAATGCCTTGGTCCATGTGCGAGGAAAACAAGTTCCTTGTTTAATTAACTTGGTGAATCAAATAGATGCCCAGGCTTATTTCTAACCTGTTTAAATCAGTTTTTCAAAGATATTTTGTCTCTCTTGACCCAAAACAATTTTTTAGTGTTTATACAACTGCAAAGGAATAAGGTCTGCATCTGGAATTTGTGTTTTCCTGGCTGGTTTGATTGGAGTTTCTTGAAACAATGTGTTTATCCCTGATGGTTTTTGGGCAGTCTGGGACACAAACCCATTTTGGACGTGCTGTTGGCATCTCCTCCTGCATTGCTCAGCTCTCAGCTCAATCCCCCCATCCCTCCTGGATCCAGGATTGTCCCACTCTCCCTGGATTTAGGGTCTGAGGTGTGAAGATCTGTGAGTTATGAATGGAAAACACCCCCTTGGGATCTCCAGGAACACGGATGTGTCAAGTGTTGTATCAATGGGAGAAAATTATCCCGAAATACAAATTATCTGGCAGCAAAACAAGCCAGGAAAAACGACCCAGGCCTGGCTTATTTTGGGCAGAATTGCCCCCAGCTCCCTCTGCCTCTGTCCAAAGTGCAGGCTCAAAGGCTCTTCAGCTTCCCTAGACCAAGGAATTATTCATAGCAGAATGTGCACCGGAGCTGTTTTTAGAACATGCAGACTCCAGATTATTCATTTTATATTTACTTGGGGGTTTGGATTCTGTTTGATGCTCGAGAGCATGGAGTTAAAATACCCTGTCAAAATACCCTGTTTAAAACACCTTGTTTAAAATATCCTGTTTAAATACCCTGTTTAAAACAACCTGTTAAAACACCCTGTTTAAATATCCTGTTAAAATACCCTGTTTAAAACACCCTGTTAAGATACCCTGTTTAAAATACCTTGTTAAAACACCCTGTTTAATTTTCCTGTTAAAATACCCTGTTTAAAACACCTTTTTTTAATACCCTGTTAAAACACCCTGTTTAAATATCCTGTTAAAATACCCTGTTTAAAACACCCTGTTAAGGTACCCTGTTTAAAATACCCTGTTAAAAAACCCTGTTTAAATACCCTGTTTAAAATACCCTGTTAAAATACCCTGTTTAAAGCACCTTGTTGAAAACACCTTGTTTAAAATTCCCTGTTAAAACACCCTGTTAAAATACCCTGTTTAAAACACCTTGTTTTAAATACCCTGTTAAAATACCCTGTTAAAATACCCTGTTAAAACACCCTGTTTAAAACACCTTGTTTAAAACACCTTGTTTAAAATATCCTGTTAAAATACCCTGTTTAAAGCACCTTGTTGAAAACACCTTGTTTAAAATTCCCTGTTAAAATACCCTGTTAAAATAAACACCCTGAGCTCTCCGAGGGAGGGAGGGAGCAAACCCTGGGCCTTGAGGGGTGGTTTGTGCATTATTGGCAGAGGCTGTGGTCCTCTTAATTAATTTTCTGCTCATTACAGGAAAGAAAGACAACCTTTAATGAAACACCGGCTCCACTGGAGGCCCTGCCAGGCCACAGAGGCATCCACATTGCCTTTATCCCGTGTGAAAAGCAGAAATGTCATATTTGCAAAGGGATTTTTAACAGAGTTGGGCCCTGGATGTGTAATTTGTGTTTTCACACTGGATTAATGGCTGCTGTCCAGTATTTTTTGAGCCCTGAGCATCCTTTTCTCAGAGCATGGGGTTGCTGGTGGTGGTGTGTTGGAGGGTGAACACTCAGAGATGAAATCCACCCTGCAAAATCACCCCTCGGAGGGGGCTTCTGTTACCAGCAAAGAAGAAAAACTGATTTTGCAGTTTCAGGAAGAATTTCAGTTAAAAAAAAAAAAACAACTGCATTTTTCTGCCACAGAGCTGCTCTCCCCACACGTGGCAGCTCTGCACCAGCCCCAAACCCAGTTTTGTACGAGCCTTCAAATGGCACCGAGGAGAAACCCAAGCAAAGCCTAGAAAATATGGGAAAAACCCCTTTAAAGTGGGGGGGAAAACCACTTTAAAGGGTTACTTAGTCTGAAATAGCTGCAGAGGAGTCACTGGAGTGTTCCCTCCGTGCTTGGCCATTAATATTTATCTTGGAGGAGCTGAGAAGGCAGAAAGGGAAATGCTTTGGTGCTGCTCCATTAGGCTGGAGGGCAGACAGGAGATCACACGAAGGTGCTCACTGACCCTGCATGATGTATTTCTTGCAATAATAGAAATATATTCCTGGTTTTGGGGCTCCTGAGGGAAGCTTTGGTGTTCTTGGCTTTCCCTGGGTTAAAGCTGGGACCTGCTTAGCCTTCCCAGGCAGGCCTTGGGAGGGCAAGGCTGGAAAAAGGAGCTGGAAAAAAGGAAGCTGGAAGTTTTTTCGCAGCCCCAAAAGCACCCCCAGAGCTGTGTCTGAGACCCAGGGTCACAAATCCAGCCCTGAGTCAAATCTGTAGAAGAATTTGGCACTTGAGATAGCTCAGAGTTGGTTTCAAGGCTGTTCTTCACAGGGAATTTGCAGCTGGAGCTGTCTCTTTGAAGAGCATTGGTGTGGATCTAAAAAGAGGCAACTTTTCTCCAGGAACTGGTTCCTAAAATGAAACAGAAATTCCTTTGCCTTGGCTCCAACATCCTGACAAAATCATCAAATAGTGCCCTGTGAGGGAGGGCAACTCTTACTCCCTTTTTGCCCAGAATTTTCTTTCTCTGGTTCTCTCCTTTCCTCTTGCCTCTGTGCAGACACTTCCCCTCAGCCCCTGCCTGCCCCAGCTTTTCTCCCTGGCAGTGGGAGGGGAGCATCCCTTCATTGACTGGGGATTATTCCTTTTATATTTACTTGGGGATATTGATGGAGTTCCTGGCAGTTTGCAGGCTGGGATTCAGCAGAGCAGCTCTGACACTTTCCATTCAGCAGGAACCTGCCCTTGGGTTGTATTAATAGTGTCATTTTAAATTCCTTATAATCAGCCAGACAGCTTCCCCCTGGAACAGGAGCTGCTGCTCAACATGCCTCAGATCCCAGAGTGGGAGGAAGTTCTGGAGGGTGTAAAGTTTCCCAGAAGTGGCTTTCAGGTGGTGCTTTTTGCCCTTGCTCTCAGCAAAGCATCAGCTCTGTGGTGGGAGCTGTCCCTGGGAGTGAAATCCTGCTTTCCCACAGGAGTGCCAGAGTGGGATTGGGATGGTGATGCCCGGAGAGTTAAAGGAACAGAGTTAAAGGAATAAAGCAGGGATTTATTAAAGTGCCTCAAAGGATACATGTTGTTATTGGACACAAAATGAGCACACAGAAGCTTGGTGAGTTCAAGACAGAAAAAGACCCAGTTTTATTTCTGACCTTGCAATAAATAGAATTCTAAAAGCGGCAGTGGATTGGAGGATGGAATTGCCACCTCTCCAACCACACTGGTCAAACCAACAGTCCATCAATTCTCTCTTCTTAGAAAGAAGAATGCAAAACAATCATTGATTATATGAACAGTGCGTGAGAACTCCAGTAGAAATATGCAAACATTATTAGAAGGTCAAAGAAGTTTTATGAGAACTTTAAAACTATCAAAAGACCTATAAAAGAAAACTTAACACTTTTAAAAATCAGGGCAACACACACACCTTGGGCAGCACAAGAGCCTGACCAAGGCTACACCCCAGATGGACCCTGAGTCACGAGTTTTCACACTTTTATGAGTTTCGGTCCATTTCCATTTTGGGTTCATCACCCAATTCCAGCTCCAGGCTGTGCAGTCCCACCCTCCCAGGTTGCTCCCCTCCATTCCCTGCTGTTTGCACTTTTTGGGCTGAAGCTGCAGCGGTGTCCTTGGTTCTGGGGCTGGAGAAGGATTGTTGTGTGTGCCTGAGCTGTGAGGAGAGCTGCTGGCACTGTGTGTGGAGTTCAGAGTTACATACTGCTATAATTCAGTACAGAATCTGGAAAATACAAAGCTAAAACTTAAGGTATCAATAGGACAGAGCTGTGTGCTGCTTTTCGGGGTGCACAACCTGCAGGACAAAGCCTGGAGTCAGGGCTGTGCTTTAGGAAAATGCTCATTCCAGCTGGATTTCACCTTGGAATTGGTGAAATTCCAGTTGGAATTCACCTTGGCCCCAGCTCTCGGTATTTGGGCTGTTCAGGGAGTGGCCCCCAAGTTGTGTGCACACATTTTTCCTGCCCTGCACAAGTACAGGATTGGTTTAGGTCCATCCCATCATTTCTCGTGGCGTGGTTTCTCCAGGTGAGGTGAATTCCTGTTTGTGCAGGAATTGTTTGCTCTGGGTGGCTGAGTGGGCTCCCGAGTGTTGCTCTGTCTCCTGAAAGCAGCTCACCTTGAGGGCCGAGTTTTGAGTTTCCCCATCATTTTGGGAGGGATTTGGGTGGTAAAAGCTGCTCGGGGATGATGGAGAGCCTGGCTGTGAACAGTTTGCCTTTGATTGCAATTTATTGTGGCACTTTCCCTCGCTAATTGTTCTTGCTTTCTGTGGTGGACCCACATCAGCCCTCTTGCGTAAAGCCAAGCCCCAGGATTCTGAAGCTGATTTAATTTGTGTGCATATTTTGAACAGCAACATCATCAACCCCAGTGCCAGGCTTGCCCTGGTAAAGAATTTATGAAAACAGATCATGTTACTGCAGATGTACCAGGGAGCTGATTTTGTGTACACAAGGTTTGTCACTTTTATGTCACGTCCCAACTCCAGCACCTGTGTTTAAGTCCATTCTTTTGGTTTTGAAAAGCCAAAAAAAAAAAAAGCTAAAAATATAATTTATTTTATTTTATAAAAATAAAAGCTAAAAATACAAATGGCCTTGTGTAGATGAAATCCCATCAGCGTTCACTGTTCCTCTGGGTCCCATCACAGACATAAATCCTGCCAGTTCCTGCATCACCCCCAAAAAATGGGCCAAATGCTGCAAATTGTTCTCCAAGTGAAGCTGGCAGCACTAGGAATAAATGTTGTTCCTGGGATAACAAACCCTGGCTTCTCTGTGCCACTTCCAGGCTTCAGGTTGGCACCAAGGGCTACAGAACATCAAGTCCCCAAATTACTCCACAACTCCTCCTCCCAAACCAAACCATCTCCTCCTTTACTCCACTGCTGTGTCAGAAACAACAAAGCAGCCAGAAGGAGGGGGAGCATTTCCCTGCATTTCCCTCCCAGCTTTTCTGGCAAGGGCTGCACATCATTTATCTTTAAACACTTCTGCTTTGCTCTGAGTTGGCTTTGGAGTTCAAAGAGACGACAGCTTTGGGGACAGGAATTTTGTTGCAGTGTGTGTAAAGCAAGAGGGTGTTTGTGTAGTACTTGCCTGGCACTAGAGAGGCTGGATTTATTATTTATAAATGTGTTATAATCCAGCTAGACAGTGAATGTGTTTATTAGAGCTTGTGTTGTTCATAGGGAGGTCATTCCTGCAGTATTCCAAGTGCTGCTGCCCTCAGCGAGGTGTAAGCTGCTTTAATGAGATATTTTATTGAATTCATGTGGCCAGGGATCCTGGGAGCACCATCAGCTTCCTGTCAGAAGCATTTTAACTGGTCACTGCTGAAGCCACCGTGTCCCCAAATGCTGCTCTGGGTGCTTGTGCATGGAGAGATGGAGCAATCCCACAGTTTTTGGCAGGAAAATCCCAAACCAACAGCTTCACCTGTGCTGGTTTTGTCATCCCTGGAGCAGCAGCAATTTCAGGGTGCAGAGAGAAGGGCCATGAGCAGGAGTGGCTACAAGAGGGGCTATTGGACCCATGCCTGGAGCCACACCCAGACCTCTCCTTCTGCTTTTCCTCCATCTCCAGAGGGATTTTAGAGAGGGAAAAATCCCATCTCTGATTTTGAAACGTTGCATTGCAAAGGCAGCACTGGAGAAGCAGCAGGTTCCAGCAGCAAAAGGTGCAAGTTGTCCTTGTCCTGTGGACAAGGACACACGTGTGGACACACCTGTGTGTCCTTGTCTTCCCGAAATGAATAAATGTGAGGTCTTCCTTAATCCAGGAAATCCGGGGCTTTGTAGGTTATTCATTTATTAATAACATTTAAGAATGGTGCTCATATCTTCCAAAATTCTCAATTCTGGATTGATACGTGGCTTTGCATTCACATCTGAAGCAAAAATTATATCTGAAATTCAAATCTTAACTCTGTTACAGCCTCCTTAGTTCTCTGCTGAGGTTTTCATTTGGGTTCTGGAATCTGTTTCTAAAATGTTTGTGCCATTATAAATTCAGGGAGAAAATCCTGACGTGTGAGTCTCATGTCAGCAGCAATTTGGGCACTTTTGTCAGGAATAAAACCCCCCTGATTAATGATTTTCAAGCATTGCATGTTATATGCTCAATAAACTGTACAACTACAGAGATGAAGGTGCTCACAATTATAGTGAGAGTAGGAAAATGCCCTTCAATTTTTGCTGTAAATGTTTGAAAAATTCGAAAAGCAGAGTTAACATTCTTAAGGCTGCAATCCCCTAAATTTAAAAGTGGAGTTATGTTTCTGCTCCTTGCAATGTGTCCCACACTTCCCCCACACTCATTCTGTGCTGTTCACACTATTAGATGTCATTTGTAGGGCTTTTTCTTTTTAAAGATGCTAATTTTGCATTAACAGAAGGAAAAAAATCCTTCCAGCTGATTGAATTAAAATTCACGGTCGTGATTTCATCTTGGCTCCGTGCTCGGGATGAAGCTCCTGAGCTGGGAGGGTGCCTGAGGACAGGGATGGGACAGAGCTGTGCCCCTGAGAGGGAATCTCTCATCAGACATTCCCAAATCACAATTTATTTCCCTGTTTTCACTGGGATTCAGCCTTCGGGTGTGCCAGGAGAGCCAACAGCAGCACCAAGCTTTGCCTGCAGTCACAAATAACTTCAGCCAAGCACTTTGTGTTTGGCTTTCCTTAATTCCAGGGATTTCATTCCTGTTCCCTCTGCTCCATACAACCAAACTGGCTTCCACGCCAGCACCAGTTCCACTGCTGCTGTTTCCCTCCTGCAATAACCCATCTTTGATGGAGGGCAGAAGCAATCCTGAATGCCGGCTGCTTGTGGGGCTGCCTGCTGCAAGCACGAGAGGGTGGCATGGCTCTTTAGTGCCTTGGCACAGCATTCCTGGGATTGGCCAGGAGCTGGGATCTTCATCATCATCATCACCACCATCACCATCACCACCACCTGTGGTGGAGGTGGTCAGGACACAAAGCAGAGACATCGAGCAGTCTTCTGATAACAGCTCTTTATTATAGAAATGGCTAGCCTTTTATACACTTTCTAATGGCTTATACTTCTTCTACCCTAACTATTGGCCACAATAATTCAACGTAACACCATTGGTGAAAAGTAACGGTGACTTCAGCTAACTTTCTTGTCCAGCTGCAAAGTTCTCTCCTTATCTTTCTTCAGTTCCTCTTTTCTCTTGGTCTCCTTGGTAACAGCCTTAGAGAGAGCTCCTTATCAGCTTCTTCTTGCTTCTGAGCTTCTTCTTGCTCCTTTAGCTAACAGGCCCACTGTTAGCCCCTTCTACAACCACCATCATCATCACCACCACCATCACCATCATCATAACCATCACCATCATCACCATCATCATCACCACCACCATCACCATAATCATCGCAACCATCACCACCACCATCACCATAATCATCATAACCATCACCACCACCATCACCACTATCATCATCATCACCATCACCACTACCATCACCACTATTATCATCATCACCATCTCATCATCACCAACACCATCACCATCATCACCATCACCACCACCATCACCACTATTATCATCATCAGCATCTCATCATCACCAACACCATCACCATCATCATCATCACCATCACCACCACCATCATCACCATCACCATAATCATCACCACCATCACATCATCACCATCACCACCATCATCATCACCACCATCACCACCGCCACCACCATCACCACCATCATCATCATAACTGTCACCATCATCATCACCACCACCACCATCACCACCACCACCACCATCACCACCACCACCACCATCATCCCCATCACCACCATCATCATCATAACTGTCACCATCATCATCACCACCACCATCACCATCACCACCAATCACGAGGAGCCTCTTTAGCCCCAAACTTCTCCTCCTCCTCAAGGTTTCCATCTCCAAAGCAGAGCCCAGGAGCTCAGAATGAAGCACCTGTTTGGTTTAAGCATAAATTTATCCGTTTTCTGCAGCCTGCTCATTAAATTTTAACTTCTGCAGTCTTTTCCAGGAGGGCTTGCAGCAGGATTTTCCCTTTGCTGGGATAAATTACTGCTCTCTGGGGATGCTGGGGCTGTGGGGTGTTGAAGGGTGGTGTTGCACGGGTTCTAAAGCTGGCAAACACCATTATATTTATTGAATTAACCTCTGAACTTGCTTGAGAATAGCTCAAAACACCCGACACAGAGCAGACAGCTTTTTTTGGTTTATAGCCACAGTTTGGGTACAATTTACTTCATTTGTCATCTTCTATAATTATTTTTCTAATGCTGCATCTACTGCAGGGACAATATGTGAATTTGAATTAAGCTGTGAAAAGCTGCTCATGAGGGGAATAACAATTTAGAAGTGTGGAGGTAGTCACACTCATTCATTTATTTTTAAAGGAGTTTCTCTATCCTCTTTATTTTCAAGCTTTATTACTAGTAACGTCGTGGCTTGTCCCCAAACCCTGCAGGGGGTGTGAGTTGTGTGGTGTTGGGAGGGCAATTCCTTTCCATTAACCTGAATTAGCTAAAACGGTGTCAGATCACCGGGCAGGGACTGGAGCTGCTCACCTGAGCAGCAGAACTGAAATGAGGAACAAACCTCTGCAGGGAGCTGTGAGAGAATGGAGAGTGTGGCAATAAAGTGCTTCAAAGTCACCACCCCTGGAGTGTTTAAAAAAGGTGGGGATGTGGCACTTGAGGATGTGGTTTAGTGGTCACCGTGGTGGTGGTGAGCTGGACTCAATGGCCTGGAAGTTTTCCCCAAATTTAAGGGTTCTCTGATTAATTTGACCCATCCTGGTCATTTCCTGCTGTGTTATCCTGCTCATCTGCCAGCCTTTTAAACTCTGGGAGGGGCCCCACGTGCCCTGGTGTGAAGGAGGCTCCAGATCTGGCATGGCAGGATGAGGGGTGATGGTCTCAAACTGAAAAAGGAAAGGTTTGGATTAGGAAACAATCCATCCCTGTGAGGCTGGGGAGGCCCGGGCACAGAGCAGCTGTGGTTGCTCCACCCCTGGAAGTGTCCCAGACCAGCTTGGACAGGGCTTGGAGCAGCCTGGGACAGTGGAAGGGGTCCCTGCCCGTGGAATGGGATTTAAGGTCACCTGGCAATGTTCTTTGGACAGGGCTTGGAGCAGCCTGGGACAGTGGAAGGGGTCCCTGCCCGTGGAATGGGATTTAAGGTCACCTGGCAATGTTCTTTGGACAGGGCTTGGAGCAGCCTGGGACAGTGGAAGGGGTCCCTGCCCGTGGAATGGGATTTAACGTCACCTGGCAATGTTCCTTGGACAGGGCTTGGAGCAGCCTGGGACAGTGGAAGGGGTCCCTGCCCGTGGAATGGGATTTAAGGTCACCTGGCAATGTTCCTTGGACAGGGCTTGGAGCAGCCTGGGACAGTGGAAGGGGTCCCTGCCTGTGGAATGGGGTGGGATTTGAGGTCCTTGCACCCCACTGCACTTTGTGATTCCGTGATTCTGCTCCCCTTTATCTTCCACCAGACCTGCAGAAGCCCAGGATTTTGGGCAAACCATCTGGTTTCGTCCTCCTTCTCCCCTTGGCTGGGAAGTTGTGGCAGGAGCTCTGAGCCCAGCCCAGTTTTCCCTTCTTGCTGTCCTTGTCCTGCTGTTCCTGAGCCCTTCCTGCCCTGCTGCTGAGCCAGGCTGTTCTCCCTTCCCCTGCTCCTTCTCCTCTGAGCTCCTGGCAGTGCCTCTCTGCTCTCCCAGGTTCTGACCTTCACAACTGCACCAGCTGCCTTTTCTTCTCTTACTCATAAATCACTTCCTATTCTTTTAGCAGGGATTTTCCCCCCTCATCTCTTTTTTTTGCCAAGTGCAGAGCTTTATTTTCCAGCTGTCAGCACTTATTTAAAGGGTACCAATGTCACTCCCCCTGAAATGCTGCCAGCTGGGGACAGAACTTCCTTATCACCTGCTGATCTCTTCCTAAAGTATCTCTCTACACTGATTTATCTCCACTATTGAAGATCTCTCATCTCAAGTTCTTTATTTAGGAGAAACTCAACAATTCTCGTCTTATTGTGGCCTATAGGAGTTCTGTTTTATATTTGGATTTTACAGTTCTTCTACTTCATGAAGGAGAGACCAGGTTGGTGAAATAAGATAAAAAAGCATTAATCCAGAGGGATGTTCCATGCAGGAATCTGCACTCTGAGCAGATCAGAGCTGGGCAACCCTGTCTCCCCAGCTCTCCTATTTTCCCACTGAATTTCATGAAAGAATTATGTGATTTGTTCTTTTCTCTCAGTAAAGAATACTTCCTCAGTCTCACAGGACTAAGCTGCACTCCTCCTCAGCCAGGTGCTTTGGGCAAATTCACTGTTCTGCTTCTTCACATTCCCTCCCAAACCCTTGTGGCTGCACTGAAAGGAAAAAAGACAGGAATTTTGTAAATACCATTCACTGAATTTGATTTTCCTGTCCGTCCCTTTCACCTCATGCTGTGTATTGGAAATGTGGAACATGCAATGCAATCAAGGAAGAGCACAGTTCATTAAAACCCACAACAAAGCTCTGGATTTTGGGATCGACTCACAGGAGCCTCTTGGAGCAATCCCATGTTTCAGCCCAGCCAACAGCACCCTTTGGAAATGTTCTTGGACAGCACCACCCCAAGTGGTGACGACGAAAAGCTTTCATGGTACAAATTTGCTGGTGGCTAAATACAGAATTAGGAGGGCTCTCCCTGACAGCTGGCAAGTCTCTGCCTGGAAAATGAGGGGATATTGGGATTTAGTGGCAAAAGAAACAAAGCTGGGAAAAATCCTTCCTGGACTGCTCGTGGATGAGGAGCAGCAGAGGTGGCACTGTGGGATTATTAACGTGGAATTTCGCCTGTCCAAGGGCAATCCTTTTTTTGGGGGTGTAATGTCAGTGCCATGGGAGTGTGGTGGGAAGGAGCAGGGCTGTCCCTGCAGAGGATAATTGGTGTTAAATCAAGTTTGTCTTGCATCTGTGTGGGAAAACCGTGTGGCCAAGGAGCACTTTTGGGACAGAAGTGTGGCCACGGGGCTTTCCTTGGTGTTTTATCAGGTCACATTCCGGTTTTTCCACGTCCTTTCTCCTCCCAAACCACCTGCATGTTAGCAGTTCTTGGTTTTTTAATCATTTGCTACTCATTCTTTCAATTTTCTACCAGCATTCCTCTGTTGGATGTGTTCGGGCTGTGTTTCCCAAGGTCCCATCCCTGTCTCCGGGTGTTTGTTGGATGTTGATGGGAATGGGATGTGAAAATCTACCCCAGGCTGGATTCTGGACCAGCAATTTCCATGGCCTGAATGTTATTCCAGCTTTTATCCTGGCAGCTTCCAGGCAAAGCCTGTGTTTTGCATATCAGGACACAATAATTCCATTTTCAAAAGCAGAATTCACAAACATCCTGTCCACTCGTGTGGTGACACCGCTTCCAAAAATGCCTCCTCAAATAATCCTGAATGGGACACATCAAAGAGGGACCTTGTCAAAATTTCCCCCAAAATAAACCTGCAGACAAAGCCCTGGCTAGGATGTTGGAATTAATAATATTTTGTGTTGTTTCCTTGCGAAAATATCCGTGAACTTCAAGGTTTGTTACCTATTTATAAAGCATTTTCTCTCTCAGTGGTTTCAGTACAGTGGATTTTAATTTGATTTATGAGTTATGGTTAAGGTAGACTGGCTTTTCCTTCAGTTCTACATCTATGTACAGGCAGTGGTGAAAAATTAATTAAATTATGCTGCCCAGAATGATTACACTGTTCCCTAGAATGGGATACCACCAGGAATGGGACGCTCCAAGCACTTTATTTAGAAATTATATAGAAATTCATAAATTACATCCATAGCACACCATGTTCTACACAGGAAAATGAGATTCTTTTTCCTCTATTTATTGAGGTTTAGGAGTCTGTCAGATCTCCTGTTCTGTTCACACCATTGCTCTGTAGCTTCCTTCCATTTTCCTTCACTTCCAAGGAATTTTTTAGTCATGGCCACTCCATTTTTTCCCAGGAAACCTCCGTGCAAACTGATTTAAATGCTTCATGTCCTTGGTTTTGTCTTTCTGTGACCTGACTGAGCTCTTTAATTCTGCAGAACGAGGCCAGCCAGCAATAAAACTCCCAAGTTTTACCCTGGCACATCCAGTGGTGCCACCCAGACTTCAGGCAGGCCAACACATTCTATTTTTACACCCAAAATAATGCTTTGAAGTATTTATTCCAGCCAGAAAAGGCACTGGGATCAGCACAAACTGTATTTTTTTTATGCCTGAGGTACAAAAGAGAGGTTTTTGCTCACAGACAGGCAGAGACTGTGCCTTGCAGAGATTTAGGCCTGGAAATGGGAATACTTTGATTTTTTTTTTTTTTTTTCCTGCTTGGCCATTCCTTGGCTAAATGGTTTTTTAGTTTCTTCATTGGTTTCTTTCTATTCAAAGGAATAAATGGTGCCACACAGCTCCCACTGGGGTGAATTGCTTTGGGTATTAATGCAGATTTCAAGTGGTCAGATTTCCAGCTGTCAGCATATCTGGTAGATTTATATTTCTTTATTTTATATACACAATATATATTATGTATCTATTACATAGATATTCTATAATTTAGAATATAGAATATAGAATATATAAATATATATATACACCATACTATATATAATATATTGTATAGTGCATTATATATATTTATTCTATATTTCTATATTAAATATTATATCTTTCAATATATTTTTTAATATTTTATATATTTCTAAATATATTTTTTAAATATTCCCGTGGTGGAAACAGGGGAAAAGCCTCTCTCCTTCCCTCTCCCAATGCCCCACAGTGCAGAAACTTCAGGAGTTGCATCCCCTGCTTTTCCCTCGGGGATTGCTGCAGTTGTTCATGGCCAAAAAACCACAAGAAGGTTTCAAAAAAGTGGTGGAAATATTGAGGAAAAGCTTTTGCTTCCCTTCTTTCTGGTGCCACCATTTGGTGTTTGATTAAAAACTCCAAATCTGGCATCTTTTTTTTATGCAAAACACCTCGAGTTGGAAACAGTCAAATGTGAAAAGTGGGATTTATCCCCAATTCCCAGTGGGAATTATCCCAAATTCCCTGTGGGATTTATCCCCAATTCCCAGTGGGAATTATCCCAAATTCCCTGTGGGATTTATCCCCAAGTCCCAGTGGGAATTATCCCAAATTCCCTGTGGGATTTATACTGAATTCCCTGTGGGATTTATCCCCAGTTCCCTGTGGGATTTATCCCAATAACCCTGTGGGATTTATCACCAGTTCCCTGTAGGATTTATCCCAAATTCCCTGTGGTATTTATCCCCAATTCCCAGTGGGAATTATCCCAAATTCCCTTTGGGATTTATACTGAATTCCCTGTGGGATTTATCCCCAATTCCCAGTGGGAATTATCCCGAATTCCCCATGGAATTTATACTGAATTCCCTGTGGGATTTATCCCCAGTTCCCTGTGGGATTTATCCCAATAACCCTGTGGGATTTATCACCAGTTCCCTGTGGGATTTATCCCAAATTCCCTGTGGTATTTATCCCCAATTCCCAGTGGGAATTATCCCAAATTCCCTTTGGGATTTATACTGAATTCCCTGTGGGATTTATCCCCAATTCCCAGTGGGAATTACCCCGAATTCCCCATGGAATTTATACTGAATTCCCTGTGGGATTTATCCCCGATTCCTGTAGGATTTATCCCAAATTCCCTGTGGGATTTATCACCAGTTCCCAGTGGGAATTATCCCAAATTCCCAGTGGGATTTATACTGAATTCCCTGTGGGATTTATCCCCAGTTCCCTGTGGGATTTATCCCAATAACCCTGTGGGATTTATCGCCAGTTGCCTGTGGGATTTATCCCAAATTCCCTGTGGGATTTATCCCCAGTTCCCTGTGGGATTTATCCCAATAACCCTGTGGGATTTATCACCAGTTCCCTGTGGGATTTATCCCAAATTCCCTGTGGTATTTATCCCCAATTCCCAGTGGGAATTATCCCAAATTCCCTTTGGGATTTATACTGAATTCCCTGTGGGATTTATCCCCAATTCCCAGTGGGAATTACCCCGAATTCCCCATGGAATTTATACTGAATTCCCTGTGGGATTTATCCCCGATTCCTGTAGGATTTATCCCAAATTCCCTGTGGGATTTATCACCAGTTCCCAGTGGGAATTATCCCAAATTCCCAGTGGGATTTATACTGAATTCCCTGTGGGATTTATCCCCAGTTCCCTGTGGGATTTATCCCAATAACCCTGTGGGATTTATCGCCAGTTGCCTGTGGGATTTATCCCAAATTCCCTGTGGGATTTATCCCCAGTTCCCAGTGGGAATTATCCCGAATTCCTCATGGAATTTATACTGAATTCCCTGTGGGATTTATCCCCGATTCCTGTAGGATTTATCCCGAATTCCTTGTGGGATTTATCCCCAAATCCCCATGGGATTTACACTGAATTCCCTGTGGAATTTATCCTGAATTCCCTGTGGGATTTATCCCCAATTCCCTGTGGAATTTATCCTGAATTCCCTGTGGGATTTATCGCCAGTTCCCCATGGGATTTATACTGAATTCCCTGTGGGATTTATCCCCAGTTCCCTGTGGAATTTATCCCCAATTCCCTGTGGGATTTATCCCCAAATCCTCATGGGATTTATTCTGAATTCCGTGTGGGATTTATCCCGAATTCCCTGTGGGATTTATCCCAAATTCCCTGTGGGAATTATCCCCAATTCCCTGTGGGATTTATCCCCAAATCCTCATGGGATTTATACTGAATTCCCTGTGGGATTTATCCCGAATTCCCTGTGGGATTTCCTGCTCGTGGTATTTTCTGTGTGAATACTCTGACAAATTGCATGGAAATGATTTTATTAGCTGCCTTTCAAGGTTAAATGTGTGCTAGTCCTGGTAGGAAGGAGCGAGCTGCAGGTTATTTTGCCAGTATTTGGTAAGAGAAAAACAGGTTTTTCTCGTAATTGATTTCACTTTAAAAAACCACAACACTAAATCACCAAGAGTTGTTGTTTGAGTGGGGTCCTCGCTCGGTTTCTAAGAGAAAATCTGATTATTTCTTGGCCACCTACCTATGAAAACATTTTAGCAGCTTTTTTCTTGACCCTATAGTTACATATTTTATTTTAAATAATTCCTGTGAGCACTGAGAAAGGCCAAAGAAAAAACCAGAGGAATCAGCAGGAAAAAGCGTTTTCTCTCAAGCACATCCTCCTGGTGCATATAAAGTACAATTTTAAAATATTATAAGGAGTTTTATTCCACCTCAGTTATACTCCCTGAATGTGGAGTCCTCAGAGTTTGGTTTTTAGGCCCAGCTGAGCTTCACTGCTTTATTTATTCTCTGTTTATTTAATATATTAACCACAGAATCATTTAGGTTGGAAAAGACCTTTCAGATCATCAAGCCCAATAATATTTAGCAGATCACAAAGCCCCAAAATCTACAAAACACACTTTAATATTCAAAATTCATGATGCAAAAATAGCACACTGGGAACCAGAGGTTGGGTAGCAGTGTTTGGGCTCTGCTGGAAAGTTGAGGCCTTAAATTCAAAGTTTTTAAGGACTTTTAAGGAGAATAAAAGGAGATTCTGTAAGAAAGGATGCAAATAACTGGGACTGGGGGAGGGATGGGAGTGGGAAAGCTGTGCAGAGAGGCCAAGGGCAAAAGCACAGCAATGAGAAGTAAAAATAGCAGGATAAAGATCATTCTGGTACCAAAAAATAGCCTGTAGCTCCTCGTGTGCATGTGAAAGGGGAATGGTGACCAAAATAACCTCCATGGAAAAGAAATGCAGGATGTTTCCCCAGCAGCTCTCCAGAAAATCTGTGTACGGATGGGAGTGAGGGAACGTGTCTTGTGGAGCAGCTTTTGATCCATAAAACCCAGAGAAACTCCATTTTTATTTCTTAATTTGATTGCTGGGGTTAAATATTTCATTTTTCAGGTAGTTTAATCTGCAGGTCTTACAAAATATTATATGCCCTAATTGTATCCAATGAAAACATTCATTGCATAATTTTGTGTTTATTTCCACCTCTGATTTCCACCTGATTACCAGGCAGCAGAGTTTATTGCAAAGCTTTAGAAAACCAGATTAGAATATTATTTTAAGTGTCAGGAAACATCAAGCATTTTATCATGATTTCCTGCAGTCGTTGCTCTTGCAAATTTGATTTCTTACTTCACTAAAATCCACTTTATGAAAATGCTGCAGCCACGTGCTGGGGAAAGGGAGTTTATGGGCACCAAAATTGGGATAAGGAGTTCAGAAATAGCCATGATTCAATTTTCCTGGGCTTTTTGCTCATGTGTTTTGCTCTGGTGGAGCCTCTTAGGTAGGAAATTAAATTAAACGTTTCCTTTAAAGCAGGATTTTCACCTCCCAGAGCAACACATTCGTTTGCTCCCAGGTTTTCCTCCTGGGCTATTTTTGGGTTGGTACAGGATTATCAGCAGGTCCTTAAGGTGAGGCTCCCCCTCAGTGTTTATTTTGCAGGGAATTTTCTGCTCCCTCGAATGAGATGGAATTAAAATAGCCAAGATTCAATCCCAGGGCCAAGCAAGGCAAAATAATCTGGTTTTGAGCTGCTGAGCTGGCACAAACTCCTGGGCAGGGACCAGCTCCAGGCTTTTCCTGGGGCTTTGCAGCTGGAAAGGCCACCTGGAACTCCCAGTTCCTTCCTGAGCCCAGCTTAGTGCTCCTGTCAGCCCCGATCCCAAGCCAAGAGGCTTTTCCCCAAAACCAGGGATTCAATTCCTGCCAGGGCACCCAGGATTTGCCAGTAGAAACCTCCCAGATGCTGGAGCAGCAGCAGGAAGGTCTCAAGCCATGATTTTCCTTCTCCTTGGGAAAAATGGGAGTGGTTTTTATGGAACTGGAGGCTGGTCTACGGGTTTGGACTTAGACTAGATTAATCCAGAAGGGCCATGGATGAGACTTGGGAGGTTTTCATGTTTAGCACCTCTCCTTTCTTTTGGCCTCTCAGCAAAGCTCATCCTTGAGGGTGTCTCCCAAAATTCCCTTTCCTTTAACTTTCCCTTAATCTCCCAAAATTCCCTTTCCTTTAACAAGCTCCTTGGTGCTCAGCCTTCCCTTTTGTCCCTTTTCCTTCTTGCAGACTTTCTCCCTCAGAAATGCCATTATTTGGCTGTACCATCGTGTTGGCTCCAAAATAAGTTTCTCACTCTTCCACACACCAGGTTTTTCCCCCCCCTCAACATTTCCTGCTGGTATTTCATTTGTCTCAATTTAGATGAGTTTTTTATCACACCCACAAGATTCCCAAATCCTGTTTTTACCCTTTTTTTTTTTTGCTCAGTGTTGGCATCATTTCTTTGAGCCTCAACGATTCTTTCAGATGTTGTTTTCTCATTCCCTGTTTGTGTCCCGCCGTCGGTCGTCAGGAAGCAAACCTACTTTTTTTGGGGTGGAAAGCTGCAATTCCTGCCCAAAGTTATTCTCTGACATTTTTTTTTTTTTTGTCGTGATCTGTTGAGACACTTCAAGCTGTTGAGATTTTTTTTTTCCTTTCTGCTCTTCTCCTTAGGTTTCACCACAGTTCATCCCTTTAGTGCTTACTGCTCCAAGTGGTGCCAGGAACAAATCTGGATTTATTATTTAAATTTATTTATTCCAGCAGCTGGGATCGGGCAGTGCCTGGAGGGAGGGGGTTGTGTAGGTGGATTTAAAAGCAGCTGCACCTGGAGATGACATGCTGGAAGGTTTGGACATGGTTTAGTGGTCAGGTGAGGTAAACAGAGCTCAGGCAGAGATAACACCTTGGATACATCGTCCTGAGAATAATCCTGGAGTTCTGGAGGATAAGAGGAGAGAAGATTTAGAGTGATGCCCCCACTGCTTCATCTGGGGATTTTCCCAGAGCTGCCTGGCTTGGGTTGGAGTCCAAGAGTTTCATGGTTGAGAAGTCATCAGTTGAGAGTGATCCTTGGACAACTGTTAGGGAGCTCTCTGGGAAATAATATGGAAAAACTGTCTGGAAGATGATGGAAAACCTGGTGGAGTGGGATTAGTTCTGTGGAGATGAACCAGGTGGAATAATGGGCAGCAGGGGGAGAAACCCCCACAGAGTTCCCCCATCCTGAGGATGAAGTGAGGGAGCAGCGCCGGGGTGAGGGACAGAGCACGGCACCAAAGAGCCCAGAGATTCTGGGGAGAAATATTAATGATTTTGGGAGATAATTAATCAATGCCTGAGTGACAGCAAACCATTGATTTGCTAGCAGCTGTTTCGCTGAAAAATAAACCTGATCTCCCCATCTTCCACCCCGGAGGCTGTCAGAGACCTGGCTCAGGACTTGTTCACCACCGCGGCATGAAAGCCCAACCAGCCCCTGGGATATCTTGGGTTTCTCTGCATTTCAGATTTGTTTTTCTTCCGAAACACTGGCTCAGGTTTGCTTACATTTCTGTTTAAACTCCTGGAAGTGAAAGGTTGGGTATTTTTGGGAACGCTGCCAAAACATTAGGCTGTGCTGCGTGAGTTGCTTCGCTCCACGCTCTCGATAAAAGGTATTTGCTTTTTGTTGTCTCAAGGCTTGCCATGAAATCTGAAAACTCCAGGCTGTGTCACTTTAATATACAAACACTCCAAGCAATACAAAAGCCTTAAAATCAAAGCTGTGCTGTTATCTCTTCAGAGCAGGAGCTTTTTCAAGGAGCTTCTAGTGCAGAAGCAGCATCACTTCCAGTTGGTGCTTTGAAGTTTTTTATAGTGTGCTATCATGGACCTTTAATCCCTGCTGGGACTGCTCTTAAAAACAGGAGGAAATTGCAAAGTGAAGCATAAAGGGAAAGAAACAGCTTGGACATTTAATCAGCCTCACTTGGGAGAGGGACTGGTGCTGTCCCCGTGAGAGGAGACCTGGTCAAGGCTGTCACTTGGAATGGCCCTGTCTGGGTGCCCTGCAGCCTGGCCAGGAATAAAGATAGAAAAAAAGATGTCTTAAAAGATACAAAATCTGCTCAGTTGTGGCTACAACACTGTGTTGTCACCCAGAGTGTCAGTGCTGGAGGTCTCAGCTCGTGGCAGGCACTGTTTATTCCTCTCTTCATTCAGGATGGGTCAGCCTGTCCTGAAGTTATTTTCCCCCCTCAGCTGGATAATTCCCTGCTCAGCCCCCTGTTCTCCATCCATTCAGAGATGAAAATAGCTGGGAACCTCCTTGACCTTCTGCCTTGATAATAAGTGCAATTAACAACCCGTGTCCTAACGAGCTGGAGAAACACAATGACTGTGTACCATCTTATTTAATTAAACTGTGTTTCAGGAAAATTTCCACTTATATGGCCATTTAAAGGAAAGGATTTCCAGTCTTTTGGAAGGATTTCTCTGGCGTTGAATCACTGAGGTTGGAAAAGATTTCCAAGACCATTGAGTCCAACCTGTGCCCAATGCCCACCTCGTCACCAGCCCAGAGCACTGAGTGCCACCTCCAGGTGTTCTGTGAACACAATTGCTTTCATCTTTCCTTTTTCTGACTGTTCCACTTCGCTTGATGCCTCAGGTTTTGGCTTTTCTATTTCTCAGATTCTGTGCTGCTTTAGTGTGGGGGTCTGGGCTTCACATGAGGGGATGGTGAGCTCTCCTCACAGAGCAGGGAGACAAAAAAATTCCTTCTCCAGCTGGGCACCAAGGACAAATGATCCAAACCTCAGGCCCAGGAGCACAAACAACGTGGGCTGGAGAGAGAAAAACAAGCAGGATGGGACTGCATGGGCTAAAGCTGGAATGGGACAATGAACTCCAACGTGCCAATGGAGCAGAGCTGATCACAGCGAGAGCCCCCGGGAGCGCTCGTGCATTTTGGGACCATTTGGGTTCATCTTGGGTGCAGCCCTGGCTGGGCTCTGGTGCTGCCCAAGGTGGATCCATGGAGGAGATCCTTTTCATGAATCCCTGCTTTATTCTGTGACTCTGCCCAGCCTCTGCTCTAGCTCAGCCTGCGCGAGGCATCACACTCACTGCTCTCCCTTCCATCAGTATCTGTCTCCCTCCTTTTCTCCCACATCTGCCTCCTCCCTCCTTGTTTTCCCATCCTCTGGAATGAGTTTCCCATCTTTTGGAATGAATATGAGCAAAACCACCTCCAGACCATTCCCTGCTCCCCACGTGCCTGTGGGCTCAATAACCAGAGATGTTCTGATCCCACAGGCAGGAAAAATCCTCATTTTATTCTTTCACATGTACATTTGTAGAGGGAAGAAGGAGAAGGAATAACACCCAGGCATTGGTGTTTGTCTTAACTGGGGTCTGATTTATGTCCCTGCCGCTCCCCCGGGTGCAGCTCTCAGAGTTTGTGTAGTGAAATGCCTCTAGAAAAGGAACAGGCTTTGGAAACTATTTATGGATTCCAATTGGCTGCTGTTCTATTTAATGAAGTCCCTGTCTTTGAGCCTCTGCCATTTAATTAAGTGCTTTATATAATTACTCTGTGACATCAATTCTGTCCACTCTGGAAGGTTTGTCTGTTCTTCCTGAAGGAGGTGTTTTGTTTTATGGGAGCTTCTGGGACCTTCAGCTCGGGAGGAGAAGCTGCAGCTGAATTCCAGGGCAGTCACTGTGTAGCAGGGTGGGATCCTGAGGTCCTGATCTGGCCATTCTTTTTTTCCCTTCATCACTAGTGTCCCTAAAATTTCTCTGATTCCTCCTGTTTTTAGGAAAAGGAGCTGTGGCACCACAACCAAAGCACCTCTTCCCTCAGAGCCCTTACCTCTCTGAGCTCATCGAAGGGAAAGTTTCCTTCTCTGGGAAAAAAAAAAAAAAAACTTTAAAAATAAAATTTCCCCCTTTTTCATTGTTTTCTTAATCCCTCAGATACTCTCTCGATCCTCAAATTCCAGGTGCAACGAGCAGACAGGGTTTTCCATGAACAAGTCCCTCATAACCTTCCCCCAGTCAATCATTATTACCCCACTATTTGCACATCCTGGGATTCCAGGAGCCTTTTGAAGCACTAAGTTGTGCCACAATCTCGTGTTCCAGCTGCTTATCACCCACATGATCCCAAAAATCTCTTTTCCTGGCAGCCTGCAGTTCCAGGAGCACACGCAGAGGACACAAAAGTTTGCTTTATTCCGGATTAGTTTTACAGGGACCAGGAATGTGGCTTGTGAAAGTGTTTTCCTCACTGGGAAATGGGAAATAATTGGGATTTCGTGGATTGTCACGCGTGCTGCTCCGTGCCCAGCTGCAGCAGTGTCACACGTGTGTCCCTGCAGTGTCACCTGGGACTGCTGGGAGAGCAGAATTCATCATTTTTCCACCCCAGATCTCGTTGACTTCCTTGCTCCTCGTTCCAGCTCTCCTGGCTGCCTCCAGCTCTTTATTGGGGTCAACACAGTGGATTTTTCACACCCAGAGGGAGGGGAGGACCTCAGAAAATAACCATAATTACATTTAACCAGAGCTGCAAGTTGCTCCCCTCTGAAATTTTAATTCCTGAAGGAAAATGGGGTTCCACCTTTTCCCTGTTAACTCTTTGTGTGCAGGGTTTGTCCCAGTTTGGAAGGGACAGAGCCAAGTCCCAGTGGTGTCCCCATTCCTGGGTCCCTCTGGAAGAGCTGCTGGGATGAGCCCTGGGGCTGCCAGCTCCTCTTCCTCACCCCAGAAGGTTTGATCTCCATCTCATCTCCTTCTCCTCGCCGCTTTGGGTGGAACACGAGGCTAATTATTCATGGGATTTCTTAACAGAGAACTTTTTAAGGTCAGACTTAAACAGAAGCTGAAGGATTGTTGCCAGCCTTAGATTTATCTCATTTAGGAAAAGCCTTATCAGGGCTCCAAGGGACAACATCTCCTGCTCCAGGAGCTTTCCTGCTTCCCTCAGGGGATTTAAGGCTGGAGAAGGCAAAATGATAATATTTTACACACGAGAACTCTGCTGTTATTTAAAATCCTGTGTGTTTGCTGCTTGCTGAGCTTTGGGGTTGTGCCGGATGGAATTACAGAAATATTCCATGTAGAGGTGCTAGGAAGAGTGGGAGACAGGTTTGTGACCAGCTGGTGAACACCGCTGAAATTCTAAGCAGGTGAAAACAGATTTTTTTTTTTTTTTTTTGGTCTCCTGTGTAACTCACCCAGACTGAATCTTCCCAGTTCTTGATTTCTGCTTGGCACAAAGTGAAGTCTCTAAATCAGGAGAGACCATTTAGGCTAAAATATTCCACTCCTCTCCCTCTGTGCTTGGAGGGAGAGAACAATGGCAGAGAAAGATGAATGCTTCTTGCTCTTTAATTGAGTCTAATGGGCTATAAATACATTTTTTCCCTCAACTACAGGAGCAGAATGAAAGGCTTCTGGTAAAACTGGTTTTTCACTTAAAAAAACCCTGCTCTTTGGAAAAGCTTCTGCACAGAGACCCCTGTGGAAATCCCCTGGAGCAGTTTTAAGGCATTTTAATTCCTAATAAAAGCTTTCAGTTCAGGGGCTGCGCTGATGCAGGGTTACAGGGTTGGAAATGTCATTTAAAGTTGAGTCATTTTGCAAACCTCCTTTTTTTTTTTCTTTTTTTTTTTTTTTACCTTCAGTGTTGAACTTGATGAGCTCAGTAAAATCCAAAATGCAGCATTTTGCTGTATCAAGCAAGGCTTGGAAAATGAGCAGTTCAACACCTGTGTAAATGCAGAGGCTTTATGGCACTCTGACCATTATTTTTAGGGTTATTGCTCTTTCTCTCCCTCTTCTGCCTGTTTATGCCAATATAAAAACTGATCCCTTTTGCTCAGATCTGATTACAGGGATATAAGAGAATGTTTCAGTTAATCCTGCCTGGCTGAAATGCTCCTGGCTGGCCTTCACATGCAATCCCTGCTCACAAAATTTAGGAAATAAATTGGAATTTGGGACCTGGGCTTTTCTGCACTGTTACCTGCTAATGGCCCAGTCATTTCAGGCATTTTAAAACCTTTTTTTTTTACAGACCTTCATTTCATATTCAGCTCATCTCTGTTAATAGTTCCACCCAATTAGCATCAAAATCAGGTGAAATCTTGACATCCCTAATTTTTTTTTAATTTTTTTTTAGCTCTTCAATCACACCTGTTTTGCTTTGTGCCATTAACTAAATCGTGCCTTGGTAAATTCAAATGCTAATCAAACATTGAGGTCCTTTCCTTGTGGCCACGTGGGTGTTTGTCAGAATTATTTGTCAGAACTGACAGCAGTTGTTTCAAACACCTGCTTTGGGCCTCATTTTCACTTTCATTTCCCCACTAATCCTAATTTTTCTCCTAAAAGAGGCATGGGTAATGATTGGCTTTCTAATTAAGATTCAGGGTTTGTGCATGTGCAATTTAAATGCTGGTGCTTTTTCTTTTTGCTGCGGGAAGAATTCCTTTACTCTCCTTTTATTCTCATTTTTGGGGGGGTGTGTGTGGTTGCCAGAACAAATATTCAGGGTGGGATAACCCAGCCCAGCTGGGATTTGGTACTTCCACATCAAATGGGGATTTGGTGACTCCAGAGCCTCTCAGAGCACCCTGTTTGACCAGAAAAAAAAAGAAGTTTTTATTTCAGTTTCGATGGAATTTCCTGCATTTCAGTCTGTGCCCGTTCAGGATGAACAGAAACTGTTGCCTTGGAAAATTGTGCTGTGACTTATCCGATCTTTGGTGGAATTATCGATAAATAATTGATAAATCCAGAGGAATTGCTCTCATTTGCTGGGGGGGCACCTGCAAAAACCTTGCAATGAATTAATCCAGGCACAATTCTGGATATCTGATGGTGCACAGGGTGGTCCTAGAGGAAAATTTAGGGGCTCCACGAGCTCCCAGGGCAGTGGTGAAACCATAATGGCCATAATTAATACAAGGAATAAAAATTATTAATAAAGTATTAAAGTGCTAAAGTATTAAAATATTAAATAGTAATAGCGTAATAAATAAAAAGTAATACATAAAAATAATAAATATTATTTCTTAACTGATAAATATTATTTATTAAATCCATGAGCTCCCAGGGCAGTGGTGAGCCCATAATGGCCATAATTAATACAAGGAATAAATAATATTAATAAAGTATTAAAGTGCTAAAGTATTAAAATATTAAATAGTAATAACATAATAAATAAAAAGTAATACATTTAAAAAATATGATTTCTTAACTAATAAATATTATTTAATAAATCCATGAGCTCCCAGGGCAGTGGTGAGCCCATAATGGCCATAATTAATACAAGGAATAAATAATATTAATAAAGTATTAAAGTGCTAAAGTATTAAAATATTAAATAGTAATAACGTAATAAATAAAAAGTCATACATAAAAATAATAAATATTATTTCTTAACTAATACATATTATTTAATAAATCCATGAGCTCCCAGGGCAGTGGTGAGTCCATAATGGCCATAATTAATACAAGGAATAAAAATTATTAATAAAGTATTAAAATAAAGTGCTAAAGTATTAAAATATTAAATAGTAATAATGTAATAAATAAAAAGTAATACATTTTAAAAAATATGATTTCTTAACTAATAAATATTATTTAATAAATCCACGAGCTCCCAGGGCAATGGTGAGCCCATAATGGCCATAATTAATACAAGGAATAAATAATATTAATAAAGTATTAAAATAAAGTGCTAAAGTATTAAAATATTAAATAGTAAAAACGTAATAAATAAAAAGTCATACATAAAAATAATAAATATTATTTCTTAACTAATAAATATTATTTATTAAATCCATGAGCTCCCAGGGCAGTGGTGAGCCCATAATGGCCATAATTAATACAAGGAATAAATAATATTAATAAAGTATTAAAGTGCTAAAGTATTAAAATATTAAATAGTAATAACGTAATAAATAAAAAGTAATACATTTAAAAAATATGATTTCTTAACTAATAAATATTATTTAATAAATCCATGAGCTCCCAGGGCAGTGGTGAGCCCATAATGGCCATAATTAATACAAAGAATAAATAATATTAATAAAGTATTAAAATAAAGTGCTAAAGTATTAAAATATTAAATAGTAATAATGTAATAAATAAAAAGTAATACATAAAAAAAATATTATTTCTTAACTAATAAATATTATTTAATAAATCCATGAGTTCCCAGGGCAGTGGTGAGCCCATAATGGCCATAATTAATACAAGGAATAAATAATATTAATAAAGTATTACAATAAAGTGCTAAAGTATTAAAATATTAAATAGTAATAACGTCATAAATAAAAAGTCATACATAAAAATAATAAATATTATTTCTTAACTGATAAATATTATTTATTAAATCCATGAGCTCCCAGGGCAATGGTGAGCCCATAATGGCCATAATTAATACAAGGAATAAATAATATTAATAAAGTATTAAAATAAAGTGCTAAAGTATTAAAATATTAAATAGTAAAAACGTAATAAATAAAAAGTAATACATAAAAATTATAAATATTATTTCTTAACTAATAAATATTATTTATTAAATCCATGAGCTCCCAGGGCAGTGGTGAGCCCATAATACACATAATTAACAAAAGTAATAAATATCAAATGTTAATAAAGTATTAAAGTACTAAAGTATTGGAATATTAATAGTATAGTATTAATATATAAAAAATAGTGTTGGTAAATATAATTTATTAATAAATAGTATTGATAGATATTATTTATCAATAGTAAATATAATAAATATTGATAAATATTGTACTGATAGAATAAATACTATTTATTGTTAAATTTAATAATATAGTTATAATGATTATAAATATTGATAACAGAGTTAAGAACATTTATAAACAAATAACTAAATTTATAAATAAATCTATTTGTAATAAAATTAATTGCTAATTTATTAATTATTAATTTATTAATAAAATTGATAAAAGTGAGGCGGTGGTTTGGGTGTTAATCACTCATTTGGGTGTTAATAAATAGTTTTGGTGTTAATAAATCCTCCTTGCTGGGATGGTTCCCCCCAAGGTGCAGGCTGGAGCCCAGGAGTAGGAAATTTAGAACCACGAAATGTAGGATATTCTGAAATTTGGAGCCTCAGAATTTGGGATATTCTGGAATTTGGAACCACAAAATCTAGGATATTCTGAAATTTGGAGCCTCAGAATTTGGGATATTCTGGAATTTGGGATATTCTGGAATTTGGAACATTCTGGAATTTGGAACCACAGAATCTAGGATATTCTGGAATTTGGAACCACAGAATTTGGGATATTCTGAAATGTGGAACCACAAAATCTAGGATATTCTGAAATTTGGAGCCTCAGAATTTGGGATATTCTGGAATTTGAGATATTCTGGAATTTGGAACCACAAAATCTAGGGTATTCTGAAATTTGGAGCCTCAGAATTTGGGATATTCTGGAATTTGGGATATTCTGGAATTTGGAACCACAGAATTTGGGATATTCTGAAATGTGGAACCACGAAATCTAGGATATTCTGAAATTTGGAGCCTCGGAATTTGGGATATTCTGGAATTTGGGATATTCTGGAATTTGGAACCACAAAATCTAGGATATTCTGAAATTTAGAGCCTCAGAATTTGGGATATTCTGGAATTTGGGATATTCTGGAGTTTGGAACCACGAAATTTAGAACCTTGGAATTTGGGATATTCTGGAATTTGGAACCACTAAATCTGGGATATTCTGGAATTCAGGATATTCTGGAATTTGGGACATTCTGCCTCCCTCCCCCTCCATGGGATGAGCAGCATTCCCAAAGCTTTCCCTCTTGGGGAGGGATTTCCACGGAGCAGCGTTTACAACAGGATTCATTAAAATTTGTTTGGGCGTTTCAGTGCCAGAAACGTGGGATTCTGGGGGGAAATAGGAATTT
Organism: Anomalospiza imberbis; assembly: GCF_031753505.1. Classification (NCBI taxonomy): domain Eukaryota; kingdom Metazoa; phylum Chordata; class Aves; order Passeriformes; family Viduidae; genus Anomalospiza; species Anomalospiza imberbis. The sequence continues at coordinate 1,921,380 of NC_089690.1, read as the reverse complement.
TAAAGGACTGGGGGGTTGGAGAGATCAGGATGTGGCATGTGATGAGGATGGGGAAGGATGCAAATTTCCCCAAATAATTTCCCCAGATTGATTTCCCCAGTCAGCGAGGGAGGAGAGGCTTTCTCCAGGCACCACTTGGTTTTTGAAGCAGCTCCTGAAGGAGCCCACAATGAACGCTGTAGACCTCTCCTTCCCCCACGTACAAAGCAGCTCCCAGAAAAAGCCAAAAGTGCAAATTTCCGCACCATTTCCAAAAGGAAAATTTGCTTTGGGTGTTTCCCCCCGCCCCCCCCCACCATCAGTTAAAAAATGTGGGCAAATTTGGGTTCAGCTTGCTGGAGGATGAGGGGTTTCAGCAGTTCCTGGTGGGATTTTGATGTCAGGGGGGGTTTTTAGGGAACAGGGAAAAATGGGATTTTTGTGGTGAGTAAGCTCTGCGAGTATGTTTCATTGTAGATATTTTAAAATATATGCTCTCTGTATGGAATATTAATTTTCCATGGTAGGACGAAATACCCTCAAGTCAATGAAGGCATTAAAGTCAATCCTTTATTTAATTTGCTTCAGACTGGAGAAGCGGGTTCCCAGGGGATGCTGGAGTTTCAGTTTTATAGAAGTGGCCATGGAATTCTTTCCCGTGGGGGTGATGAGGAGGAAAACTGGAAAAATCAAATTCCTGAGCTCAGGTGTTCCCCAGGAGCACAAAAATCCCCCCCAGGAATCAGAGAGAATAGATCTGTTCTCACATTAAACACAAATTCCTGAATTTGGGCTCAAATAATCCGTGAGCAATGCGCCCGCTGGCCTTCCTGTGGAAAAAACCAGCTCCTCAAATGCAATGGTAATTAATAATTAACTAATTATCTGTGCTCCTGTGGGCAGCTCCTTCGGTTTTCCAGGGGAAATCCCTGGTGCCAGCCGGGAGCGGCGAGCAGGAAGGTGGAACTCAACTCCAGGGATATTTTAGGATTGCAGTTTAACCGGGGCTTGACTTCGGGAAATGAACCCCAGGAGGAGCCGGGAGCAGAGCAGAGGGGATTCAGGTCACTGGAATATTATTCTGGAATAATTCTGGAATAAAACAACTCGATGAGCATTTCTTTTTGGTTTTTGTTTTTTTTTTTTTGGTTGAAAACTGGAGCACGGCGCCCTTGTGTTAATTCCCTGTGCCTGGGCCCTGAGCAGGAATTAAAGGAATTTTCTCTGGCTTTGTGTGTGGCAACAGTTGATCAATGCTCCGGCTCTGTGGCACGGGCAGGGGAAGGGATGCCACTCGGTGCTTTAAAATGTAAAAAAAAAAACACATTAAATTTGATTCTGCTCTGCCACGTGGTGCTTTAAAAATTAGAAGAAAAATTGAGAATAAACACATTGAATTTGAGTCCACTCTGCCACGTGGTGATTTAGAATTGAGAATAAACACATTAAATTTGATTTCACTTTGCCACGTGGTGATTTAAAATTTAGAATAAACACATTAAATTTGATTTCACTTTGCCACATGATGCTTTAAAATTTAGAATAAAAATTTAGAATTAAATTAAATCTGATTTCACTCTGCCACATGATGCCTTAAAATTTAGAATAAACACATTAAATTTGATTTCACTTTGCCACTTTGTGCCTTGAAATTTAGAGTAAAAATTTCGAATAAAAATTTCGAATAAACTCACTAATTTTGATTCAGCTCTGCCCCTTTGCGACTTAAAATTTCGAACCAAAATTTCGACTAAAGCCACTAATTCTGGTTTCCCTGTGCCCCGCAGTCCGCGGCGGAGTACGTGAAGGCGCGGCTGCCCGAGGTGCTGAAGCAGCACCTGCAGGACTACGAGAGGGACAAGGAGAACAGCGTGCTGTCCTACCAGAGCATCCTGGAGCAGCAGATCCTCTCCATCGACAGGGAGATGCTGGAGAAGCTCACTGTGTCCTACGACGAGGCAGGTACGGCCGGGCTCCTCCGAATTCCCATTTTTCTGCCCCAAAAATGGCTCAATTCCCCAAAACCCTGGTGCAGGTTCAGCTTTTGCCTTTGTTTTTGTGAAATATTTACTCCTCTTGAAGTGGTTCCTTAGAACTCTCATGTTTCTGCCCCAAAAATGGCTCCTTTTCAGTCCTTCCTCAAAGCCCTTGAAGTTTTGTCCTTGTTTTTTGTGAAATGCTTGATCCTCCTCAAGTGGTTCCTCATAATTCCCATTTTTCTGCCCCAAAAATTGCTCAGTTCCCCAAGCCCCCTGAGCAGATTGAGCTTTTGCCCTTGTTTTTGTGAAATATTTACTCCTCCTGAAGTGGTTCCTTAGAATTCTCATTTTTCTGCCCCAAAAATGGCTCAGTTCCCCAAAACCCTGGTGCAGGTTGAGATTTTGTCCTTGTTTTTGTGAAATGCTTGATCCTTCTCAAGTGGTTCCCTAGAATTTTCATGTTTCTGCCCCAAAAATGGCTCGTTTTCAGTCCTTCCCCAAAGCCCTTGAAGTTTTGTCCTTGTTTTTTGTGAAATGCTTGATCCTCCTCAAGTGGTTCCTCATAATTCCCATAATTTTCCCCTTGTTTTTGTGAAATGCTTGATCCTCCTCAAGTGGTTCCTCATAATTCCCATTTTTCTGCCCCAAAAATGGCTCAGTTCCCCAAAACCCTGGTGCAGGTTGAGCTTTTGTCCTTGTTTTTGTGAAATGCTTGATCCTCCTCAAGTGGTTCCCTAGAATTTTCATGTTTCTGGCCCAAAAATGGCTCGTTTTCAGTCCTTCCCCAAAGCCCTTGAAGTTTTGTCCTTGTTTTTTGTGAAATGCTTGATCCTCCTCAAGTGGTTCCTCATAATTCCCATTTTTCTGCCCCAAAAATGGCTCCTTTTCAGTCTTTCCCCAAGCCCCCTGAGCAGATTGAGCTTTTGCCCTTGTTTTTGTGAAATATTTACTCCTCTTGAAGCAGTTCCCCATAATTCCCATTTTTCTGTCCCCAACGTGGTTCTTTTTCCCAAAAACCTTGTGCAGGTTCAACTTTATCCTTGTTTTTGTGAAACCTTTATTCCTCCTGAAGTGGTTCCCTAGAATTTGCAACTTTCTGCCCCAAAAATGGCTCAATTCCCCAAACCCCTGGTGCAGGTTGAGCTTTTGCCCTTGTTTTTGTGAAATGTTTGTTCTCCTGAAGTGGTTTCTCATAATTCTCATTTTTCTGCCCCAAAAATGGCTCATTTCCCCAAATACTTTGTGCAGGTTGGACTTTTGTCCTCATTTTTGCGAGCTGTTTTTTCCTCCTGAAGTAGTTCCTTAGAATTCCCATTTTACTGCCTTGAAAAACTGCTCATTCTCAATCTTTCCCTTGTCTTTGTGAAATGTTTGTTCCTCCTGAATTGGTTTCTTAGAATTCACATTTTTCTGCCCCAAAAAATACCTCATTTTCAGTCCTTCCCCAAACCCCTTGTGCAGGCTGAGCTTTTGTCCTTGTTTTTGTGAAATGCTTCTTCGTCCTCAAGTGATTCCTTAGAATTCTCATTTTTCTGTGCAAAAAAATCACTCATTTTCAGCCTTTCCCCAAACCCCTTGTGCAGGTTCAGCTTTTCTCCCTCACAAATTCCTGACTTTTTGGGCTTTCCCAGCTGGGAGTGGACTGGGCAGGCACAAAACCTGATTTTGAGCCTGACACGAGGCCACGGGCAGCCAAACCCAGGCACTTTTGGAGGCTTTTTTTAACACTGAACTCACAGTTTGCAGATCTGATAACTTCTTCTAACATTTTCTTCTCGAGCAGTCAGAAATGCCTTCCAGCTTTTAGATCCTTTTGCAAAATACACCTCACACCAGGAGCTTGGCCAGCAGAGGTCAAATGAGGGTGCAGAATGTTTCTTTCATCAAATACGGCCTGCTTTTAATGATGCATAAAAAATAAGCTTCAGATTTTGTTGCTTTCTGTCACCCCTGTTGATCTTTTCTCACGCAGAATTGCCCAAAATCCTGTATTTTTTTTTTTTCTCCCTTAGTTTGGTCACTCCAGCTCTTCTTCACTTATTTTCATTTAAAGGAGATTGTCAGGGAGGAGAAAATGCAGGGAAATTACTGATTGCTGTCAGAAGGAAAAGAAGGCTTTTTCTGTGTTTGCACGGCGAAAAAAAAGATAAAAAGTGCCTGAAACACATATTTGGGGATTTATCTCACCCAGCAAAAATCATGTGGAAATGAGAAGCTCCATAATAACTGGTTTAGAAAATTCCCAGCAGCACAGCTGTAAATGAAAGCCCAAAATTCCAGCTTCATCAGAGATGAAGACACAGCAGCGGAGCCCCTCATCCTCCTACTTGTGTCCCCTGTCTATGAGAAAGGCAGAAATGGCTCTACCTGCCCTTGGAACGAGAGCTGACTGCGAGCAAAGCACAGAAAATGGGCAGTAAAATGTAATTACGGCAGCTGCTGCTGATCCTGGCTGCTCCGGCCCTTGGTGCTGGCATTTCCCTGGTTTTTTGGGCTTTTTTTTTTTTTTTTTTTCCCCCAGCAAAATCATCTGAATGAGGGACTCGAGCTGCTGCTGGTGGGGCAGAAAAAGTGAAGGGAACAATCCTCCAAAATTGGCAAAATAGAAGTGATGGCGGTGAAAGGGGAGAAAAGAGAATTCTGTCTGGCGGGGGGTGAGGTGGGGACGGCCCAGACCCCTCCTGCAGCACTGCCAGGGTTTCCTCTCTGCTGTAAGGATGAGCAGGTGGGATTCCAGCAGCTGTCAGCCAGGGGAGCTGCAAAAGGAGGGGTTCCAGGGGCTCCAGGGGCTCAGACACCCGTTGTGGCTGGGTGTGGTGGACAGGGACGCGCTTCCACACCTTTTCCAGCCAGGAAACCTTTCCCATCCTGTCACCAGAGGACACAAGGAAAAACGACGCACCACAGCTTTGGTCACCATGAAGAGACTAATTTATTTCCTCTGACTCCAATCATTTATAGTTCTCAAAAGGTGCCAGTGGATTGGAGGGTGAACGTGCCACCTCTCCAACGACACTGGACAAACTACCAGTCTATCAAATTTCTCCGCCTCTATGAAAGAATGCAAAACAATAGGTTGTTTACAGAAAGTTGCGTGAGAAAGTTCTCTACAAGAATGTAAATTCAGAAGGCTTTAGAAAATCCTAAGAAATCAGGGCGACACCATCCCTCTTGGAAGGACCATTTTGCGCCCCCAGGTAAATCCTTTCACCCCTGGGATGTTTCCCAGAGTGGGTTGAGTTCAGCCGCATCCATTTGCCAGAAGAAAGCTGAACTGCTCTGGGTTTGGCACAATTTTGGGTGTTAATTTGGCCTTTCTGGCAACACCCAGTGTTAATAAAGTGCAGCCTTGGCAGACTCCACACCCCAATGTGGATCTGTCCCTCTTTCTGTGAATCTTTCCCTTTAGGAAATCGATCCTTCAGAGCTACAAATAAAATGAGTTTGTCTGGAGATACTCAAATGCTGGCAAGATTTTTTGTGAGGTTTGAGTAAGGAAGCTTTAAAAAATGAAAGGAGGCCAAAAGTGACAGATGGGGACAAATCCTCTCCTAATCTCTAAATCCTTTAGTTTAAAAAGTGGCATTCTTGACTAGCTACGGCTGGGGTAATTTTGTGCAAGAATATTTTCTCCCAACAAAGTTTTGCTGGCTCTTAATCCCATTCCTTTGATTTACAGCATCTCTAAACGTCTGAGGCGGTCAGTGCCTGATCTGTGGCAAATTTTGGTTATTTAAAGGCATTTTGGCATTTATTTCCAGCGTGCCAGGGAATTCCAGCCTGCTGGGAGGTTCTGGAGGTGGTTTTGTCCTGTGGAAAATTGTTTTTCTTTTCCTTAATGGATGGCCCTTCTTCCTCAGGAGTCCTGAAAAAACTGAGTTTCATTACTGCACAACAAAAAAAGAGATGGGATTCATTTTTCCCTGCTGTCAAGCAGTCCTGGAGTTGTTGATACTCAGGGATTGCATCCAGAGCCGGGTGCCAGCCCCAGAATGGGGCCTTTTTTTAGCTGATATTTGCTGGTTTTGGGTGAGAGGGGCGGGAAGGGGAAGATGGGAACTGGAGAGGAGATGGGAGATGGGAAATGGGAACTATTCCTCCCATTTTAAGGTGGGCTCAGTGCTCGGGGGGTCACAGCTGGGACTCCCCAGTCTTGGAAGTTTTTCCCAGCTCCACCATGCTGGCATTCCGTGCCAGGAACAGCATTTCCCTGCTGATCAGGAATATCCGTTTCATGACAGAAATGTGATGTTTTTTCACATCTAAACCCAGCCCCTGTGGTTCTCTGCCTCCCACCCTGCAGGCACCACGTGTCTGATCGCCCTCCTGTCCGACAAGGAGCTGACCGTGGCCAACGTGGGCGACTCCCGGGGCGTCCTCTGTGACAAGGATGGCAATGCCATCCCCCTGTCCCACGACCACAAGCCCTACCAGCTGAAGGAGAGGAAGAGGATTAAGAGAGCTGGTGAGTTGTTGGAAGGTTCAGCTTTCATTGGTCACTGAAATTGACATTTTCCCCTGGGAGAGGTGGGAAGCACCCAGCAGAGGTGGCAGCAGATCAAATCTCTCCTTTTCCACCCAAAATTCCGCTGGGATGTCACAGGGCAGAGGTGGCAGCAGATCAAATCTCTCCTTTTCCACCCAAAATTCCGCTGGGATGTCACAGGGCAGAGGTGGCAGCAGATCACATCTCTCTTTTTCCACCCAAAATTCCGCTGGGATGTCCCAGGGCAGAGGTGGCAGCAGGTGACCCACCCCTTACCCAGCCGGTTGGGGTAAGGAGAGCAGCCTTCAACAGCCCAGTGACCATCCCTTGGGATCTCCACGTGGATAACCAGGAGCATCCCAAGAGCTTCAGCCCCAGCCCTGCCCAAAGCTTGGCTTTGAGAGGCCTGGTCTGAGCCTGAGGGAGGTTCAGTGCTAAAATCAGCTTGGATGTCCCAAAGAGCTCCTTGGATATTCCAGAGAGTTGCCTGGATGTCCCAAAGAGCAGATTGGATGTTCCCAGAAAGCTGCCTAGATGTCCCAGAGAGCTCCTTGGATATCCCAGAGAGCTCCTTGGATGTCCCAAAGAGCTCCTTGGATATTCCAGAGGGCTGCCTGGATATCGCAGAGGGCTGCTTGGATGTCCCAAAGAGCTCCTTGGATGTTCTAGAGAGCAGCTTGGATATTCCAAAGAGCTGCCTGGATGTCCCAGAGAGCTCCTTGGATGTCCCAAAGAGCTCCTTGGATATTCCAGAGAGCTGCCTGGATGTCCCAGAGGGCTGCTTGGATGTCCCAAATAGCTGCTTGAATGTTCTAGAGAGCAGTTTGGATATTCCAAAGAGCTGCTTGGATGTTCTAGAGAGCAGCTTGGATATTCCAAAGAGCTGCCTGGATGTTCCCAAGAGCTCCTTGGACATCCCAAAGAGCTGCCTGGATGTTCCCACGAGCTGCTCTAAGCGTTGCTGTTTCCCCCCAGGTGGATTCATCAGCTTCAACGGCTCGTGGCGCGTGCAGGGCATCCTGGCCATGTCGCGCTCGCTGGGCGATTACCCCCTGAAGAACCTGAACGTGGTGATCCCCGACCCCGACATCCTGAGCTTTGACCTGGACAAACTGCAGCCAGAGTTCATGATCCTGGCCTCGGACGGGCTGTGGGACGCCTTCAGCAACGAGGAGGCCGTGCGGTTCATCAAGGAGCGCCTGGACGAGCCGCACTTCGGGGCCAAGAGCATCGTGCTGCAGTCCTTCTACAGAGGCTGCCCCGACAACATCACAGTCATGGTGGTGAAGTTCAGGAGTAGCAGCAAAGCCGAGGAGCAGCAGTGAGGAGCCCCCGGGCCCGCTCAGGACTCAGAACAGTTTGTCCGTGGTGGGAAGCTCCAGGAACGCCGTGCGGGCTCTCCCGCAGCAACGGATCTCTCTGGGCTCTGCTCGTGGCTTGACAAAAGGAGCAATACAACAAATCCATGCTGAGCGACCACAAGAACCCAGTTTGTCCCCGTGACCCTGCCCTGTGCCCTCGCTGCTCCTTAGGAACCGACTGGAACCTCCCATTTCTCACGTTTCTTTAGGAATCCTGTGTAGGTTTTTGGTTTGATTGGTCCCCTGCGGTGTGGCAGCCCCAGGCTGGCTCAGGGGCACGGCAGGGTCAGGGCAGTGCTGCTGCTTTTCCCTCGTGGGTGTCACTGCTCAGGAGCTGCTCTCGTGCTCCTCATCTCTGTCCCCTGGCAGGGGTGGGTAGGAGAAGGGTTTGTGATGTGAAGGAGGAAGAGGAGCCAACTCTCAGCCTGCTGCCACTGCTGGCTCTCGCTTTGTTTGACCTCCCCCCAAAATAAACCCCTGCCAAGCATGTGAGTAGGTAGAGCTCCTGAATGACCACGTTTATTCAGGCTGTGCATTACTCTAGAACAGTTCTTCTAGGCCATATTGTATCCAAACCAACTCATGGTGGACTTCAGCAAAACCCTGGGAGTTCTGAACCTCCCGGACAGGAACAGAGCTCAGCTGGGATAGCGGAATGTCTGTCCTTCGCCGAGAATCACCCTGACCTTATTTCTGTGGCACGGACTTGGAAAGTGATGTGAGAGAAAATGAATTTCACTGGTGACTGTCGGGAACCTCACCCAAGCAGGGCATTCCTCAGAGCTACCTAGCTGGAAGTCAAGCCTGTGGAAGACTTCCTTGTACCACTGCAGATGGATTTGTGGTGTTAATCCCAGGGCAGACCCCTCTGGAACGGGCTTTTGGGATGACATGCAAATGCCAGGCAGCATCAATGCACTGTAGAGATGAAAGGTTGTGTTAAATCTAGATTTTAAAAGTATGTTTAGATCTAACTTTCAGTATTTAATTGTATTTTGGGATCTGTGACTGCTGTAAGTTGGAATGAGGACAGTTTGGGTTTGCCGCACCTCTGGTACCAGCTGTGTCATGGCAGAGGGACAGGGCAGGCAGGATTTTGGATGGCTCCTTTATCCTTATCCTGCCTTACAGAAGTCCTTGGGATCTCCCCAGAACGTGGTCCTGGACAATCTGCTCAAGTCTTCAGGGTGATGGAGGCTGCCTGTGTTTGGGTGTGGAGCTGGGTCAGGGTTCTGATGGATTCCTGGCCTTGCCTGCTCCTTGGGAAAGGAGAATATTCCTCATTCCCCAGCTGCCTGGCCCCCCTGCTCACCTGCAGGGGTTTGGGGTGGGGCTGAGCTGGGCTGGGGAGGTGCTGAGGGGGTCAGGGTCTCTCAAGGCAGAAAATCAAAGAGCACAAACTTCTGCTCGAGAAGGAATCCCCATCTTTGTCTTGTTTTGCCCCTAGGTCACCTCTCCCCCAACAAGCTTCCCTCCTTTAATTTGTTTGGGGATAATCTCAGCCTTCAGTTGTCTGTGGTGGCATTTCCAAAATGTGTCTGGACCCCTGTGCTCGTGCTGAAGTCCAGAGCCCCTGAGAAGTGTCCAGCAGCCTCTGTGCAGCAGGCAGGCAGCCTGCACCGCTCCTTTCCCAGGGGATGGGATGGGAGCTTCCTGACTTTCCATCCCCTGCACTCGGTGCAGCTGAGCTGCAGCCTGGCTGCTCAGCTGGGCAGCTGACAGGAATTGGGAATAGTAATTGGTAATAATCGGTAATAATCGGTAATAATTGCTTCAACTGCTCAGCGTGCAGAGGTAGCTGAGGTCAGAGTGCTGCAAGGGCAGCCCTTGGGTGATGATTCCATGGCAGTGCTGGATCCTGGGCTGGGATGGCACGGCAGCAGGGGGGGAGCAGCTCCAGGCAGAGCTCGGTGTGTGGAGTTTGCCTGCCCTGTGCCCTTCACTGTTCCCCTTGTTCCCTTTGGAGGGCAAAGGGAAAGAGGGATTCCAGCCAGCAGCTCTGAAGGAGAGGATGTTCGTGTGCACAGGCATCCCCACTGCCCCATGGCAGGCACTGCAGAGGCTGGAATGATGGTCCCACCCAGGAAAACAGCGCAGGGTGGGAGCTCCTGGCTGCACGGAGCATCCCAGGGCAGTGAGCATTGCTGAGGGATCCGGGAGCTCTGGCACAGCCCTGGCACAGCCAGGAACACGAGCTGGCAGGAGCTGCAGCCGGCAGAGCAGCTCACGCTGGAAGTGAGCCACTGCCCAGGATTCAGGCAGACACAGCGGGGCAGGAGAGGTTTGCAGGTTTGCCAGGATCGTTCCAGGATCGTTCCAGGATCGTTCCCTGTCCCTCCGGGCAGATCCCAGCCAGCCCAGTGGCTGCAGCTGCAGCAAGAACCGGTTCACACCTTCAGCTTCCTCTCCCCCTCCCTGGCAGGGCTGTGCTGGCCAGAGCCATCCATGCCAAGGGTCTCTGCCCAGCCCGGGGCTTTCTGCTTTGATTGCTTTAAAAAAGGAGCTTCAGCTGCTTCAGGTTTAAAGAGGAAGGACTGGAGGAGGTGAGAGGCTTTGTGTGCTCTCCCACATCCACGTGCAGTGCCTACCTGTGCTCCCAGCTGGAAGGTTTGGAAGTTTCCCCTCCAAATGAAGGCATTCCCGACTTTCCAGTGGCGCTGATTTGTGCCAAACTCTGTCGTGACACAGCTGGAGGCTGACAAGATGAATTCCTTGTACATATTGCTTATGCAACCTGACCAGTGCAGGGTTCTCCCACTGCCTTAACACCCCATCCTCCATCTGGGAAGGGCTGCCGGCTGCCCTGGCCAGGAATGTCCCTCTGGCTGTGGCAGCAGGGCTCCAGCCTTGCTGCTGCTCTCCTCCCAAAACCAGGGAGCTGCCTTGGCACAGCTGGGAGCTCTGCAGGGCAGCTTGGTGGCTTCATCCCCTCGGGGACATCTGGAGCCTCAGGGCACAGGGAGTGGCAGCCAAAGAGCATCTGTGGGTGGCCCGAGGTGACAAATGGCCCTTGAACCTGTGCTGAGCCAGGCTCGGGAACGGGCTCTTCCCAAACTGGGCTCTTCCCAAACTGGGCTCTTTCCAAACTGGGCTGTTCCCAGGCATGTCCCAGCTCCCAGTGCCAGGGAATTGGGCTGTTCCCAAATTCAGCTTTTCCCGAACTGGGCTGTTCCCAAACTGGGCTGTTCCCAGGGATGTCCCAGCTCCCAGTGCTGGGGAATTGGGCTGCTCCCAAATTCAGCTTTTCCCAAACTGGGCTTTTCCCAAACTGGGCTGTTCCCAAACTGGGCTGTTCCCAAACTGGGTTTTTCCCAAACTGGGCTGTTCCCAAACTGGGCTGTTCCCAAACTGGGCTGTTCCCAAGTTGGGCTGTTCCCAGGGACATCCCAGCACTCTGGAATTAGGCTGTTCCCAAATTCATCTGTTTCCAGGGATGTCCCAGCTCCCAGTGCCAGGGAATTGGGCTGTTCCCAAACTGGGCTCTTCCCAAACTGGGCTGTTCCCAGGAATGTCCCAGCTCCCAGTGCCAGGGAATTGGGCTGTTCCCAAATTCAGCTTTTCCCAAACTGGGCTGTTCCCAAACTGGGCTGTTCCCAAACTGGGCAGTTCCCAAGTTGGGCTGTTCCCAGGGATGTCCCAGCACTCTGGAATTAGGCTGTTCCCAAATTCATCTGTTCCCAGGGATGTCCCAGCTCCCAGTGCTGGGGAGTTGGGCTTTTCCCAAACTGGGCTTTTCCCAAACTGGGTTTTTCCCAAACTGGGCTGTTCCCAAACTGGGCTGTTCCCAGGGATGTCCCAGCACTCTGGAATTAGGCTGTTCCCAAATTCATCTGTTCCCAGGGATGTCCCAGCTCCCAGTGCTGGGGAATTGGGCTGCTCCCAAATTCAGCTTTTCCCAAACTGGGCTGTTCCCAGGGATGTCCCAGCTCCCAGTGCCAGGGAATTGGGCTGTTCCCAAACTGGGTAGTTCCAGGGATGTCCCAGTGCTCAGGAATTCAGCTGTTCCCAGGGATGTCCCAGCTCCCAGGTCACTCCCCCGGGACGCTCTGATGATTCCCTCAGCCTGCAGCACGGATTGCTGTGGAGTTCATCCATCCCTCGGATCCTTCCTGGAATTCCTGCCAGGGCTGGGGCTGTCCCAGCCTGTCCCTGGCTTGGTGGCACCGTGGCTCCTTCTGCTGCCCTGAGACTGTCCCACAAACCCCACAGCAGCCCCCCGGATAAAGGATTTCAACTCCCACTGCTGCTGTTGTCGCAGGGTTAAACCATTCCCAGAGGTGAAATTAAAAATATTGTGAAGATTTTAGAATCCAGGAGTCAGAAATAAAGCGCTGCATCAGCTTGAGCAGTGTTGGCTGCAGAAAAACCAATGCCACAGCCTCAAAAAAAAAAAGGGAATTTTGTGTCTCAGGATACAGGACAGCCCTGCTTTAAATAATATGGATTTATTGCTAATGCAGCTGATACTTGTTTTACACAGACAAGCATTTAGTCAGTGATTATATTACAGAAAAAACACCTCACCGGCCTTTCATCCCCCAAAGCAGGATTTTAGGCCTCTGAACAAATTTCCAAGGGAGAATGTTCTGCTGGAATCTGGCCACTGCAGAGCCCAGAGCTGCTGCCCCTCGTGCCCAATATATTCATAAATGGCCTTTCCAAAACTCCCAGAGAAAAAGATCTGTACAGGCAATGAATAACGAGCTGAACTTTTGTTATTTCATCTTTCCAGTGCTGACTGGACAAGGCTTAGGGGAGCAGGTGGATAAATCTGGATCTTCCTGAGGTAACTTAAAATTCCAGGGACCAGCTCTGGAGGATAACCTGGGTGCTCTGGGAAGCAAAACCTGGTGGGTGCAGCTGGAGCCTTGCCAGAGCCACAAAGAGAGCTTTGAGGGCAGTGCTTGAAGGAAAAATGTGTGGATTTCATGGATCTGGGCAGCTCCTGTGCCTGCTCTGCTCAGCCCTGAGCAAGCTGGAACGAGGTGGTTTTTAAGGTCCCTTCCAACCCAAACCAGTCTGGGATTCTGGGAATTAAATTATCTGAGCAATAGGGAACTAAAGGACTTTTTTCCAAGCATATTTCATGGCCATTCCTGCATTTTTTGAAGCCTGTGGAGTTGCATCCGTGGACACAGGCAGCCTCTCTGACGCCAATCATCCGTAAATGTGAGGCAAAATTTAGGGAAATTTCCCAAATATCCTGTTATACTGACCACAGGGAGTGCTGCCCCTACATTTTCCCTTATGATTTATGGGGAATTTCTTTGTGCCAGGATGCACACAAAGCATTGCAGCATTTTAACTCCTCTGAAATAACATCCAGACTGGGAATTTCACCTTGGAACCCACTTTTGCTCCCTACCCAGCAGCAACTTCCAAACATCTTTGCCCAATTAATTATATTATTATTATTATTATTATTATTATTATTATTATTATTATGTTTTTCAGGTCAGGAAACCCCACAGTTTTCCTGTAAAAATCACAAATATTTTGAATTCTGATTTAATACAGCTGCATGAGAACAAATTGGGAAACCTTTAGTCTGTGTTTTACACTTTGTTTTTAGTATAATATTCTAGGCAGATGCAATAAAATTTGCCACCACCCCCCCCTCCCCACTTCAGTGCCCAGATTATTTCATACTTTTAAGGTTTTTCACCTTTTGCCAGGCTGCTCACACTAAAAACCTCCCTAAGAATGGCTTTGAGCAGAAACAGGAGCTCAGTCAGGAATTTTACAGCCTTTAAAGCAATAATAAAGTCAGAATCAAACACAAGCCAGATTTGGAAATGAGTTTTTTTTTTTTAGGAAAGCCAGGAGCAGGATGGATGTTTTTCCAACGCTGCTGGCACTGTAAAGGACAATTAACTTCAGGTGGCACAAAGAGATCACTGTGTATAAACCTAAGCCTTGGAACCTGTGAGCAGTGTCAGCATTTGGGGCACAGAAACCCCAAATTCCTGCCGGTGACAGGAGAATTTCTGGCCATCCTCACCTCCCCAGGACTCTCATTCCTCCCTCACCACAAGCACTCTCTGCTTTATCCATCTTCTGAAGGAGGCAGAGTCATAATTGCATTTTTATTTTGGAAAAAGCAATACAAGCTGTGCTGTAGTATCAGTGTTCTTGTGGTAAATAATTTATTTCTAAGCATTTCACATGGCAGGCTTCGAGAAGAACGGAGGGGTTTGGGGTTTGAGATGTGAAAACAACCACAGAACAAGGCAGTTCTCCCAGGACCTGCTCAGAGAACAATCAAATCCCAGTTCCTAAACCCACAGCATAGCTGGAATTTCACCTGGATCTCAGAATACAAAAGCATCATTCCCTCAGTTATGCAATACTGTATTCCCCCCACCCACCCAAAAAAAAAAAATTAAAATAGCCTTTATTTTTTAAAAGCTTTGACCTTTTCACCATCAGAACACTGACATCTTAAACCCTTGTCTGGAGAGTGTTGTCCCCAAGACTTTTTCATCCCTAAAAAAACACAAGCCCCTCCTGAAATTCCACCCCAGCCCCAGGTGCAGCTGTGGGGCAGAGCAAAAGCCAGCAGTGTCCCTTGGGTGCTGGAGGCACTGGTGACCCCTCAGCCCTGCTCCTGGGCAGCCCTGAGCTCTGTCTCTGGGAGACTCCGGGGCTGTGGGGTCGTGCCAGCCCGAGGGGAAGCCCTGGGAGCGTGGCCAGGACGTCTCCGTAGTCCCTCCCCCGTGTAGTGGATGTGTCCAGGTTAATTCTGTTCATGCAATTGCAAATTCTGTATCGTTGTCCATTAGAAGTGTAAACTACTGAAAACTGGGCCTTGCTGATATGAATAAAGTGATTAAAAAATGGTCTTTACACACAGGGAGGAGTTGGTCTTCTTTAAAGTAGCAATGGGGGGATTTCTTCCTTTTTCCAATTTTAAAACCGGAACCAAAAAACTCATTTAGAAACAGGCATAAATCGCAACAGGGTTCCAAAACTCCTGGGATGCATCACACACAACACACAGGGGTGGGGGGATTGATGATCCCAATGTTTTTGGGATGTCCAAATTGATGGTGAGCTCCACTCCATCTCCCTGGTCTGGGAACACCAACAGGAACACCAGAGTTTAACATGGACACACAAAGTGCATCACATTTCCAGCATTTCTCACCTGCTCCTGCAGATCCCACAGGATCCCCAGGCTCCTGGAAGCCTTGTGGAGGTAACATATTTTAATAACAAGGTGTGACAGTCTCAGCAGGGTTACACAGAAAAAAACGTTGGGTTGGGTTAAATTCCATGCTGAGAGCAAACAAAGGAGAGTGGAAATAAAACAATAAAACCAATCCAGGCAGGAATTCAGGAAGCTGCTCCAAGCTGCTTTCTTGGCAGAAGCACCTTTCCTCTGTGGCATTTTGTGCATTCCAGAAGATTCAGGGGGAAATCCCAGGGCTGCTCCGAGGCAGACAGGACAGAGCATTCCAAGGCACCCTCTGGGTGTGGGATGCACACCTGGAAAAGTGCTTTGTGAATCCCTGTTTTCATTGAAGAGCACTGGAATGCCCTAGAGAAACGCTGCCCCAGCAGTCAAGAGTCATCTCCAGAGGCCACTCTTACAGCAAATGGAAGTTTCTAAATAAATCCACCATCAAAGGCAAGTTTTTGTAGTGTTGGATGACAAATCCTGCCAAAACTGGACCAGTTCGCTTGATGTAAGGCCATGAACTGCAATCAAATGTCTGTACTTGCAGATATCAAAGTTGATTTTATAGAGAAAGAATTGTTCTGCGTCTTCTGGAATAGTGATGTTGACTTTGAGTATATTTACACAAATTCCCACGTAAACATCCTCAAATTTCAGAGGTTTGACGTGGCCCATGAGCTCGTAAGTCCTCAGAGCCAGTTTTCCATCCAGGATGTATCCCAGGCCGCTGCAGTAGGGAGGATACAGCTTGAAGGGATACTCCTGGTAGGAGATGTACCTTTTGCTGTTGAAGCCTCTGTAGGCGAAGTTGTCGATGAGGGGATAGCCGGTGAAAACGTTCTCCGAGGAATTCAGCTGCAGCAGGAACTTCACCAGGTTGGGAGTGTTGATGAAGACATCGGCGTCGGTCTTCATGAAGAACCTGGCGTTGGAACAGAACTCGGAGAACCACTGGAAGGCCATGATGGTCTTCAGGGTGAGGTTGTCGTAAGTGTCCACGAAATCCTGGCGGATGATGTCCCCGTAAAGGATGCTCTCGTCCTCCACCGCCAGCGCCGCCGCCCTGTCCTCCCTCTGCATGTCCTGCCCCAGCAGGAACAGGGTCAGGATGTGCTGGCCCCACCAGGAATCCCGGGAGCCCCATGTGATCCTGATGGCCTGCCTGGCTTTCAGGTCCCTGGGGCTGGAAGCCACCAGGATGACCAGGAAGGGGTGGAGGTCGGCGCACCGGGGGCGTTCGCGCAGCGTGAACGGGCGCGGCCGCCGGTACACGGGCTCGTTCTCGTAGAAGTACAGAGGGTTCACGTTCTCCAGGCCAGCCCTGGAGGAGAAGGTTATGTACCACATGGTTATCAGGGAAAACATCAGCAGCCACAGGAAAGTCCATTTCAGGGGTCTCATGTACACGGCGCTGACCAGGACCACGATCATGGTCAGGATCTGCTGGTGCCCCTCAGAATCTGTTCCATGAGTCCTGGAGCATCTTCCTTGCTGAAGAGGAAAGGGGAAAGTGGCATTCAGAGTGCTGTTAGTCAAATATTACCTTTTCCTTTTCCTGAAGTGCCAGCTGGGACTGTGCTGTGGTGTCAGCCGAACCAAGCATTCCTGATCCAGCTGTCACGGCCCTGATCCCAGGATGGATGGCAGCAGGGCACAGAGCCCCTGCCCAGCAGGGTTTGCAGGGTTTGCAGAGCAGGGCTTGCACTGAAAGCTCGTGGCTTTCACCCTGGAGATGCCCCTGCACAGACCTGATCTCCAGCCAGGATCCTGCTCCAAGGGCTGTGATCCCAGGGACCACAGCACCAAGCCTCTGACTCGACTCCACCTCAAGGGTAGAACACTGTGCACAAAACCCAACAAATGCTCAGGAAAAGGATGCTCTGAGCCTCCGAATTTTGTTGTTTCTGTTAAAGACAAAGTCTGACTGATCTGTGTGAGCTGGAGCACTGGGACAAGAAAGCAAGGATTTAATCATCATTCAAGGTTTGAGCAGTTCCTTGTTCTGAGGGAAAGGGGCGAAGGTAAAAATCAACTTCCTTAAACCAAGCTATGTATTAAAGCTGTTTTTGACCAAAATCATGACTGGTTTTACCATGAGCCAGGTAATTTTTGGATTTGAGGCACACAGATCCACAGCAGGTCCTTCCAGACTCCTGTGGAATCCGTGCTGAAGCCGCTGCTCCAATGTCAGGATTAGATTCCAATGGATAAATCTTCACAAAACTCAGTTTAATACCAGACCCCCAGGCCTGTACCCTCGTGTAGTTTTATTTCCTTAAAACCACATGTGCTCTATCATCTATTTTAGATATCTTTAAGCCAAAATAACTCCAGTGCCTAACTGTGGGAATTCCAAATGGTTTCTGATGTTTGCAGTAATAATGTTTATCCTGCACGAGCACACACAAAGACACAGTCAGGATGGTGGAAGGTTTGATTTCACAGCACAATTAATTGCTCTTTATCTTCAAAAATATCACTGCAGGGCTCATAAATGTTTTAGATTTGACAAATAAATCCAACCCCCAGAACAGCACACTGGAATCCAGGGGAATTTGATTTTCCAGAGCCCACCTGCCTCGTGTTTCTGTGTACGATCTGATTTTAAATTAATCATCTTTAAACAAAGCATTTGGAGAACATTTCACCAACAATGGCCTCAAAACGTATCAAAGCAATTTCATATAAAGCAATTAAATAGAAGAATTTTGGTTGGATTCCTCTCAAAATCAGTAATTAACTAATAGGAATCTTCTCTTTTTATGCATCAATCTGACTTTCAGTGGACAGTAGGAAATACATACTGGAAGAAAATAACCTAAGTTATGTATCAGTGCTTATTATCTGATTTTAGATCAATAACATTCATTTGGATGACCAACTTTAAAGCATATCAGTGAAAACTGATCTGTTTGATCAGTTCTTGGCTGCCTAAAGGAAAAAAAAAATTTGAAATGTTTTGATTCTTTATAGGAAGAAAAGCCCGGTTTCATGACACTATGAACAACAAAATTGGATACAAATCCTGATCTGCTACGTAAGGAAAAATCTGGGAAAATAAACATCAGTTCAGGTGCTTCAGGAAACCCCAGCCACATGGGGAAATAAATGCCCACCTTCTCCTATTTCGAGTGCTTGAAGCAAAGTGAGGCAGTTGGGTCAGCGAGGTCTGAGCACTTCTGGTCATGGTGCAGGTTCTGCCCTTGCAGCTCCTCCTCCGCTTCCAGACTTTGTGCTGGCAGCTTCTCCCTTCCAGCTCCTTCAAGGGCATTACTTTCATTGTCTTCCAAGCTGAGATTGTGCCAAAAGATAAAACTGGTGACTTTTGAAATAAATGTGAGGCAATGCAAGGCTCAGAATGCTCCACAGGGATTTAGATCCATCTCCCACACAGGTAGGGGATTGTGGAGTGTGGACGTGCTTGGGCAGGAAAAAGGTGGGAAATTCTCATATTCATTAAAGATTACTAATTATAATAACCAATAGTTCAATATGATGATTTTAAAATACCATAATCACAGGTGTATAGGAAAATAAATCCTTTTTAGAGCTACCAGCAGAAACAATTTGGAAATATATGATTTAAAGCTGGCTTTGAGGCCGGCTTGGACACGGCCTGGACTATGGGAGGTGTCCTTGCACACGCAGCAGGGGAACGAGATAACATTTAAAGTCCTTCCAGCCCAAACCAGCCATTGATTCTATGTTTTTAAACTTAAAACCAATCGAAACTAGAAGCAATTTTGCAAAACCCCGGGCTGCGATGCTCTTATATAACAAAACGTCAAGGTTTTTATGTCAAAAAAAAAATTTAAAAATCCCTTTAAAAGACCTTTACCTGCCACTCGCTGTCACTCGTGCGTGCCCAGTCCATCGGAGCTCCCTTTTCCGAGGGCGGGGAGGTCCCGGCCGGGCAGGAGGGGACGGCAGCGGGGATGTGCCGCCCTCTGCCGAGCTCAGGCACCCATTCCAGCCCTTTCCTGCGGTTTCTCATGCACCGCGGCAGCGCAGCGGCGCTCGGGGCTCGCTCGCACTGCGCGCTACCCCCGCCCGCGTCTCGCTCCACCCTGGGCTGCCCCAGAGCCGCGTGCCCGTTCTCCATCCCATCCCATCCCATCCCATCCCATCCCAGCCCATCCCATTCCCATTCCATTCCATCCCATCCCAGCCCATCCCATCCCATCCCATCCCATCCCATTCCATTCCATTCCATCCCATCCCATCCCATCCCATCCCATCCCATCCCATTCCATCCCATCCCATCCCATCCCATCCCATCCCATCCCATCCCATTCCCCATTCCCCATTCCCCATTCCCCATTCCCCATTCCCCATTCCCCATTCCCCATCCCATCCCATCCCATTCCCCATTCCCCATCCCATCCCCATCTCATCCCCATCCCATCCCCATCCCCATCCCATCCCATGCCATCCCATCCCAATCCCATCCCATCTCATCCCATTCCCCATCCCCATCCCATCCTCATCCCATCCCATCCCAATCCCATCCCATTCCCCATCCCCATCCCAATCCCATCCCATCCCATTCCCCATCCCCATCCCATCCTCATCCCCATCCCATCCCATCCCATCCCATCCCATCCCATCCCATCCCATCCCATTCCCCATCCCATCCCATCCCCATCCCATCCCATCCCATCCCATCCTCATCCCATCCCATTCCCCATCCCCATCCCATCCTCATCCCCATCCCATCCCATCCCCATCCCATCCCATCCCATCCCATCCCATCCCATCCCATCCCCATCCCATCCCATCCCATCCCCATCCCATCCCATCCCATCCCATCCCATCCCATCCCATCCCCATCCCATCCCATCCCATCCCCATCCCATCCCATCCC
This sequence comes from Anomalospiza imberbis, assembly GCF_031753505.1. Taxonomy (NCBI): domain Eukaryota; kingdom Metazoa; phylum Chordata; class Aves; order Passeriformes; family Viduidae; genus Anomalospiza; species Anomalospiza imberbis. The sequence goes on along the minus strand of NC_089690.1, from coordinate 1,901,531 downwards.
ATCCTATCCCATCCCATCCCATCCCATCCCAACTCATCCCATCCCATCCCATCCCATCCCATCCCATCCCATTCCCCATCCCCATCCCATCCCCATCCCATCCCATCCCATCCCATCCCATCCCATCCCATCCTATCCCATCCCATCCCATCCCATCCCATCCCAACTCATCCCATCCCATCCCATCCCATCCCATCCCATCCTATCCCATCCCATCCCATCCCATCCCATCCCAACTCATCCCATCCCATCCCATCCCCATCCCATCCCCATCCCATCCCATCCCATCCCATCCCATCCCATCCTATCCCATCCCATCCCATCCCATTCCCCATCCCCATCCCAATCCCATCCCATCCCACCCCCGTCCCTTTCCCAGCCCCATTGCCGTATCCCGCTCGGGGCGCTCCGGGCCGGCCGCAGCGGGAAGGAGCCGCTCCTGTTCCGCCTCCCCGAGCGCTGCCGCTCCTCCGCCCTCCCCGGCCGCCGCCGGCTGCCCGGCTTCCCTCCGGCAGCCAAGGCCGGGCAGAGACAGCGGAGCTGCCTCCCCTTCGTGCCTCGGCCGCTGGAAGTGCCCGCAGCGAGGATTCGCTGCCCAGTTAGTGCATCCATCGCACCGCGTCACTTCATCAAGCGCCGGGATAGCCAGCCTGGGCGAGCTGGGGACGCGCGGGGCTCACATTCAGCTCTCAGTTTACAAAAGGGTTCCCGGGCAGAGTTGGAGCTCAGGGTAGTCTGTGCTCAATCAGCTCTCCCCGCTTTACGGCTCGGGTGCTGCAGGGGGACTGGAAGGCAAGCTCAGCACAGGCGGGGCGGTCGCAGCCTGGCGGAGCAAAGCCACCCAAGCCCAAGCAAAGGCGGAGGTTCCGTCCGCTCCGGCTGCCGGCGGCGCCGCGGGCCCACAGCAGCTCGGGAGCGCTCTGTGCTGCGGTCCGACTCGCGAGCAGCGCGGGGAATCCTTCCTGGGAGCGGCTCCGGCACGGTCAGAAACCTGCAGAGCCCCACACGAAATACCTGTGTAATTACCTGACCTGTAAAAAGTCAGGCTCTGCTCGATCCCTGCTTTGAAGTGACAGCTGATGGAGGGAATAACCGCTGTGATCATAAACACCCGGTGCAGGTGGAGCACACAGAGCAGAGAACTGTGAGTGATCTTCGAATCACAGCTGGGGACCGACCATCCATCCCTGCCTTGCTCAAAATATTCATGTTTTATTGGAATCTCATCAGGGAATTGTGGTCCATTTGACGTGTTAGCCCCGTGTTCTGCAGTTTCCTGCCTCCCCATCTTTCAATTCATTCATGTCCATTCATTTGTAAAGAAATGCAAACACTTTCTCCCCTGGTTTAATACCCCCTGACCTACTCCTGAAAACCCCTACACATAATCCATCTGTGTTATTAACTGTGAAAAACGTGCAGCAGTGAGTGCATCTCTTGTTGCCCGCAGTTAGTCCCAGTCTAACCCTTTTAGCCCCAAGAGAAACCAGATTATAACTTGTCTGTCAGGGCTGAGGTGGATTTTACGCAACCAATGTCGTAATTATCGAAATGATTGCTCTATCAGTCAGCAGCTTGTTACAAGACCTTTACATCTTTTTGCTGATTCTGGACTTTCTGAAGCAAAGAGAAATGTTTTCCTGGGTGTAAGGGCAACTCCTGCAGTACTCAGGATGTGTCAGAGCAGCCCAACGTGCATCCACTATCAGGAAAATGAACAGTCAATAGGAACTCATTAATAGCTGACTACATTTTTTATCTCCTCATGTTTCATTCTGCTACTTGGAATGGTGGCCAAAAAAAAAAATTTTCAAGACTCGGTTATTTCCTCGCTTCTTGACCCTTTCCTGAAGGAAATCTTCATTGGGCAACCACAGAGTAGAGCGAAATGAAGGTAACAGGAATTTTTAATGTGAGGCAGCGGGATCTCAGTGATGACCAGACCATGAGGCTCCACCTTGTGGGGTGCAGTTAAACTCGTTCACCAACAACACAAACAAACTCCCGGAGTTTACAGCCCTGGCAGGAGGAGTCACTGAGGCAGCTGCTTAGAGCAGAGCCCAGTTTTAGTGGAGTTCTCTTAGGGTTTTACTGAGTCCATGGGCTGGAACTCGTATTTGAGACCACCTAAGATCAGTTTGTGGGAGATGAGATGCACTGATAAATCAGCTACCTGCTCATTTTGTGGCTTGCTATGTATGGACAAACCTTAAATCTTAAATGTCCCCTCCTCACTGCTTGTGTTCATATCTAGATGCCTCGTGAAGGCTCAGATAGAGCAGAGGCTGGGCAGAGTTCCAGAATAAAGCAGGGATTTATTCAAAGGATCTCCTCCATGGATCCACCTTGGGCAGCACCAGAGCCCAGCCAGGGCTGCACCCAAGATGAACCCAAATGGTCCCAAAATGCACGAGCGCTCCCGGGGGCTCTCGCTGTGATCAGCTCTGCTCCATTGGCACACTGGAGTTCATTGTCCCATTCCAGCTTTAGCCCATGCAGTCCCATCCTGCTTGTTTTTCTCTCTCCAGCCCACGTTGTTTGTGCTCCTGGGCCTGAGGTTTGGATCATTTGTCCTTGGTGCCCAGCTGGAGAAGGAATTGTTTTGCCCACCTACTCTGTGAAGAGAGCTCACCAACACTTAACATGAAGCTCAGACCCCCACACTAAAGCAGCACAGAATCTGAATATAAAACATCAGAATATAAAAGCTAAAACTTAAGGCACCAATCTCATTTTTCTCCCAGATGGCTGTGGATGCTCAGGGGGATTCTCTCAGAGCCAGGACCTGGCCGTGGTCATGGAATCCATGGATCAGGCTGCAGGTGCTGTTCAAACAAGCTGGCAGCCTGTAACCTTTGTGCCTGTGCCAGTGGGGCCGTGGTTACTCATCCCAGTCCCACCCACAGGCTTGGCACGGAGCTCTGCGCCTTCCGAAGCCCCGTGGCTCCTTATCGCCTCGATAAAAGCAGTGTGTGTTTGTGCAGAGTCTGGCTGCTCCAGAGCTCACAGCTGCCTCTTCTCCCTCTCTGCTTGTGCCTCACCTCAGGAGGGGGAAAGGCAGCGACACAAATTGGGCCTGGGGGAGAGGGGAGTATCCCTGGAATAGAGAGCTCCCCGGGATAAATGGGCCTCCAGAACGCCAAGCCCTCAATGAAGGGGGCCAACATCGTGATGCTGGGGCTGGACTCTGCAGGGAAATCCACGCTGCTCTACAAGTTCAGGTACAAAGATGCTTTTATAACAATGCCCACGATCGGCTTCAATGTGGATATGATTGAAGCAGGGAAAGATTTCACACTGACATTCTGGGATGTTGGAGGACAGAAGAAAATGAGAGAGCTCTGGAGCAATTTCCTGGAAGACGCCGGCGTGCTGCTGTACGTGGTGGACAGCTCTGACAAGTGGCGGCTGGAGGAGTCCAGGAGGGAACTTGAGCTCATTTTAAAGAATGAATCCATAAAAAACGTCCCGATGGTCGTGCTGGCGAACAAGCAGGATTTGCCTGGAGCTCTGAACGCCGAGGAGATCACCAGGAAGCTCAAGATGAAGAAGTACTGCAGTGACAGGAACTGGTACGTGCAGCCCTGCTGTGCCAGCACGGGAGAGGGGCTGGCAGAAGCTCTCCAGAGGGTGGCCACGTTTGCCAGGCAGTACAAGAAGTCAAAGGAGACTTTCATCACCCTGAAGGAACTCAACTCCTTTTAAGGATTTCTATCATCCACTTCTGGTGACTCTTTGTTGGACAGATTAAATCTGGAATACTGGAATATTTTATGCATAAATATTTATAAAGGGCTTTGACAATATTAAATTCCACTGTTATACCTGCAGATACTTGATATACCTGATGGGGTATCTCATACCTGAGATAGAACTCTGTAGCATTTTATTATTATTTTTTTATTTACATGGGTTTATTCAAGTTGAATTATGAGAAAGGGGCAGTCAAGCACATGGAAATAAAATAGGTGAGCAGTGTTTAAGTGGCTTAAATCAAATGAAGATTCAAATCAATTTTTTTTCAAGATGTAAACCAACCAAGTCATTTGGTCAGCAGTGATCAAATGCTGTTTTGTAATAAATGTAATAGATGTGTTTCTTATTTGAAAATAGAGTGGGGTGACAGCTTCAACTCTTAGTTACGTGCAAGAGAATTTGGCTGTTTCTGCACTCTGGAAACAAATCCTGCAGAGAGGTGGTGGCGAGCAGGACGAGCTCCTCACCCAGCCCCAGGCAGAGCCTGGCTCCAGGGCTGTCCCCAAGGCGCAGCTGTGACCTCCCATTGTCCCAGAGATCCACGTGCTGCTCCTGTTGTTCCTGCACTGCTGCACTGCCCTCCTCACTGGAGATCAGCCAGGGAAGAGCTGAATCCCATCGGTTCTGTGCTGGCTTCCCAGTCCTGGGCTCTGGAAAAGGCCGGCTAGGGGTCCTCTGGTGCTCCCGCTTCTTTTGTTTCAGGATTACACCAAGGAAGTAGGTGGGAAGTGGGAAGTTTACATTTCATTCTTACTAACAAACAGACAGGAATGGCCAGTTATAAAAGGGTGAAGCAGCAATAAAATCACCCAGACATACGCTGTTGTCTCATGCACGGGTTATTCAAAGACAAACTACATCAGGTGGGTTTGCTGAAATAGTAAACAAAGGGAAGTTTCCCAACAGTAGCTGTTATTAATACTGAGACTAATTAATTACCAGGGGCTAAATCCTGTGTCATGCTGAGACTCATGCTAAAAGCAGAGCAAATGTCTGAACTTCTCATTGCCCGCTCTGGTGATTTGGTCTCAATAGAAAATATCATCTTCTCTCCCTAAAAGGATCTTTAAAAGTCATCAGTGTTGGTTTTCCAAGCCAAAAAATGCAATGTTTAAAAATGTGCTATTTCATATTGATACATTTATAAACGTTTGCATGTGTATAGGGTGAATTCTCCTAATCTGACCACGTGTCTGTTATAAAGCAGAATTTAGTTCTGTGGCCTCAGGACTTCCTCAGGAAGAAACACTCCTGAGAGATTTAATGAGGGTGCACCAGGGTCTCTAATTAGCCAAGAAGCAAGTTCTGAAGGGAGAAATAAAGTCGGAAAATAGACCAGCTCATACAACTAACAATGAAAATAAGCTCTCAGGCACACAGGCCCTTCTGCAGGTTATCAAATTACACTAAATGACACTCACATCAACTTGAAGAAATGTTTTACATTATTCTTCAAAGGAAAGGAATAAACTCAATTCCATTCACTTTATAGGATATCAAGTATTTAAAAATTGCATTTTCGAAGAGCTTGTTTTCCCAGAGGAGTGAAGGCAGGCCTGTTTTAACTGCCCAAGGAGACTCCAACCTTTTGGAATCATTGTAAAGGTTTAAAATAAATATCAGCCAAGCTGGCTTGGAGGCGCAGGTTCAATTAGGTGCCTGAAAGTTTAATTAAAAACCTCAGTGAGACAGAGAAAAGTGACCACCCCTTGAAGGCCATGCTGCTAAGGCACAAAAAGCTGATCCCCACGGAGATAAATGTCCCATTGACAAGGGACATCAATCCAGAGCCAGGGCTTCACGGGTTCCTCTGCTCCGGGAGCTGCCAGGGCTTTTCCAACCTGCTTGGATCAGCAGAGCACTCGGGGCTCCCTCAGGATGGGACAGAGATGGAGTGCACTGCTCCAAACCTGGAGCAAAAACCTCCCTGGCACTCAGCACATCTTGGGGAGGTGCAGAGGAAGGGAATTGGGGCTCACCCCGGCACGCTGTGTGCTCCTGGGGGAAGCCTGGGAATTGTTGGATCTCTGATCCCATCACATGTTCCGTGGTGAAATCAGTACCCAAGGACTTCCAAAGGTTCCAAAGTTTCCAGCTCCATCCCTCTTGGAGAGTTGGAACTGCTTGGCTGAACACCATGAGCAGAATTGTCTTGGTGTTTCAGGAATTCTGCTGGTGCTAAAATCCAACCCACAGCACAGGGATAATTTATTCCTGCATAACTTTGGCTTATTTCATTATTTAGAATTTTTACAGACCACTCACTAAAAAACTTCTAGGATTTTTGAAGGGTCTGGGATGCTTTGAGATAGTGAGAAATCAGAATCTGAAGAGCCCTGAGGCAGTAGAGCTGAAGTCTGGGATCTGAAAGCTTTTCATGGGACGAAAGGCCTTAAAGAGCTGGGGTCAGATGTTTGTTGGGGTCAGCTATTTATTTTACTTCAAATTTGGGTTTTCACTGGCTCACCCTGCTGTTTTGTATTTTTAATTGCTGTGTTCTCAAATCCTTCAGTGTCTGCTCCTATTCCTTAAAGAGTTTGCTGTCCCTGACCCTTTGTGCTGACAGAAGAGTCAATGTGACAAAAACGAGTGGAGCACAAGAAGAGAAGGATCTGAACCCCAAAGCCTGCAGGACCCTGTGCCTTCCCAGGGAGATGTGTTTGGATGGCTCCATTTAAAAGCTGACAGACCCAGAGGATGGGACCTGTCCTGTTGCCCATTCCTTGATAAGATCCCTGTGGTTTGAAGTCACATTGAGGTTTCTGAGTTCAGGAATAACTCGTGGAGCTCATTGAACATGGCTCCAGTGGGGTGAAATGGGGATGAAATGCCATTTTAAGGGAAGGTGTGGAGCAGCAGAATAATTTGGATAGCAGCACTCCCTCCTGCTTTGCCTGGGAGACAACAGTCCAATAATTCAGAATCCAGGAGAAGCGTGCTGTCTAAGGAAGGCAGGACAAGGCTTCTCCGGTATCAGATAACTGGTGTTAATGTCTCTGATAACTGGTGTCAAAATGTCTCTGTGCCATCTCATTTCGGACAAGTAACTTTGGGTGTCAAACAAGTTCCAGGTGCTGCAAAGGACACAGCACCACTTTGAAGTGCTGTGTGCACATTAAACAGGTTTTTCTCCCCAAGTAAATGGGCCGTGCTGCTACAATCAGGCTTCCTCCACTTGAATTAGCTCAGGTATCCTGTTTGGATTCTGGACATCCATCTCCTCAGATCCCACAGCCTGGATTAACCAACTGGCTGTAATTTGGGATGTAAATTCTGGAGAGTGGAGGCCCTCAGCACACACCACACTGCAGGGACCATTTGCAAATGGAAATTCACGGACAGTAACGAGCCCAGACACATTCTGAAGGCAGGGGATTTTAGCAAACTGAGCATTCCTTGTGCTTCAGTTTCTCCAAAATCCCGTTCCACAGCTGTGCTCGGTGTTCCTGCGCTGCTCCTGCTCATCCCCGGTGTGTTTGTGGCACTTGGACTGACACGCGTCCCCTCAGCCCTGTCACCTGTGTGTGCCCTCCCTGCCTGTACCCAGCAGAGCTTTCTCCCTGTCCTCGTCCTTCCCCGGGAGCGCCAAGGGAGTGCAGCTCCCGTGGTCTCGTTATCAGATTTCCCCGGGGTTTTTGGGTTTGCTCTCAGCCGCTCCTCGGGCTTGGAGTGACCTACAGACATTTCCAGACATTTCCAGCCCCATTTCATTGTTCTCTGCCAGGTCCTTCCTCAAAGCTCTCCTTTCCCACGACGCATGCAAACCTCCTGACAATGCTTTACGAGCCATGGCTTTTGATGAGTATTTTTATTATTTCCTTGTTCTCCTCATATTTATTCATCCGCCTTACAAGGTGCTTTCCTTGGTGCAAAGATCATCATTTTGTTCTGGGTTTTTACTTTTGTTTTAACCTTTTGTTGACTTGTTTTTGCTTTGTTTTATCCTTTTTATTTGCCCGGCCAATGAGAAGTTTCTAGGCCTTGTATTACCCTGATTGTGGCAAAATACCTGCAAAAAGAAGTAATTTTATGTGTTTAATAAACCACCTGGCTCTGAAGCCTGAGCCATGCATATTATTTGGTTTCAGCAATTATAGTTGCAACAGCAGCAAGGATTTTATCGATCCAGACAAAGGCCAATCTCCTCTGAAATTCTGCTGGGCTGTTAAAGGGTGACTGTGCCTTAATCAATAGTTTTCAGGTACTTTATCTAAAGCACACACGTTTATCACTGAAGAATGTGAGTCTCTCAACCTTCCCTGAGCAACTCAGAGAAGTTTTATTTCTTACAGGGCCATCCCAGATTGCTGGGAAAATCCCTCGTATCATATGGATGTAACACAAAACATAAAGGCATTCTGCAAACAGCTTCATTAATAGATGATAAATTAATGGCTGGCTCCTCACGGGGTGGCTCAGGGCTGGATGCCTTTCCCTGCACAAGGGAGTAATTTTGGATTGAATTCACGTGGATTTTCCTTTCTTGAGGATTAACAATAAAGGGAATAATTTTGGATTGAATTCACGTGGATTTTCCTTTCTTGAAGATTAATAATAAAGGTTTAATTTACCTAAAATGTCTATAGGTGGTCACGCAATTCTTATGTGCCCATCAGTATTTACACAGCTTGAATTCTCTGAAAAGGTGAAAAAAAAAAAAAAGAAAGAATTACAGAAGAAGAATTTAAGGAGTTAATCTGGAGGGATGGTGGGGGAAGATAAACGACAGCAATACCAGGAAAAAGGGAAACGAAAAGAAAAGTGAGAAAATTCTCAGGCCAAAGTACTGAGTGTTGTAAAAACACAAAGTAATAGAAAGAAAAAAAAAAATTCCTTCCCAGCCATTAACTTTGCACTGTGGTGCAAAAGCTGAGGCTGCTCCTCTTTTAAAATCAACATTTCATGGGTGCAATCCCTCCTGGTGCTCACAGGGGGAACTTCCCTGGGCTCTCCCTGAAGGGTCATGAAGGCAGCAGTTTCACAGATCAAATACTATCAGGCCATAAAGATGATGTAACTTTGGAGAAAACGTTCCGCACAGAACTGTCTCCTCATAGCAACTCTACACACTTAATCCTGAGTGTGAGTAGTTAAAAATATCTCACATATTAGAGTCAAACCTTGTGGAAATGAATTATCATTTCAAATAACTCTTCCATTTAACCTACACAGGAAATTTGAAAATTTCTTAGCTGTCACCTACACTGAGCCTTTTCTTTTTGACGCTTAAGGTTTTCCACTGAGTCATTTGGATCATTGATTATTTAAAATACCAATTTATTGCCCACGCTAACGGGTAAATTTGTACAGGCTTGGCTTCCTCGTGTGCTGCTGAAAAGCCCCTGTCAAGCACTAAGGAAAACCCGAGAAAAACACCGGAAAATTGAGTAATATTATTAAAAAATACTTGTATAAAATGCATTTTCTCGCTGAGACATCTTGTGGTGTGTGAGGCTTCCTGCAGCTCGTCAAAACGAAACTACCGGGTTGCAAATTCAAACGGCGACCAGGGGAGCCCGAGGATTCTATGAGAGACTTACACCACACAGCCAAAAATCGCTTTTTTTAAACAAAACCTGCCTCCATCGCTTTTTTTAAACAAAACCTGCCTCCATGCAGCACCGATGGGCTTATTTTCAGATATTATTTTCAATTTGTTAAATATAAAAATAAAAATAAAAATAAAAATAAAAATAATAAAAATAAAAATAAAAATAAAAATAAAAATAAAAATAAAAATAAATGCTATTAATATAAATATATGTAAATATAATGTATAACCATAACTATAAACATAAATATTTTTCTAAATTATAAATATAAGTATAAATATATAAATTTCTGCTCTTTAGGTAAAGCCCACATTTGTTTTCATCATGTATTAAGATGAATTTTCACTTTGTGGCACTGAAAATTCCTAACAATGAGCGATGTCCAAACTGCCCAAACAAGCACATTCCTAAAGGGGAATTCCCATTTTTTCCAAGTTGGGTGTGATTTGGAAGAGCCCAGGTTACCAGCTCATAACTGAAGTGAGGTTGGAATATAAAGAGGAATAATGAGCATTAAAAGAAAGGGTTGATCTCGGGGATCTGACAGAGGCACAGATTCCTGAAGCGGCTGAAATGCTGCGTAATTCAGGAAAACGATGTGCCCATTACTCCCCCTGAGAAGAAAAGCTGAACAGAAATATTACCATTTATCAGCCATCAGAAAATCAAGGAAATCACAGTCCTGAGCCTTGGGAGAATGGGCCTCGTTAGTGCTGCTGCTCAGAGCGCTCATTTTCTCCATTACAGCAGAACAAAGAGAGATGCAAACTTGGAGTATTTTCATTTCTCTGCTCAATACCAAGCCCGAGCCTTTCGAAATTCCTTACTCAGCCATGTATTCGAGTTTCCTTCCAAAATGAGCCTGAGACACAGCACTGACGGTAGCAATCTGCATCTGGACATTTACATTTTTGTTGCGTCTTGGGTTTGGTGCTGTTTTATGAGCTAAACTCTGCTCCCTGGAAGTGTTAAAATCCAGAAAGAAGAGTTTGAACCTGAGCTGCTCCCCAAAATGTCTCTGTTTTCATGATCCTGTCAGTGTTTCTGTGTACAACGTGAACCACACCACCTAACCCCTCACACTGATTTATCTGAGCATTTGTGTAGATTGATTTTTCAACTACAGCTCCAATGATCGTCCTTTTGGAAACCTGAGGAATTAAGGATGGAAAAGCAGCTTCGCTTCCCGCAGTGAAGTGGAACAGGATCCAGAATACTGGAGCTCCCAGACCTGCCAGCAGATCAGAAGTTTTCCTTTCCTTTTAGAAGTATTATTGAGCTCACCCCAAACCAGCAGAGACAGAAGCATTTTTTGTCACTGTCCCACCATCAGCAGTGCCACAAGGATTTGTTTTAACATGGAAAAACGACATCCCTGGATCTTCCAGGGCACGCTGACATGGCTCATTTCAGTAACTATTTCTTCACTTTTTTTTCATTCTCAAATTATTTTTTCCCCTTTCCTTTAATAGGAAAATTGTGGGGTTTTTAAAAAAAAAAAAATTAGAATTTCCTTTAATAGGGAAATTCTGCTGGAAAGGCAAAGCAGCTGGACACCAGCAGGGAAGTGCAGCTCCACAATCTGCTGACTGAGGATTGATTCCTCTTGGGCTATTTGCAGCTGAATGATTTTTGGGATATACTCCAGCTCTGGTACCAAGGAACATTTTTGCCAATGGTCACATCATCACCTACAAATTTGTCTGCAAAAGCTCTGATTTAGCACATTAAAAGCCGAACATTTACGGGCTGAATTGTAGAAAATGCACGGGATGTAAATTAAAGGCAATCCCCCAATGGAATGTTGTAGGAAATAAAAAGTGATTTAAAGCAGAGTGGCTGAGACCAGAGCAGGCTGTGCTCTTGCAGAGGCACTCTGGAGCTCTGCTCCTGCGTTTGAAGCTGCCTGGCTCCTGCTCGGTGTCATGCGGCAGCCCTGGGCTGAGTTCTGGTCACAGGAGCAGATGTTGGGCTGATGTGGATCAGCAAAGGGCCACTGGAGCGGGAGAACTCCCTCCAGCCTGCACCCTCTGGGAGCTGTGCTGCAGCCTCTCCCCTGGGGGACACAGAATGTTGGGAGCTATCGCAGAGCTCATCCCACGGCAGCTTCCGAAAAAATGAGAATAAAAACATCTAGATGCCTTTAACTGGGGAAAGAAGTGCTCACTGGGGGTGTTAGACATTCAGAGAGGCCTCGTGGGAGGAGATCCCCGAGGCAGCTCTGAGGGACACAGCAGAGCCCAGGACCCTGGGAATGAGGGAGAGATCCCAAATCACTCGGTGCCGCAGCAGGCCCTTGGCTGCCCTAACATCTGAGAGGGGTCCAGGGCCCTGGGAATGAGGGAGAGATCCCAAATCACTCGGTGCCGCAGCAGGCCCTTGGCTGCCCTAACATCTGAGAGGGGTCCAGGGCCCTGGGAATGAGGGAGAGATCCCAAATCACTCGGTGACGCAGCAGGCCCTTGGCTGCCCTAACATCTGAGAGGGGCCAGAGACCTGGGAATGAGGGAGAGATCCCAAATCACTCGGTGCCGCAGCAGGCCCTTGGCTGCCCTAACATCTGAGAGGGGTCCAGGGCCCTGGGAATGAGGGAGAGATCCCAAATCACTCGGTGCCGCAGCAGGCCCTGGGCTGCCCTAACATCTGAGAGGGGTCCAGGGCCCTGGGAATGAGGGAGAGATCCCAAATCACTCGGTGCCGCAGCAGGCCCTGGGCTGCCCTAACATCTGAGAGGGGCCAGAGCAGCTCCAGGATTCCAGTGTCCCACACGGCCAACGGGTTAGACATGGAAAGGCATCGAATCCTGTCATACTGGCAACATCTGAAGCTGATTTTCCTTCTCAAGCTTGTGCAGTCCATCACGTTAAGAAGCTGTTTCAAAAAGTGAGTTTTTAAGTACCTCCCTGACTGAAGAGTATTTTCTCCAAGTGCAAATACTTCTTTTTTTTCTAAAGAGAAAGAAAAGCAGAGTACAGTGCAACCAGCGGTTCTAAATGTACAAACCCAAGGGGAAACACGCGCAGGAACTCTGCAGCTTTTGAATACAAATGTTCCTCCACAAGGGAGCAAGCCCTGAGTGAGTGTGAACAGCCTGGAGACAGCCGAGCTGTCCAAGTGTCCCTGGGCCAAATCTTTGGTTCCTCCTCTCGAGCTGTCCAAGTGTCCCTGGGCCAAATCTTTGGTTCCTCCTCTCGAGCTGTCCAAGTGTCCCTGGGCCAAATCTTTGGTTCCTCCTCTCGAGCTGTCCAAGTGTCCCTGGGCCAAATCTTTGGTTCCTCCTCTCGTCCACAGCACTTCAGCCAACTCCCATCAAAACCCCTTCAAACCTGCCTCTTGCACAAGTCAGGCTTTGCACGCAGCTGAAAGATTATCATGAAATATCCTCCCAGCAGTGGGCTGCTTCTTTGTTAATACCAGCTATTCCATTTGGATAAACCCTGGGATTAACAGGCGTTTTTCTGTGTGCAACATCAATCTTTGCAGCTTTACATAACATTTTGTTTCTTACAGGAGGGAGATAGGGCTATGAAAAGCCATTTGCAGGAGCTTCTTTCACCTAAGTGTACATTTAGTAAATAAATTTTGTATCTTTTATATAATTTTTGTTAATATATTAGTAAAAGCATTCAGATCAATTCACATGATTCCTCAAAAGAGGTGTTTAAGATAAACCGAGAATTAAACATTTTCTAATTGCATAATGAGGTGCAAAATTCACAAATTGGGAATTGTAAACAAAATGTGAACTCTTTGTAAAACAAATCTATCTGTTCCTTGAAGGATATGAAGGTGAGCAGAGCCTAATTACCACCTTTATATTTGCATTATTATTTTCCAAGCTAAAAAATATGCAAAAAATATCAAAGAAGCAGAGCTTTGTTCTGTAGCATCACATGAAGTTCTGAACAGCACCATACCATGAGAATTTGTGGTTTATGCATAATTTATTATGTTGTAGGCACCTACAAAACTGTAAAAAACCCTGATTTAGTAAAAAAATTGATTTATTAAAAAAACTGATTTATTAAAAAAACCCTAATTTAGTAAAAAAACTCATTTAGAATCAAAAGATCCAATTGTTTGGGTTTTTGTTTTGTTTTTTTTTTAAAGGCAGCCCAGTGACACTGGATTGAGGATTCAGACTGGAACTGGTCTATCCTTCAAAATTGGTCTTCTGAGTGTTTTTGCACTGTGATCCTGAGGTAAAATCAAGCAGAAATTGTTCCTCTGAGAGCCAAGCAGCTTAATTAGATTACAGTACACAAAATGCACTTGATGCATCCCTGATTATGTCTACAATGAAATCACAATATAAGTTATTCTTTGGGTGATATCAGATCAAAAGACCACCGGAGGATTGTCTTCCTTCATAACTTAGCAAGAGCAAAGCATGTTTTGGATATTATTATATGGAGTCGCACAGAAAGGAAACGGGGCGTTAGTAAATAAATTTTATAATTTTTACTTAGTTTTTACTAATAAATATTAGTAAATACTAATATAAGTAAATAAATGTAATATATTTTACTTTCTTTACATATTTTTACATGTTTTACATGTTTTTACTAATATATATATATATATATATATATATATTTATAATAAAAGCAGCAGAGTGCAGCAAGGTGATTTTCGGGCAGGGCTGGATTTGGAGGAAGATTCTCCAGGGTGATTCTCAGTTCTTTTCAGGTGGTTACTCACACAGGGACGGGGCTGTTGCTCAGCCCCTTGGCTCGGTCAGTCCTTTTCCAGGAGCACAGAGGGAAGGGCAGCACAGGGATGATTTCCCTGCGAGGTCACTGGCACTGGGCTGGGCACTGAGGCAGGCCAGGACGTGCTGCCTTTCCCATTCCATCCTTCCCAGACCACGCCACGGGGTGGGATGGGCACGTCTGGGGTAACAAAGAGGTGGAAAAGGTGGTGATGAAAAGGGCACGGCTGGAATAAAAGGGTTTTCTTTCATAAAATTCCAGGCTGGGTCTCACACAGAGGGGCTTTTTTACCATCATATTCTGACTAGTTCTGAGCACTGGGCAGGAATGGAACACATAGTGCCAGAGTCCAATTTCATTATTCATCATAGAATTTCTGCCTAATATCTAATCTAAACCTACGCCCTCTCAGTTCAAAGCCATTCCCTGTGTCCTGTCCCTCCATCCCTTGTCCAAAGTCCCTCTCCAGCTCTCCTGGAGCCTCTTTAGGCTCTGGAAGGGGCTCTGAGTTCTCCCCAGAGCCTTCTCTTCTCTAGGCTGAACAATCCGAACTCCCGCAGCCTGTAAATGAAACAGAGCACTAACTAAGTATACCATTTTTTAAAACATTTTTATCTCTATGTAGTCTTTTACAGTATTACTACATGGAAAAATCTGCATTACATTTTAAAAAGCAAATAGCTGTATCAAGAAAATGTCATTTTTGTCCATCCAGACTGGGATGTGAAAGGGCTGCTGTCCTACACCAGGTTTGGAGAAAATGCTCCACGTACTGTGAGACAAGCCATGCCTCCATGGAACACCACCAGCACTAATTAGCCCCGACTAATTTACCTTCCTCATATTGCTGTGACATCGCTGCCATGTTTGTGCAACGGATGGGGCTGCGGTGACTCAGCCTCTGTCACTTTTGGGGTTTTTTGAGAACTATCCGATCCAAGCCTCATCCTCTGGGAAACGCCCAGAGATAAAACACACATAGTCTGAAAAATCATTGTGTTTTCCCCAGGAGCTAAACCAACTTCTCTTTCCTGACACTCCTCAGTCTCTGAGGGACTGGGCGACTTCATTTTCACGCTTGGGAAAGGCATCCCCTGTCATAACTCTGACTTTTCTCAACAAGTATCATGGAAAATGATAATGAGCTCTATCAGCATGGAAGACTTTACAGAGCTCATTTTCAATCATTAAAAACGAGTAGAGACTACATGCAGGGTCAGGGCAGTATATATCTATATACCTATATATCTATATACCTCCATATCTATATATCTATATACCTATATATCTATATACCTCTATATCTATATATCTATATACCTATATATCTATATATCTATAATCTATCTATATATCTATATATCTATATACCTATATATCTATATATCTATAATCTATCTACATATATATCTATATATAGATATACACACATACTCTACAGAATTCTTCTAGTTATGGCGCAAAGGCATTATTTTCCAGGTAAAATTTCAGAAGTAGGAACAAAATTACCATCCCCTCTGCTCTGCAAGTGTATCTCTCGCTTTTAATACTGTTTATCTTATTCCAATAAAAAATTTAAAGTTTCTGCAGCAGCTTTTTTTTTTGTTTTTTTTTGCTAAAACTCTGAAGACCGGGAGGAAGGGGGATTACTCTATGCGAATGCAAAGAGTGAGGAAAGATTGAACTGTAATTTTCGGCTTCACGGTGCAAATAAATGCTAAGTGTAATGAGGGGGTGGATTAAACTTAATTTTTGGCGCCATGATGGGGGCAAATGCAAACTTTAGTGAGGGGAAGGATTAAACTATTAACTCTGGGCTCTGCGAGGGGACGGAATGTGAAGCGTGGTGAGGAGAGCGGTTCAAGCGTCAACCCTCGGCTCCACGAGGGGAGTGAACGCCAAGCCTAGCAAGCGGCAGGATTCAACTGTAAACTGTCGGCTCCACGAGGAGAGCCAAAGCAAAGCGCAGCTGGTGGAAGGATTAAAATATTAACTTTGCTCCGTTCCCGGCCGGAGCGGAGGCAGCGCAGGCGCGGCGAGCGCCCGTCCCGCCGCGCCTCCCCTCAGCCCCCGGCGCCCAAGATGGCGGCGGCGCTGAGGCGGGCCCGCCTTCCCCCCCGCTGCCCGCGCTGCGTCACCGCTCCCGCCCTCTCCCTCCCCGCCGCCATTGGCCGCGGGGCGCGCGCGGCGCAGCCAATGGGCGGCGGCGCCCAGAGCGAGGCTGCCCCTGCTCCCCCTCCCTCCCTCGCCCGCCCGTCCCTTCCCTTCCCTTCCCCCGCTCGGCGGCACCGGCGCGTTCGGGCCGCCGGCACCGGCCCGGGCCCGCTCCGAACCGCCCCGCTCCGGGCCCCGCCGCGCCGCGCCCGGCCGCGCTCCGGGCCCCGCCACCCGGCCCCGCAGCGGCGCTCCCCTCGTCCCGGCCCTTCCCGGCTCGCCGAGGCCGAGAGCGGGCCCGCCGGGCCCCCGGCGCGCTCGGGCCCGGGCGGAGGCGGAGGGGCCGCGCTCCTCCCTGGCCGCCCCCGCCATGGCCGACAACGAGAAGCTGGACAACCAGCGCCTCAAGAACTTCAAGAACAAAGGCCGCGACCTGGAGGTGAGCGCGGCGGGGCCCGGCCGCGGAGCCCGCGGGGAGGCGGGAGCGGCGCTGCCGGGCGGGGAGGGAGGGCAGGCCGGGCGGGGAGCGAGGAAGGAGCCGCCGAGGCCGCGCTGCGGGCCGGGCGCGGCCGGGCCCGCGGGCGGCCGGCGAGGGGCAGCGGCCGCGCCCGGCCGGCGCCGCTCCGGGGCTCCGCGGCCCCTCGGGCCCGGCAGCGGCCGCGGCTCCTCCCGGGCGGCTGCGGCCGCGCCCGCCGGGGCTCGGCCCGGCCCTGCCCCGGCGGCCCCGCTTCGGGGTGGGCTCGCCGGAATCGCTGCTGGAGCAATCTCTCCGAGCAGCTCCTAAAAGCCTGAGTCAGGATTAGGGCCCGGTTGGCTGTTCTGCTGCGTGTCTCCAGGATACCTAATTAAATAAATAACGCCATAACTTTCATGGCTAGATTATTTTTTTAAAAAAACACTTCTCTCTTTTTTTTTTTTTTTTTTCTTTTTTTTTTTTTTTAACTTTTGTATTTCTGTTTTCTGCTCGGATAGTTGAGAAGCCGTTCTGGCTTGTAGCACAGAGCTCCTGAACTTTTTGGCTGTGAAGGTGCTTCCTAAACACAGCAGGATACATAATTTACTTGGGGTTTCCGTAGGAAATAGTCAAATTTTAAAACTAGGTATCAATCCTCACCTTTAAACACTCGGCCAGGAGTGCTGGTTGGAGCTTAAAATTGTCTGTACCGGGCTCTGGACAAGAATCTTGGCATTCTCGTGGCCGTCTTTTGCTAGCTTCAAAGTGTCCCTTGTGTTTTCCATAATATTCCAGTCTTATATATGAATACATTACAATGTTTCAAAAGTGAAAACTCCTTTATATTGTCTGTGTTAATGTAAACATCAGCCAAGTTTCCCAGAAGTCTGTAACGCCTGGATTTCTAACCTGCCCAATTAGATTGATAAAACAGTTTATTCCTCAGTTATGTCCAAACTTTTGGCAGGACTATTGGGAGTGGGGATAATTAATTGCTCTGCTTGCTAACAGTGTTTGAGGTTGGTTGGCAACCCCTTGCCTTAGATACTAATTTACTTTTATATAAATGTTGCTACCACTGAATAGGCAGTTAGAGGAAGGCATCTTTAGGAATGCACACAGAATGTGCCATTACAGTGGAAAGTGGGATTCATGAGTAGACACGGGCTGGAATTCAGGTGCTTTGGTGCAGAATTTCAAGGGGAAAGGGCTGAAGTAGGGAAGGTTCAAGATGGACACGCAGGTAGCACCACGTGGGAGTGTGTCAGAAGGCAGGCAAGCTCTTCAGTCTTTTTTTTTTTTTAATTTGCTGCAGCACTGAAATGCCTTTTTCCACAGCCCAAACCCACTGCTGGGCCGTGTTAAATTTTAGAGAGTGACATTTATCCAGCAAATCCTGGAGCACATGCCTGCTCCCTAAAATAACCACGGTGCAGGGCTATTTTTCATACAATAGCTCAGGCTTCTGGCTGTCCCTGCTGCTCATTAACTGCTTACACATCACACTGGGCATCAGGCTGAGGGAATTGCTGGTGCCCACTCCCAGCCAACCTCCAAAATCCAGCTTGCAGGGCTGTTTGGGCAGAAAGTTGTGTATTTATTTGGCAGAGGAAGCCAACATTTGATTTTTATCTCCTTCACTCCTCCCCCTTTTTATCTGCGCTGAAATTCTCGTTGGCCCTGGGTTGTTTTTACAAAACCATAATTTTTTTTTTAATTTTCCATGACAGTTTACCCCTAGAGAAATGAGATATCACCCTAATTTTGGTGAATGCCAAATGAAGAGGTTTCTGGAGGTTATGAAAGGTTGCCATGTTGTGAATTGCAAACTTCCTAAAAATGTTATCTCTTAATTCCATGTGCTCAGCTCAGTCCATTGGCAGTTACAGTTCCTGTCACATTGCCCTTGCCTTCCAGGTTTTACGTATTCACAGGAAGTTCTTGAATTTCTGACCAAAATCAGGGAATTTCCTACATTTTACCCCTTAAAGTACCAAACATTTATTCACCTTTTTGGATACTTTAGTTATTTGATTTCTTTCCCCCAATGTGCTTCTAAAAATACAAATTCTGGCCTGGAAAAAAGAGGGGGAAAAAGAAAACAAACCCCAGCAGAAGCACCTGTTTTACATAAGGTGTTTGACAAAATTCCTTCATATGCTGAAGTCTTGGGTAAACATTTCCTGCATGGGCATGTTGTAAATAATTGCTGCCATGTGTTTGGACATGACAGATTGGTGGTGACACTGGGAATTGAGGGATTCACTGGGACCAGAAATCCCCAAGATTTCCTTCTCCTGTCCCTGGTTTCTGCTCCTGCTCAAAGGAATACATGTAATAAAGTTTTTAATAGTGGGGGAGCAGTAATTTGGAGCTGAGGCAGCATCTCTGAGGGGAATTGAAGATTTCTGGTCAGTGCTTGCAACGGTTTTTTTAGGGTCTTCAAGATTTTAGAGCTGTGGGGGGAAAACAGAATTGGTTCAGCACAAAGAGGAGCGTTAAAAACTGCAGAAGTGGCCACAGTTTTTAACCTCCAGCCCCAAAGCTGGACTTGAAGAAGGGCTTATCTGGACTCTGCTATTAAATGATGCAAATACTGATCCATTAGGGAGCAGGGTAAGGTGACTTTTTTCATCTTGTCTTCAGTGAGGAACAGGTTTTACTTGGGTTTTTTTCCCTTGGATGAGAAGGGTTGAGCTGGTTCTTACTGGTTGTTGTGGGTTGTTGTGCTGGCACCCATCCAACCTTTGTTTTTAATGGTAATACCACAGATCTTGGAATGAAATACCAGATCTTTACTATACAAAGGCCAGATAAGTGCAGATTGATCATTGTGGCTGTGCTAGAGTTTTATGGACAAATTGAGCTTAAATAATGCCTTTTTCATCCTGCATTTAGTGGTCTTGATTTGGGAAGCTTTGCAGCGTTTTGGGGTGTTTTATTTGATTCATTTTCTTTCACCTGGTGATTCAACATTTCATTTTCCCTTGGTGATTGTTGCCTGCTGCAGCATTGCAATCTGTTTAGGGGTTGTTTTTGAAATGAAATAAAAAATATTTCCTGCATTTTATTTCTCTGGAAATCCTGGAAGACTCTGCTGAATCTTTCCTCACCTGTGTTGCTGGGCAGGAGATTAAGGATTGCTTGAACAGTGCCAGCACAGGAGAGGTGTTAAATAGAGATTTCTGCTCCTCAACTGAGAGATGCATGAAGGGAAATGGTGATAATTCGTGATGCAGAGCACTTCAAAACTAATTTTGGAGCAGCCATTGCATCAAGATGCTTGAAGATCAGTAATGTCAGGATTTTAAGAGTTGCCAGTATTATTCAATGGACTTCAAAAATACCAATATATTTGGGAACACCAGGGAAGCTCCAGGGGAGTGAAGGAAAGGTGGTGGTGTGATATATAGTGAATATTGCAGGTACTTTGAAGCTTTTCAGCCCTTTCTGTATCCCACACAAAATAGTCTGCTTGGGATTAAATATGGAAGAACTGAAGGAGAGCAGGAATTTCACTCAGTGAGATAAAAATAGGTTCCTTTAAGCTGACTTGGAGTTCTGTGGTGAAGCTCATCCATCTTGTCACTTTCAAATGATACTGAGATATTTGTTTAAGGCATTTTCTCTGCCATGCACAGCTTCTCCAGGAAAAATGGGCCTGGTGGCACTTGTAATGTCATATTGATTTTTATTTTTTTATCTGGAACTCAGACTGCCATTTTCATTCTGAAGTTGCTGAGATGTGACTTCTGGGGGTATCTTGGGCTGGCTTTATGATCCCAAAGCGTTTTTATCAGTGATCTTGAGAGCAGATTTCATTGCTCCACTTTGGAATTGAGATAGGATTTGTAAAGGAGGGGAATAATGGATGGAGGAGGGCCTGAATCACTGGCTATAACTGAGGAAAAATAGTCTGGTTTCAGCTGTCTATTCCCTGTGGGGTGTGTTTTGTTTTTATTTGGAGTCCCAGACCACACTGCTGCTGGTAGCAACTTCCTAGGAAGGAAGGAAGGATGGCACAACCAACTCATTTTTTATTTACAGTAACTGTTGACTTTGCAGTTCCCCAACAGAAAAAATGTGCCTTTGGAAGCCATTCCCTGGGATGAGAGCAGCAGCCAGAGTTCTACAGTTACTCCTGTGCTGTCAGACCTCCCTGCTGGAGGTGCAGAAATGGAGGGGAACATTTTATAACAGCAAAAAATCCCTACCCCACCCAGGCGTGAGCACAGGCTGAGTTCCTGATCCCTTCAGGGAAGAGATCCCATTCCAGGATCCCATTCCAGGTGTGTTCAGGAAGGGCTGGTGCATCCCAGCCGCTTGAAAACCCCCAGAATGTCCCAGGATCCTGCAGGCATCACTACCACGAGATTTTAATGATAAGCTGAAGGGCTCAGTCATGACTAATGGTCAGAAATAGCCCTTATGATAAATCTGAAGCTAAATATAATTGAAAAAAAGGAGGATGGAGGGGTGGCCATCGTAGGCTGACAGAAATAGATCTGCTCATTTGATTTTTGATGTAGCAAATGACAAACAGGATCCAGTGACTGAGGGCGCCACGTGAATTCCTGACAGAGTGGTGCGTGTTTTTCAACTGGAGCCCTTCCCAGGCCATTCTGAGCTCTGCTGTAAAGCCTTTCTGGTGAGAGTGGTTTCCTGTGGTGGTGTGAGCTGGGAGCTGATTCAGATAGCTCAGATCTCCCCCAGAAGAGAAGGAATAGCTCCCCACGTGCCAAGACACCGCCATCCCTCATCTCTGCCCTTTGAGCTGTTCTCCAAAAGGCTGCGCGAGTCCACCTTGGCTTGTTTGGCATTTTACTTTCTCCAAACGGTTCCATCTCTAGCTGGGGTGGTGGCACTGGGAAATCCCATGGCAGAGCTGACTTCAGTTCTCATTTGTGGTGCTTGTCCTCCTCCTCAGAGGATGAGCAGTGCCAGGTTGACCTGTAACTATTCTGTCAACAGACTCTGTTTACACAGAGAGTGATTTTTAGTGGAGCCAGGGTTTGGTAAATCGTGCTTCAGAGTGACTTCACTGGTGGCTTGTCTTTTATGTGAAGGCTTTTGTGATTCCAAGGTGTGCAGGCAGGAATTCAGGCAAGGCCTGACAGCTCTTGGCAGGAGGGAGAACATCCTTCTTGTCCCAGCAGAGGATCCTTTAAAGTCTGATCACCTGCAGATAGGATTTTTTTAAGTAAAGAATTTTCTAAATGACCCATCTGAGGCTTTTTTTGTTGTAATGTTTGTTTTGGTCCCACTCAATTGTCTCTGCTTGAGCAGCAGTGTCACCCCTGAGGTCTGGGAAGAGCCACCCCTGTCCCAGGGCAGCTTTTGGGTGGGAATGCTGATTTTGCTGCCTGTGATTTGGGAAGGTGTTAAAAGTCCTGTGAGATCATCAGGGGCGTGGTACAGTTCTGCAATCTGATTACCAGAGGCTTTCCTCACATTATTTTCACCTTGGATGTGCCAGATCACTAGAGTTTGGAGAAACTCTAGTGAGCATTTGAGAGCAGGAGCCTGGAGCACCTAAGTCAGGTGGAGAGCTGCAGCATCTTTGCAAAGCCTGGAAGTGCTGTGTGTGATCCAGCAGGGTGTCAGCTTCTCCTGGAGCTCAGAGAAACGTCCCTGGAGTGGTTCCTGCCTTCCCTCTGCTCTTCAGAGCTGCATCCATTGTCCTGGGCGCTGGGCATTGCTGGGGAGTCCCAGGCTGGGGGATATTTCCAGGTCCCTGGTGATCTCACAGGGCTTTTAACACCTTCTCAAAGCACAGGCAGCAAAATCAGCGTTCCCACCCAAAAGCTGCCCTGGGACAGGGGTGGCTCTTCCCAGACCCCAGGGCTGACACTGCTGCCCACAGCAAAGCTGCTGCTGACACAGAGACAATGGAGTGGGACAAAGAAATATTACAACAAAAAAAGCCCCAGCTCCTCTGTTCTGGCTCCCCCAGGTTGCTGCAGCTGCTGCTGGCACTCTGCCTTTTCCAGAGCAGGAAGCTGTCACTGGGGGAGGTTGGATTTTCCCCTCAGCCCATGCAGAGTTCTGCTCCCACAGCAGCAGGGAGCCATCCCTGCTTTGCCACTTTTCCTGTCCTGAACCCTTTTCTCTGGGGAGCTGCAGTGCTCCACTGAAATTTGATCTGATGAGCTGCACCTTCTTTTTGATAAGATAATGATGCTTTGGATGTGAGGTTTATGCTTATCTTCAGATCTCCTCCCTGTTCAGTAGGGTCCTGTGCTCGGGGACTTCCAGCTTTCCCTGGGCTTGTCACAGTAAAAATGGAATTGTTTGGAATTTTGCTGTTGTCATTCGCTGTGGAGTTCAAAGTGTTGGGATAAAATCACTCCAGACTGATTTATTTCTCTGTTTTCACTGCAGTAGCACAAGCAACAATAAACCAGTTTATGTATATTTACAATTGATTTGTTTCCCTGAGTACTGTCAGTGGCAGCTGTAGAGCAAATAACAAATACTGCTTTTAAATGTCAAAGGTTTTAATTTATAAATAATAGTTCTGGAACTCAGCTTTGCTTGCAGGGTCTCTTAATTTGAGCTTGTTTATAAAGTTATTTTGCTGTTAGATTGCCATGGTCTTTATAGTGCTTTTGGTGCTGTTTTTTACAACTCCTTTCCATTTTGCCCTTTGAAAAACATGGTTTTATTCCTAATTCCCTTTTTCCTCAACATGAAGACTTAGGATAATGTTTTACTATGACATAACAGAAATATTGTAGTTATTTCCATCTCCTGTAGGATCTTTACTTTTATAATTAAAATTAAACCCTGTGTGTAAAACTTGTGTTTAAAGTGCATGAACTGAAATAGTTGTACAATAACTTTTTAAATTGATCTAAATTCAGATTATCAATTTTTTCATCTTTATTCTTTCCAGACTATGAGAAGACAAAGAAATGAAGTTGTTGTGGAGTTGAGAAAGGTGAGATGACCCAGAGTTTTTATTCTTTTATTTTATGAAATTTTTCTCACCAAGTGGGATTCGACTTTGTTGTTACTCTGATAAAATGCAAGAGTTTTCATTAAAGACTCAAAAGTTCTGAAGTTATGGGAGTTCCACAACTTTAGTCCTGAAAACCAGGAGTTTATTTGTAACCTACTTAAAATTGAGGGACTCATTCTTGCACTTCCAGAGGTTTTTAAAGATCTGGTTTTTCCTTTGAAAATTAGCTGTTCCTACTCATCTGCAGGAAGAAAATTATTTCCTTACAAATAAGTGTGGAAGAGTGTGACGGTAAAACTGGAATAGTTGGAAAAAGGAATCACAACTGGAATTATTTTTCTTCTGAGCTGAGCAGAAAACTTCTGGGAATTGCTGTGTCCTGCTAGAAATGATGACAAATAAACTGGAATGTTGAGGGATGTGTGCACATCAAACTTCCAGCACAAGTTAGATGCGGGATTTTTAGGAGGAATTCCCAAAATGTGCTTCTCTGGGCAGTCCTTCCAGCTCTTTTTAGGAAGATTTAAGTGTCAGTCATGGTGTATTTATGATTGTTTGAAACAGAAGCTTATCTTCCCTTCTTAACACCCCTACCCCCCTAAATCCAAGTTTTAAAGATATTCCACCACTTTTCTCTTTAAGAACAAAAGAGATGAACATCTCCTAAAGAGAAGGAATGTACCCCATGAAGATATCTGTGAGGATTCTGATATAGATGGGGACTTCAGAGTGGTAAGAATTAACTTGCAATAATTTCTGCTTTTTACATGCTTAAAAGACATTTGGAATTTCTAACTGCTTCTTGTCTCTGTTTTCTAGCAAAACACTTCTTTGGAGGCAATAGTACAGGTAAAAACAATAAAATTCTTTAAATATTCTCCATGGCATGATGAAAAATGTGTGAAAAATCTATTTTCTCTTATTTTAGAATGCTTCAAGTGACAACCAGGGTATTCAGTTAAGTGCTGTGCAGGCAGCAAGGTAAGAACACACTTTCCTCAAATATCCCGATTTTATTCTTAATTTATCATGCTTTTAATGTCAGAAAATGTGTTCTAGCTTAACTGAAATGGTATTAATGAAGTGATTTTTAAAAGGAAAATAGAACTCTAAAGAAATCAGAATGCACAGACCTTTTCAGTAGTGTGGATTTTCCTTACGTGTAAATACCTGGATTTGTCTTGGTGCAAACTTGATGCTTCTCACAGAATAAAATACACACTTCAAAGGACTGTAAAATCTTTGGCTTTAAGTGCAGAAAAGCTGGGTGTCCTTTTGTAGGAGGTGGAGCTGAATAACTCTTATTTTCCTAGCTGGTGATAAACTTCCAGAGGGCAGAAAGCATGGAATGAAATGGCTGTAATGGCTTTGCTTTTCCAGTGGCTCAATAATTTCACTTTGGGGGATTATTTGCTCTTAAAGAGGAAGAAACAAATCCTGTGGATCTGTGGGGGGAGGAGGAGAGAAACCCTTGGGAAGGAATTCCCAGCCCAGCAGGTGCAGTTTGGTTGTCGGGGCTCCATTGGAGATTCCCAAACTCAACCAGGGGAAGCCTTTACTGGCCTGCTCCAGTGGCAGCACTGATCCCTTTTTGAGGGGAAAGTTGGATTAAACAGCTCCCTGCTCCTTTCCAGGCAGGATTTGTCTGTAATTTGGTTTTTTGTCCTCTTCCCTGCAGGAAGCTGCTGTCCAGTGACCGCAATCCACCCATTGATGACCTAATAAAATCAGGAATATTACCTATCTTAGTGCACTGTCTTGAGAGAGATGACAAGTGAGTACTGCCAAAACTCAAAATACTGCACCAGCTCTTGCTCTATAGCTGATGTGCCACTGATCTGAATAATAACAACTGTGCTTTTTCTTTCTCTGCAGTCCTTCCTTACAGTTTGAAGCTGCGTGGGCTCTGACAAACATTGCCTCTGGAACCTCGGAGCAAACCCAGGCTGTAGTTCAATCCAGTGAGTCCTGAGGGGGATCTGCTTCCTCCACAGCTGGGATTTGGTTGGGATCAGGTTGTCAGTCAAGGCCCTGAAGGAGCTGCTGCAGGTGTTTACCTCACACCACCTGGTTTTGGCTTCATTTCCTCAGGGTTTAAACCCATTTGGGTTTCCTAATGGTGAGCAGCAGCTGGAAAGTCAAAATATCTTAGAAGAGTTGATACCTGCTGGCTTCCAGTTTTCAAACTTGGAAAAAAAACCACCAAAAGTCACCAAAAAACTTGAAATAAAACCAAACGACCCCTCTGAAAAGCTCCCTGTTGTGAAGAGGGAAGAATATTCACAGACCAGAGGCTGCCTGACACTGAACTCTTCAAAACTCAGTTGAATTACAAAACCTGTCCTTCCTATTCTGAGGCATCGGAAACGTGGGAAGGAATTGTTGGAATCTGAGCTACCAGGCAAAGCAAACTTTGTTCTGGACTCCAGGCATGTCCTGGAGCAGAGCTTCTGTTGCTAAATCAAAACTAAGTGGGCAGGGTTTTTAATTGAGTGAACAAACCAGAGCCTCTTGAAGAATCAAAGATACAGTGAAATGAGTTTTTCCTAAAATTTAAGGGAAAAAATACACAAAAATTATGTTGGCTGCAGGATCAGTTGCTTCTGTTTTTGGAAACTCAGTGTTAAGAGCTTGTGAACTTTGATGTAATTTGATTTTCACTCTTACAGGATGTCCCTTTGGTAATACTTTCATCTTTTCTTCCATCCTCTTCTTTTCCCAGTTGCAACCTGAGTTTTCTTTGGGAAATCTAATAGATAATCTGTCCCACCCCTGATCTAGAACTCATTAATTTATCAATGGATTGAGCACTTTTTCAGTGATTTCTGTAAATCTGTATTGCACTCTGTTAGTCAATTTAATAGCTGTGACATAAGAAATTTTGATTTATTTCAATTTAAATGATGCTTTTTTGTAATTTTTCCATGAGAAGTTATTAATCTGCTTGCTGGAGATGTTTTTTCTCCTTGCATACAGACACTGTAAATACCTTTATTTAGCAGGAAATAAGAATCCTGCTGATGAGTTGTTTCTCTAGTAAGCACATGGTATACATTAAGAAAAAATCTAAGTAAAAATTTCAAAATTCTCTTGAAATATATGAAATAAATGGGTTCCTTTCAGACTGGGCTGTTATGTAAGCAAGCACCTCAGTGCTGGGGGAGAATAAAACAGGATCAGTTATGTCAATGTGGATTCCTTTCCTGCCCTCTTCCTACATTCCCACTCCTCAATTCCCACTCCATTCCTGCTTCTTCTCCAGTTGCTTCATTGCAGTGCCTGAGTTTGGTCTCTGTTGTTACTTTGCACTTGGGGCTGGTGCATAACTTAGCAGAGAATTTCTGAATTCAATAAATGGAACTAAATTTGGATCCTGACAAGCTTCAGTAAACTTGAGACTTGCAAACAAATTAAATGTCAGGGGTTTAATATTCCCCAGTGCAGGCTCTGTAAGAATATGCAGCAAAGGAAGAATCATTGCAGTGCTTTATTTTAGCATCACCTGGGAAATTAGTGAGGCTTTGACCAGGAGAAAAATGTGTCATGTGAGAGTTAGTTCTGTGAATTATTTGCTCTTTTGAGATGCATTTTTAACCATTTCCCTGGGTTATTTTTGTACCTTTCAGATGCTGTGCCGCTTTTCCTGAGACTGCTGCATTCACCTCATCAAAATGTTTGTGAGCAAGCAGTGTGGGCTTTAGGAAATATCATAGGTGGGTGTTCTTCCTGCCACCACCACCCTCTGGGGATGTTTTATTTCATTCTTGTCACTCCTGCCACCACCAACTTCTGGGGATGTTTTGTTTTTTTATTGTTACTCCTGCCACCACCAACTTCTGGGGATGTTTTATTTCATTCTTGTTACTCCTGCCACCACCAACTTCTGGGGATGTTTTGTTTTATTATTGTTACTCCTGCCACCACCAACTTCTGGGGATGTTTTATTATTGTTTGGAGATTTTGTCAAGGAATCCTCAGGAATATGTTGGACTCTCACTGTTCTTGGTGGTCTGGTGTTGTCTGCCACCCCTTTCCCTTACCCACCACCATAAGTCTGTAAATCATGGGTTGTTTGCTGGTAAAATCTGTAAATGATGGGATGGGTGTTTGGTGGTAAACTCTGTAAATGATGGGATGGGTGTTTGCTGGTAAACTCTATAAATAATGGATGTTTGCTGGTAAAATCTCTAAATAATGGGATGTTTGCCAGTAAAATCTGTAAATTTTAACAGAACAATAATCTAAACAGTGGGATGGATGTTTGCTGGTAAAATCTGTAAATGCTGGGATGTTTGCTGGTAAAATCTGTAAATGCTGGGATGTTTGCTGGTAAAATCTGTAAATGCTGGGATGTTTGCTGGTAAAATCTGTAAGCAGTGGGATGGATGTTTGCTGGTAAAATCTGTAAATGCTGGGATGTTTTCTGTTAATCTGTAAATGCTGGGATGTTTGCTGGTAAAATCTGTAAATGCTGGGATGTTTTCTGCTCAAACACCCCTGCTTGTGTCCCACAGGTGATGGACCCCAGTGTAGAGATTATGTCATTAGTCTTGGAGTAGTGAAGCCCCTGCTGTCCTTCATCAGCCCCTCCATCCCCATCACCTTCCTCAGGAACGTCACCTGGGTCATGGTCAACCTGTGCCGCCACAAAGACCCCCCTCCACCGATGGAAACCATCCAGGAGGTGATGGAAGGGCTCTGCAGGGGGCTGGCTTCCAGCTGGGGCTTGGGCTGCTTCCAAAATAACCCTCAGGTGTTTCTTTCCCCCCTCAGATCCTGCCAGCGCTCTGTGTTTTAATTCACCACACGGATGTAAATGTGAGTGACCCCTCTTAAAGCCACTTCAGCTTCTGCTGTGCATTTTTAGCTGAAATGTAAAATAAAATTGAAATCTGTGATGTTCCCTTTGATTAGAACAAACTTCTTTGGGTATCTATTAAGTGCTTATTTTAAAATATTGGTGTTATTTTTAAATAGTGATTTTTTTCCTTGGTATTTCTGTCTTAGCAAGTGTTTATTTGAATGTACTTCCCCTGCACTTGTAACTGAAACTGCTTTCTATTTTTATTGCTGTGAGCATTCATTCACAGAGAAATACAGGAATTTTTTGCTTAGCACTTAAATTTGTAATGAAAATCAGTGTGAATGAAAGAAAAATCAGTGTATGCTGCACATGTCAAATGTCAGGGTTAGATGTAACTTCTGAGATGTTAAATATGAAATTTTATTTAAAAGTGAAGTAAATGAGCAAACTTCATTGAAATTATGGAATGAGTCAGCTTTTTGCCTGAACATAAATCAGAATTTAAGATTAATTCTTTGCTTCCAAAAGAAGTTGTAACTGAGTTAATAGCAACAGTGCTCTGCAAAAAAAAAAATCTGTATTAACTTTACTATAGTAATTATGTGATTTAATTTCTTGTCTCTAAGGAGGTGAAATTAAGTTTATTAGAATTTTGGAAACGCCTGTATTGGTGAGCCAGTCGAGCTGTCAGCTGAAACAACATTCACTCGGTATTTTTGCCAGCTGTCAGTTGAAATGTTCACATTTCCTGCTGCTGAAAGTGGCTTTGGTGCGTGCGGTGCGCGCGGGCAGGACTTGGAATGGATTGTCAGCGTACCCATAAACGCTCCGCGTTGTGGAGCTGATGCTGTGTGCTGACAGAGCTGCTCTTTGGTCTCTCAGATCTTGGTAGACACAGTCTGGGCACTCTCCTATCTCACGGATGCTGGCAACGAGCAGATCCAGATGGTGATCGACTCTGGGATTGTCCCTCACTTGGTTCCTCTCCTCAGCCACCAGGAGGTCAAAGTCCAGGTGAGTCTGGAGCAGGTGACCCCCAAAATGTGCTGCTGCAGAAAATGCTTTCTTTTGGTAGCTCTGTTACGGTTTGATTTTGGTGTAATGCCAGTTTTTCTGTTCACTCTACTCTTACCACTCTCTTAGCATCCCTGTAGCAGGTCTCTTAAAACAACTAAAATCTTAACTCTTAAAACTCCAACTCCCCCAGCTAAACACTTTCTCACTTTACTTTCTGCTGACATACCACTAATACAATTGCTATCTCTTTCACTCTCTCCTTCTAAAAAAAAAAATTTCAATTTCTTTTTACTTTTCTATCTACAAAAACCTACCTAATTCCAATCCCTTCACGCCCTAAACCTGCTTCTCCTAAACTACGTGATTTCTCTTCCCCATCCAACCTATAACTAAACAAAAAAGAATTTACACTCTTCTACTAACAAAAAAAAAAATCCCCTAAAAATTCTCTACTTTTAACCCCCTGTATTCTCAAAAATACATCCAATACCTTCAACAATCACTCCAAACATTAATATCTAAATCTAACCACTAATTAATTTAACCCTAACTTCCTAAAAAACCTCCCTTCCTTACCAAACCGAAACAAGCTCCCGTTGAAATGTAACAAATATTTTTTCCTGCAGCATTTGCATGAAGCCTTTTGTGTGCTGAGCTCTGCTGCAGAGCTTGTTTTGAAAGGAAATGTTTTGTTTTCAGACGGCTGCGCTGAGAGCTGTGGGCAACATCGTCACCGGCACCGACGAGCAGACACAGGTGGTTCTCAACTGTGAAGCTCTCTCACATTTCCCAGCACTTCTGACACATCCCAAAGAAAAAATTAATAAGGTGAGCAGCACCAGGGATTTTACCTGCTTGAGGACTTTTATATTTGACTGAGCTTGGGTTCCACGTGGTGTAGTGCCATAAAGATGTGAATAATTGACTCTTTCCTCCAGTTTGTGGCAAATTTCATCAAATGCTGATTTTTTCCTGGAAATTAATATTCACTGGGAAGTCTCTTAGGAGCTGCAGACTTGTGCTTGACAGGAATGTCAATGTTTGTAGGAAATCAAAGCTTTCTGCCATAAATCTTGCTGGTGGCTTGTGTAGGAGTTGTCAGTACGTGAAATGTCACCTTGATTAATTAACCTGGCTCTCTCAGAAGTGATGACACGGAGATCACTGGGTGTGTTTGGATGGAGTGTGTGTGAGAAGGGGGACTGAGGCAGAGCTGGGGGTGGGGCTGTGTGTGGGGTGTGTGAGGGGCTCTCGTGGGGGCACTGATGGCAGTGCTGAGCCAGGAGTGCATCTGAGGCGTGTTGGGCACCTCGGGGCCCCTCTGCAACACTGCCAGTGATTAAAGCCCCAGGAAAGCCCACCAGGAGAGCCCCAGGCAGCCCAGAGGTCTCCAGGGTCAGCCCTGATCCTGTGATCTGATCTCAGAGAGTCAGGGAGGGAGGGGTGGACATTGCTGAAGCTTATTTTGGGAGAATTCTCAGCTAAAATGTTCTCCTTCAGGGAGGCTGAGAAGGGAATTGAATGGTGGAGCATTTCTAGGAAGGGAGAAATCTATCAGCAGTAGGATTTTAAAAGGCTGATACTCTGCGTGTAATTAAAATTGTACTTAAAACTGTCATTTCTTGACTGAAGTTTAGATTCCCACTCTAAAAGGGAGGTGAGGGCTGTGAATTTAACTCGGGGAGGAGCTGCTGGGGGAGAGATCTGTTCTTGCTTTGCCTGGGAGGAGAGTCCTGTGCTTGTGGACAGAATGAGCAGAAAGAGTCATAAACTTCAGAGTATTGTTAAAAATCAAGTGTTTAACTCATAGTGCTGCATTTTCCTGAAGCTAAGAAGAGACCTCAGGAAGGAGGTGGAGAACTGTCTCCTGCACTGTCGTGTCTGGAATACAGGATTCTGTCAGGCCATCAGCTGAAAGCTGCTAATTGGCAGTGCTGGAAGCAACCAGAAGTGCTCGTTTGGCATTTTCTCTCTCCAAATAATTTCTCCTTTTAATTTGAAGTATTTGGTTGAAGCTGGTGACAGTGAAAGACTGAGGAATCTTGTGGAGTCTCCTGAGGTGAGAGTGTCCCTTTGGTTTGTGTCTGCAAGATTTCAGCTCTGCACCATCCAGCTGAGGGAGTGCTTGGTTGTGTTTAAGGCTGGCCAGTTGCAGTGGACAGAAATGCTGTAGAATCCTTCTGTGAGTTAATTCCTGATGCTTTATTTTGCAGGAAGCAGTGTGGTTCCTATCTAACATCACTGCAGGAAACCAGCAGCAAGTCCAGGCAGTAATAGATGCAAACCTTGTTCCAATGATAATCCATCTTCTAGATAAGGTCAGATCCCAAGGATTGGTGGTGGGCTTCAAATCCTGCATTCCTTTCCAGCTCTTGGTGTCTTTTAAAAAGTGACTTCTCCAAGGAAGGAAGGAAGGATCCTTCCCAAGGATCTGCTGTGGCAGAAGGAAGGAACAGCTAAAAGCATGTGGGAGTTATTTAAGGGAAAAGACAAATAACCCAGAGCTGGTCACAAATAGCTCTGTTAATTGCCAATTTATTGATGTGAGAGAAAAGATTGGAGACTTTTCCATGTAATCCCAGCCCCAGCTGCAGCCTGTGCAGCTCTATCCCAGCTCACACTGGGCTCAGCTGGCCCTGCAGGATGTGACAGCTGCTGCTAAGGGCTGGCAGAGTGCAGTGCTGCAGCTCCTCTTGGCTTTGATGGAAACAGCATTCCCTCCCCTGGCAGATCAATTGCAAGCCCTGCTTGCAGGGAAGGGATGAACACAGAGAGACTCAAACAGGACGGGCTTTGTTTGTTACTCCCACACAAAACTGCTACAGTGGCACCTTGCAGAGGGGACTGTAACTAAACTCATGCATTTTTGGTGGGAATTCTGCCTGACACAAACCCTGGGATGACTGTTCCTGTCTCTGGTTGTGCTTCCAGGGGGATTTTGGGACTCAGAAGGAAGCTGCTTGGGCAATAAGCAACTTAACAATTAGTGGGAGAAAAGACCAGGTGAGTGCAGCTTTGGGAAAACCTCCATTTCCTGCCTTGGGAGGTGCTGGGGTTATGGGTGTCTCTGTTCCTCGCTGTTCAGGAACTTTCCCTTCTCCTCATGGGATTTAAGAGTGGTCTCCCCTTGTTTTGGGCTGACCTGAGGTCAGGAGCATCCCTGGGGTTTGTTGGAAGCTCTCTTGGGATGAGTGACTTCAGTCAGGCTCTGATGGGATTCTCAAGCATTCCACATTTCTTTTTACCTTCTTTCCCACACCAGGAGGATGTGATGATTAAAAGGACAGTAACCAATGAGTAGGAGTACACAAGTCCCTTGTAAGCCCAGAGTAAGAGATCTGTGGCTGGGTTGGGGTGGTGCTGTCACTCTTCAGAGACGAGGTTGAAACTCCTTATGTACACTGAAAAATTCACAGTATTTGCTCCTTGGGTGTTGCAGATCTCAAATCTATTTGTAGTTTAGTAGCCAAATGTTACCTTTGAACGTGCCAGAAAGGGGTTCCTGAGGTGGCCCCTGCAGAGGGCTCTGGGCTGGGGGCTGACTTTGAGGGCTTGGGCTTGCTGGGATGTGTTTGCCTGTGCTGCTGCCACGTTCCTGCTGTAACTCTTGGCCTTTCCTCCCTCAGGTGGCTTACTTAATTCAACAAAATGTAATTCCTCCCTTTTGCAATTTGCTGACAGTAAAAGATGCACAAGTTGTGCAAGTGGTTCTGGATGGACTAAGTAATATATTAAAAATGGCTGAAGAGGAAGCAGAAACCATAGCCAATCTTATAGAAGAGTGTGGAGGTAGGAAGAGCAAGATTTTAAATAACTTTTCCAGGGATTGCTGCTTTGGCAGCTTGTGTTGGGTTTGTTGTTGGCACAGATATTTTAAGCACCTTTTTCATGCCTCTCAGGTGAATATCCACAGCTTTTCCTAAGTTCCTGATCAAATAAAATGTGGAGGAGCAGTAAATGGCAGTAAAGTTCATGAGCTGCTAGTTTTGTAACAGTCTGTATATCAGACAAATTAGTCTAATTAACAGAAACTAAATTAGTCAGTGTGGGGGTGATGTGCTTACCTTAATCATGCACAAGTCGTGTCCAGGTGAACTTGGAAAAATAATTCTACATACAGTGGTTATGAAAATGTAATAACTTTAATTTCTTCATGGTTTTGAGACTTTCTCCATGTTGGTTGTGGTTTAAGTTGACTGAAACTATTCAGGGATGAAAGAACAGTGAAATTAAACTTGGGCATAGGTAAAAACTGTGGGATTTGTTAACATGGAGTAAAAAAATCTTCAAAATACCAAATCTTGAGGGAGGGCAGACAGGTTAAGTGATGGCTGGGAGGGGGAAGGAGGTGTTTGTGCCAAAACTCTGCTTGTCAGAGCTTCAAAAAGATTTGTGTTTTCATCTTTATGTTCAAATTTTCTGTGTTCATCTCTATAAAATATATATAAATACTCCAGGTGGGTTTAACAGCATCTTTTTCATAACCAGATTATTCATAACTCTATTCCCAGATGTATTTTTAATTGCTCTGTTGGGAGTTGTTTGTCCTGAATTTGGTGTTCTCAGATCTCTTGTTTGTTGGTTGCAGGCCTGGAGAAAATTGAACAGCTACAAAACCATGAAAATGAAGACATCTACAAACTGGCTTATGAGATCATTGACCAGTTCTTCTCCTCAGATGATGTGAGTGTGCAGTTCCCTGCAGCGTGCTCCTTGTTTTCATTTACAAATCTGCTGCAGGGGAAAGGCAGCAGCCCCAGGGCTGCTCTGTGGCACTTGTTGTGCTCAGGGGAGAAGGAGCCCTGGTGTGACCCTCCTGCACCTCCTGCCACTGCTGCTGCTGAAGCATCTAAAGCAGATCTGGTGCCTAATTTAAGCCTCATCTCTAGGGATTAGAATCCCAGGCTGTGAATAGTTCCCTTAACTCTCAGCTTGACATTTCCCATTTGATAAGCTCCCTGCTGACTCCAGGGCTGAGGCTGCTGCTTAAGGAGCAAAGCAGTTGGAATGTTTGAATAATTCCAGGGGTGGAATGTGCTGATCAGGAAGGTTGCTCCCATTTCAGCCATGGGACACAAATCAAAGGCAGGGTTGATTTGTGTGCACTTCCAGTCAGGAAGTTCATTGCAGGGAGGGGAAGGGCAGCCCTGGCAGTGTGTGCCATGCAGGGAGGGCTTCCTGCTGGCTTGAAAACTGCAGGAATGGTTGGGTGCAGCTGCATTCATGGCCTGTTTTCACTTGGAAGGTTATTTTGTGACGGAGTTTCACTTTGACGTGAGCGGTAAGATCCAAGTCTTGTTTAGCAACTCAACTTTGGCATTTACAGCTGGACTTGGAATTTAATCCAGTGTCAGATGGGGAACCACAATTTGGGCTTAGTGCTTCCTTAGCTTAGTGGTGTTGGTCTTCTCCAAAGAGCTGAGACAGTTTCTGAGACTGACAGAAGGTTTTCCAGCAGAGAAAATTCTGTAAACAGAAGGGTTTGGGGGTGCCATGTAGCACTCCCTGACAAATACAAGCTAAAACATTTGGGTTTAAATCACTTCATTTTGGTGTTCTCACGAAATTCGGGGAGGGATGGCAGGACTGGATGCAAGGAGGTGAAGAAAGAGCTGCTTTTGGGATTGTCCAGCTCCCGGGCAGGGAGGTTTTGTTGTGTCCCTGCTCACGATGTTCCCTTTGCATTCCAGATTGATGAAGATCCAAGCCTTGTTCCAGAAGCAATCCAAGGCGGAACGTTTGGTTTCAATTCATCTGCCAATGTACCAGCAGAAGGGTTCCAGTTTTAGAGTGGTATTTTGGAAGTTTAGGTACAATGCAGCACTGAATAAAAAAAAAAAAAAGGTTTGATCCATCAATCTTGGCTCATGGGATCCGCTGCTGCATTAAATCGGGAAAGTAAATGTGAAGATTTCATTTGGAATCACAGAAAAGCCCAAATGAAGTCAAGATGGCGAGTGGGTGCGAGTGAGAATGAGTGGCAAAATGTAATGACAAACTTCACACTGAATGCTTCTTTAGATTGTTCAAAGAAAAAGGGCTACAGGTCACAGATCTTCAGTGCCTGAGAAGGAACACCGGCCTCCCGGAGCGGCGGGGGGACGCAGTACTCTCATCATCAGCCTCGTAAGCATCAGAGAACAGGATGCCCACAGCGCAGGGAGAGGAGCCCAGGCCTTGCTCTGCAGCCCCGTGTGAATGGCCAGCGTGGAGTGAGTGTCTGCGCCGCTGCCCCGTGCCAGCCCTGCCGTGCCCGGGCCGTGCCAGGCCGGGCGTGCGAGAGGAGAGTGCCTGTGATGTGTCTGTGAGCGTGCGAGCTTGAGTCGCCTCCAGGGGCTGAGAAACCTAAAACCATCCAATGAGTTCACAAGTGTTGACTTACACTGGACACACCAAGACCGGTTTAGCAGCAGACTCTGGTTTACTCCTGCAGCCTGTGTTTTCCTCTTTTTTATTTTTTTTTCCTTTTGTTTTATTTTAAATTTTTTTCCCTCTTCTTTTTTCTTTCGGTTCTTTTTAATTTCTTTTCCTGTTACAGCTTCTTAGTTGTTTGTAAAGTCAGAATTTCAGGAAGGCTTCCCTGTGCATTTGCACCAGATGAATGTTTGATGTTATGAAAAGCTTTTCCATATCATCAAAACTAATTTGTAGATTTTTTTGCATGGAAAAACAAGCAAACAAAAAAAAAAAAAGAGATCCATTTCCCTTCAAACTAGACCGTGTTGCAGTACACAAGTTGCCATACTAGTAGAAAGCAGTATAAAATGTGGTAATAAAACCTCATCCTTTTCATTTTCAAAGATAACATGAAGACCTTTGCATGTGGTAATCTCCAGCATAGTTCATTTTTAGATTTCGTT
Organism: Anomalospiza imberbis; assembly: GCF_031753505.1. Lineage (NCBI taxonomy): Eukaryota > Metazoa > Chordata > Aves > Passeriformes > Viduidae > Anomalospiza > Anomalospiza imberbis. The sequence goes on along the minus strand of NC_089690.1, from coordinate 1,865,261 downwards.
GAGTCCTGTAACCCAAATGTTTCTGTTGTGGTAGGATACCGTGCTGTGTTTCAATGTTACTTGTTTTCAGACTTTGTTTTCTATGAAAATGATATGGAAATGTCTAAAAATGAAATTTGGTGCATATGTACTGCTGAATAAAGAGCGAAAAAAGAGGTGTGAATAGATGTACAAATCAAGTCATGGTTTGAACACCTTTAATATGCCTAATCCAATTGTTTTAGACTCTTTTTATCTTAGATGTAGGCAGCCATGAACAATCTATTTTGAGCCACTTTAGAGAGAAAAAAGAAAAAAAAACTTTGTATTTTTAAAACTTGCACGAAAAGGATGCAAGTGTTTTTATAATTGGAGGAATGCCTCAGTTTTGAGGTGGTGCACACTAAATTCAAGGTGATGTTACAAATTTGTACAAACGGAACTCTTGATAAGGTGGCTCATTGTAGGAAATGCTGTGCCTTCCCCTTTGAGCACAAGTGTTGCATGAACAACAGTTTGCTATAATAAAACATCCCAGGTTAGCCACCATTAGCATCTATATCTACCTTGTGTTTTCAAATCAGCTGGTAATTCTGAAACACTGTAGAATGGATAAAGATTATTTTGTGATCATAACTCTTTGTTGGACTAGAGTATTTTTGCAGCATTCCTTGTCATCAGAAACATGGTTAAAAGTTTAAAACTAGAAGCAGCGGAAAACTAGCTTGTGAATTTATCCAAGTAGAGTGCAGGCTAGGCTGTCTTGGGGAAATAAACATTAAAACTTGCAACTCTGCTGCTCTGCCTGTTTCTTTATGGAATATTCACATTTTTCAGCACGAAACACAGGTTATTTGAAGAAAGTGACTTTTAAAGGCTCTGCGTTGAGGTTTTTACCTGTTCAATGCTTGTGTGTTGCAGGCTGGAAGCATGGAGTCATTTTGCTACAAATGTTAAAAAAAATAACAATTTTACTTCACTTTTACTTCATTACCTCTGTATATTCTCTAAATAAATCAGGGCTGTTTTCATGGAAAATGTAGGGAATCCATGGAGGAGGGAAGTAAAATCCTTTTTATGGAAGTTGCAGTGTTCCAAGGAAAATTCTAAGCAGTAAATTACAATTTTAACCCTCAAACACCTTTGTGAGGGATGTTCCATACAAAATTGCTGTTTTGCAAACCTTTCTTATTGGGGTAAGAGGAGAACAGGCATTTGTGTCAACTTCTATTTTTCTAAAATCGAAATACCCCCAAAACTCCGTATTTAATGCCACAAAAAGCCTTTTTGGGCACTTCCTGGGTATGACATAACTCAGAAAAATTCCCTTCAGCTGCTGCTGTTCCAGCTTTTTCCATTTTTTTGTGGATTTGGGGGGGTTGGGGTGGGTTTTTAACCAGTAAATTCTCTTCCCCTGCTTCACAGCAGATCCTGTCACTGTTTCAGCAGAATAGGGGAATCTGAAATATTCCAGAATATCCACAGGGTGGCACCAGCCGAGCTCTCGGGCAGCAAACCTGGAGCCGCTTTTTTGGTGTCTTTTTTCCCAAAATTTGCATTTTGAGGTGATGCTTTGATTCCGTTGTGGGGGAAGGGGAGATTTGTTGGGAAATCCTGGGATACAAACGAGAACTAATGTGGGAATTGCCTCTGGGAATACTGATCACTGAGTGTGGGTGTTGTATCTGTATTTATATGTGTTTAAAAATATCCTGTATTTTGGATTAGAAAATTATCTTTTTATCTGAGTTTAGGACAGCAAATAGAAAAATACAGAAAATATTAAAAGGGCAAAAATGAATCCGCAAATCAGCTGTGCCAGGTGGGAATTTTTATTTTAAGGAAAAAAAATCAAACAGCTGCCCTGGAATTTTAGGATTTGGGAAGAAGAATAGGGTGAGTGGAAAGGGATTTCTTGAGAGAAGTTGATCCTTTCTCTGCTGGAAGTGGAATTCTCCCTGGTTCTTTTCAGCATTCCCTGCACAGAGCTCATCCCATCTTCCTTCCCAGACATTCCCAGTACGTTGTGAATTTCTGCTGTGGGAGTGGGACAGGCTGGTAAATCCTGATTTCTGCACAGAAAGGCAGAAAATGGACAAATGAAAAGGATTTCAAGGCAAATGAAATCCTGGCAGAGTCCCTTCCTAACTTTAGGATGTCTGCAGATTAAAACTCGGAGACTTTTTGCCACTTTTAACTGTAAATGTTTCCTCAGCTCTGCGTGTCACCAAACTCTGGCAGGAGGGCTGCTCCTGAGGCTGGAAGCAATTAGAGGAATTCTGCATCTGGATCAAATATTGCTGAGAGGAAACTCGGCAGCTGCAAACGTGTCAAGTTTACAAACTCGCTCTGGGTAAGTTGTAGCTACTGCTCCAGGGAAAGTCGGGGGGCTCAGAAATCATTGGGGAATTAATATTGCTGCATTGTCCACAGAAAGTGGCTGGAAGCTTCATTTCCATCAAATAATTCCCATTTTTGCCAGTGGATCCATTATAAATCCTGTATTTACCCTTCTGGTTTGCTGTGCCCCAAAGCTGAGGAAGACTTTTCTTTTAAGTTGTCATTAAAATCTCAATACTTTCAATTTTAAATCTCTGTAAAGCACTAAAAGCTGCTCTTAGTAGAAAAGGACCAGTTTGGGGAAACTTTAAATGCCAATTATTGGTAAATGTGTTCCAGGAGTTTTGTAATTTGATGGAAAGGCAGGTGAGGGTCAGACTTCCTATCAGCAACACAGACCATGGCTTTAATCACTGGTTTAATTCCCAGAGTGCCAGTTTGCATTGAATTGCTGCTGCTTCTTGAATTCTGAATTTAGGTACTTCAAATAGATGAAAACCAACATATGTTCTTACTCTCAGTACTGTGAATTATTGTGAAAAGCTCCCTTATTTCCTGCTCCTGTGGTTTTCCCCTAAGGTTTTCCTGATGTGTTGGGTAATTTGTGATTAGAGCGTGAGGGTTTTTATTTATTGAAATGCAATTCCAGCTGTTTCCCAGATATTTGTATAATATTCTCTACACGGTAGTTTTTCGACACGTTTAGGTAAGTTTGGAATGATGGTGCCTTATGATTTACATCACAACATTAAATGAGTGCATTTCTCTTTCAAACTCACTTTGTAACAGCTGCGAGTAACTTCCATTAACTGTAAATTAATGGAGAATAATGTGGAATTTGACAAAAGCCTTCATTGGGTGCTTCTCTGGGCCTGCCCACCCTTCCCGGGCGGAATTCCTTCCCAAAATCCCACCCAGCTCTGCCTTGTGTCCTGGCACGACCTAAAAACCTCTCAGCTAGCCCGAGACAGATACATGAGCTTCAAAGACAAGACGAAATCATTTAAATTTCCGTGGTCAGCAGCTGGCACAAGTTGTGGTTCCGTGTCTCCCGTTTTCCACCTTCAGGGTGAATTTTTCCGCGGATTGTGGAGAGGAATGAGGTTTGAGATGCTGGGAGCAGAGCGGGGACGAACGCGCGGCTCCCGCTCCGTGTCCCTCCTGTCCCGGAGCGGGCTCAGCTCCGCTGTTCCATCCCCTCCGTGTCCCTCCTGCCCCGGAGCGGGATCCGCTCCGCTCTTCCATCCCCTCCGTGTCCCTCCTGTCCCGGAGCGGGATCCGCTCCGCTCTTCCATCCCCTCCGTGTCCTCCTGCCCCGGAGCGGGATCCGCTCCGCTCTTCCATCCCCTCCGTGTCCCTCCTGTCCCGGAGCGGGCTCAGCTCCGCTGTTCCATCCCCTCCGTGTCCCTCCTGTCCCGGAGCGGGCTCAGCTCCGCTCTTCCATCCCCTCCGTGTCCCTCCTGTCCCGGAGCGGGCTCAGCTCCGCTCTTCCATCCCCTCCGTGTCCTCCTGCCCCGGAGCGGGCTCAGCTCCGCTGTTCCATCCCCTCCGTGTCCCTCCTGTCCCGGAGCGGGATCCGCTCCGCTGTTCCATCCCCTCCGTGTCCTCCTGTCCCGGAGCGGGCTCCGCTCCGCTGTTCCATCCCCTCCGTGTCCTCCTGTCCCGGAGCGGGATCCGCTCCGCTCTTCCATGCCCTCCGTGTCCCTCCTGTCCCGGAGCGGGCTCAGCTCCGCTGTTCCATCCCCTCCGTGTCCCTCCTGTCCCGGAGCGGGCTCAGCTCCGCTCTTCCATCCCCTCCGTGTCCCTCCTGCCCCGGAGCGGGATCCGCTCCGCTGTTCCATCCCCTCCGTGTCCTCCTGTCCCGGAGTGGGCTCAGCTCCGCTGTTCCATCCCCTCCGTGTCCCTCCTGCCCCGGAGCGGGATCCGCTCCGCTGTTCCATCCCCTCCGTGTCCTCCTGTCCCGGAGCGGGCTCAGCTCCGCTGTTCCATCCCCTCCGTGTCCCTCCTGCCCCGGAGCGGGATCCGCTCCGCTGTTCCATCCCGAGCCCTGCAGCGATTCCTGCCGCTGGCACCGAGGGACCTTCCCGGTGAGCTCCTCCCGCGGCTCCGCCATCGCAGCGCCACAGACCGCGCTCCTGCCGGCCGAGGGAGGGACCCGGCGGCGGTTCCGGCCCTGCCCTCCCTCCATCCCTTCCCTCCCTCGGCTCCGCCCGTTCCTGCACCGGCTCCCGCTCCCGCCATTGGCGTTCGAGGGCCGCGGCCGTTACCGAGCGGGGCGGCGAGAGCGGCTCCACCGCCCGGCGGAGCTCGGCAGGAGGGGCCCGGAGCGGCTCCACCGCCCGGCGGAGCTCCGCAGGAGGGGCCCGGAGCGGCTCCACCGCCCGGCGGAGCTCGGCAGGAGGGGCCCGGAGCGGCTCCGCCGCCCGGCGGAGCTCGGCAGGAGGGGCCCGGAGCGGCTCCGCCGCCCGGCGGAGCTCGGCAGGAAGGGCCCGGAGCGGCTCCGCCGCCCGGCGGAGCTCCGCAGGAGGGGCCCGGAGCGGCTCCGCCGCCCGGCGGAGCCCGGCAGGAGGGGCCCGGAGCGGCTCCACCGCCCGGCGGAGCTCCGCAGGAGGGGCCCGGAGCGGCTCCACCGCCCGGCGGAGCTCCGCAGGAGGGGCCCGGAGCGGCTCCACCGCCCGGCGGAGCTCCGCAGGAGGGGCCCGGAGCGGCTCTACCGCCCGGCGGAGCTCCCCGGGAGGCCCGGGCCGGTGCTGCCCCCGCAGCCTGAGGGGCCCGGCCCGGGAGCGCCGCCGTCCCGGACACCGCGTGGTGCGGGGCCGCTTTTCTCGTGTTTCAGCTCGTTCCTGTCGCTGCGAGTCGCAGGTTCCAGGTGTGGATCCCTTTCCCAGGCACTCGTGCAGGGACGGCGCCATCGATCCCCGTGTCCGGGAGCTGCAGGGGACAGCTGGAGCTCTGCTCCTCGCTCCGGCTCCACTGCCGGGGCCCTGCGGTAGAGAACAGGTAACGCTCGTGGCCAGAGGCTTTGACAGAGTTACAAGGGATGGCGGGTTAGTCTTGGCAACGGAACCGAGAGATCGAGCGGGATACGGAATCATAAAACGCCCTGAGGGTATTGGAAGGGACCCACAGTGACCCAAACTCCTGGCCCTGGTTTCTCCTGCTTTCTTGAAGTTTGTTATTAAAATTCCCAGCACTGGTTCCTATTGTAAATGTCTGAATTGCAGTGATGCCTGTACCGGTCTTGAAACATCTCTGAGATGGAGGCAGAGTATGAAAGTTGAGTGAAAATTGCTGTGGATTTCTTACAAGCCAAGGCTGGCACCGAATTCTCTCTGACATGAAAGAGCAGAGAACAGCCCTGGCTGTGCCTTGGTTTGCACTCAGCGGTGTCTCGGTCCTGCAGGAGGGAGCAGAGGTTTCCTTTGCTGATGAGGAGCAGCAGGAGCCTGGCAGCTCTCGTTCCTAGGGCGCTTTGCCCTTGGAATGGGCTGCCAGAGCCATTGTCCAATACCAAATTCAGCTTTCAAATCCCTCACAGTAGCGTGGGGCTGGCCTGTCGCATAAAGCAGTTATTTATCTGCCTGCACACTGATGGCTGCTGTGTTCCACAGCAGTGTGGATGCTGTGGCAGATAAAGCCAGCATTTCCCAGCTTCCTGCTGATTTTTTTCCCCCTGGAAAACTTTTTTGTTCTCTACTGAACTCTGTGGTGTCTTCTCTGTCCTTTCTGTTGTGTTCCCAGTCTGTTTCCAATCTGTGGCAGAAATCAATCAGGAAATCAGCATTTCCTCCGTGCTGCTGCCAGTGTCAGATGAAACTGAATTTCAGGATTTCCACCTTTTACTTTGGAGCAAAGTGAGAAAACCCTGGGTGCCCATAGCAAACCTGAGCATTCCAAATCTTGTTTGGACACGAAGGAGTAACAAATAAGCAGCCCCAGTGCTGTTCCACGCTCTGGAGGTGCCCGGGAGCCCGGAGTGCCCCTCTCAGCCCTGGCCCCTGCCCGGAGCTGAGCCAAACCCGCTGCTGCAGCTGCTGACTCCTGCCCCAAGTCGGCTTGGGAGTTGCCTGGGAAACAGGGAGCGTTCATGGGGAGTGGGAGTGTCATCTCCCCCGGATGGGTGATGGAAGCCTGGAGCAGGGCTGGCTGGGGCAGGAAGGCTCCGTGTGCTGCGGAGGATGTGCCTCCTGCAGCTCTGAGGGCATTCCTGACACAGCCAAGAGACGTTCTGTGAAGGTTTTCCTTTGCTTTTCTGGTAGCAAACAGCTCCTCCTCTCACCCATTCCATAGCTCAGGTAAGTTGGATGTGTGTTCTTCAGGAAGGAAATTTCCCTCCTGTACCAGTGTGGGAGCCCTGGGTGCTGATCCTGAGCTTTGCCTCGCTTTCCTTCCTCTCCTTCAAAGCTGGAACTCCTGCTGCCATAAATAAAACATCACAGTTGAGCCTTTGCCTCATTTCACCTCAATTTCAGCCCAGGGGCTGAGTCAGCAGCCCAGGCTGCCCTCCCTGACTAAGCCAGTGAGATAAGCCAGGCTTATTTCTGTGCTGATTTACCTCCCAAAGAACCGGGTCTGGCTGTTGAGCTCCTGCCTTCCCTCAGCCCGAGCCCAGCTGCAGATCTCAGGTTAGACCCTGAACTGATGGGCTTTGATCCTGAATGCTCTGACAGTTTCTTTCTGCACTGTAGCAAAGGCCACAGAGCTGACTGGAACTGATGAAGGGGAGGGAAGTGTGGCACAACGAGAAGGAACTTTGGTATCAATTTCCCTATTTTTAGCAGAAGGAAAACCAGGATTGTAATTTATGATGAAAACAGGCTTTAGTGTCACTGTTACTTGTGACTTTGCTGTGTGATTTCACTCAGCTGGGAAACAGAACAAAGCAACGTTGCAGAGAATGGAAAGTGAAAGTTAATTTTTCAGTTTGGTGCTTAAAGTAACCCAGGAGTAATTCCTGGTGTGGTGCTGTCTGTGAGGGCTGCAGAGTTGGACTTCCTGTGCCAGAGCCTTGAGAGCTTCTCAGTGTGACTGTTTCATGAATTATGACTATTTTATGTGACAAAAGTAACATTTGAGACGAGTGGGGGAGAGAAAAAAAATCTGTACTTCTGTTCCCATTGAAAATGTTACTGCTGGTGGGAGAACATTTCCATAGCTCTGGGGTTATTTAGAAATCCTAGTTCTGCTTTTCCCACTCTGCTGCCGTTTCCCACTGTAACCAGTGGCAGATTGCTGCTTTTCCTGGGTTTTGAAGGGTTGGCTGTGGATGATATGGACACGGTTGGGTGAATGCTCTGAGTGCTCCTTGAAGCGTTGCTCACTTCCATTCCTTTTTTCACCTCAAGTGCCAAGGCAGGGAATTCCCAGTTAGGAGATGTGCTGCTGGGGCTCAATCCCTGCTGCTTGTGTGTGTTTTGTGTGTGTGTGTGGATATTCTCAGGTCAGTCAGAGAGAAAAAGAGATTTCTGCCAGGCTAAGCCTGGGAAGAAGTCCGAGAGGAATGTAAACGATCTGTTATCTTGCTTTCGGTTCACATTGATTATAGATGTGTTCTACCACACTGACCCGAGTCCAGGGTACCAATCAGGTGAAATGTTTTTACTTTAAGACCAATGGAATTAGTGTTCACGCTGTTCTTGATAAAAGAGAGACGTGCTTTTGAATGAACGCTCATTTCGCCCCTGGCTCAACGGTGTCATGCGTGTGTCCCCGCAGGCCATGGAGCAGCTGGAGGAGGAGCTCACCTGTCCCATCTGCTGCGACACCTTCGTGGAGCCGCGGGTGCTGCCGTGCTCGCACACCTTCTGTGGGCCGTGCCTGCGGGGCCTCCCGCAGCCCGGCCCGGGCCTGAGGTGCCCCAGCTGCAGGGCTCTGGTGGCCGTGCCCGCTGCCGGGCTCGAGGCGCTGCCCATCAACTTCGCCCTCAAGGCCGTGATCGAGAAGTGCCAGCAGGAGGAGCGGGCCGGGGCCAGGGCCGGGATGTGCAGGGCCCACCCGCGGCAGCCGCTGAACATTTACTGCCTGCAGGACCGGCGGCTGGTGTGCGGCCAGTGCCTCACCGTCGGCAAGCACCGCGGGCACGCCATCGATGACCTCCAGAGCGCCTACAGGAAAGCCAGGGAGGCTTCGGGGCAGCTCCTGGGGGAGCTGGCAGATCCATCCCGCTCCGCGGTGTTCTCGTGCTCCGAGAGGCTGCGGGAGCAGAAGGCCCAGTGCCAGAGCACCCTGCAGGGTGACAGGGAAGCTGTGCTGAAGTATTTTGAGGAACTTGGTGATGTCTTAGAGCACAAAAAAACAGCTCTGCTGAGTGCACTGGATGAACTCGACAGCCACATTTCGGAGACATACGATCCCCTCATCGAGGAGGTGGAAAAACTGAAGTTAGAAGAGAGTGAGCTAAAGGA